>NW_028327172.1:110457244-110781411 GCF_987537825.1 Furipterus horrens | reverse complement strand
AGAAACCTAGCCTGGCTTCCACTAGTGCCAGGCCTGGGGCTACTTAGCAAGAGGCATGGGGTACAACGAGACCAAATGCTGCTTGTTTAAGAGATTTTAGAAAAGTTGGAAGCATGAGCTGGTAGAGGCCATTTGTATGGAAAGGCCACTGGCAACAGCTTGGGTGGGCTCCCAAGTTGGGTGTCAGGGAATCACCAGGGTGGGGACAGTTAGCCAGGTTAATGGAGACTCAGATATGGCACCTGCCTCCTGGCTTGTCTGGGGAGGGCTCATCAAAGGAACAATGGCCTCTACCAGCACTTCTGTCTGGAAGAAAACTGTCCCTCCATCTCTCACTCTGAAACTATACAATTTAGATCCTCCAATTATATTGCTGGTGCTTTTCAACTTGCTGCCCCAGTGTTGGAGCTTAGAGCAATTAAGTTGGAGTAAGTCTGTGCATGGGTCCTTTAACAGAAATGCCTGGGACTCCAGAAGCCCTCTGTCTTACTTAGCCAAAATCTCTGCTGGTTTTTACAGACACAAGTTACAGGGGCTTCTCTTTCTGGCACTGGAATCCTGGACTTGGGACCCTGGTTGGGGCTGGGACCCCTCACTCCTCAGGGGTGACCTTCACAATCAAGAAATCCCTCCTGATTTTTAACCACTACACATGGGTGTGGGACCAGCCCCTCCTACCTCTCTTGATGTGGCTTCTTCTTTATATCATTAGCTATAAAACTTCTGTTCAGATAGATTTCAGGTGGTTATAAATGATGGTTGTTCTGTAGTTTGGTTGTGATTTTACTGTGGTTGTGGGAGGTTCCGAGTACTGTTTACCTATGTCACCATCTTGACCAACGGACTAGGTCATTATCAACATGGTCCTTGAAGTATAATCGAATAGAAATGCTAGGATATGACTCCATTGAAGCTTTAGATAATAAAACACACATACTTTTATACATTCTATTAATCCTTATGTGTATTTTATTGGGTAGACTGAAAAAGAATCATTATTCTCACTTTATAGATAAGAACTAGGTACACAGAGCACTTTCATAACATCTAAGTGAGGCCTAGATTTTGTTACTTTGAGTTCTCATGCAGGTCTCCTTTAGTATACCACACTGACTGCATCACCTAGAAATGAAATATGCAATGTACAAGCCCTTCCTTGGTCTTCTTGCTGGTTCTCCTCCTCAAGCCAGTATGGCAACTTTGGACTTCTCTGGCTCAGTTCTAGGTCGCCTTCTCTCTCTGCATTTTTTGCTCAGGTATCTCGTTCACAACTATAGCTTTAAATACTTCCTCTGGTCTGATAAGTTCCCAGTTCATATCACCTGCCCATACCTTGATCACTAGACTCATCTATCTAACTGCTACTTGACGTTTACATTTGGAGTGCTAGTCAGCATCTCAAATAACTAAACACAGGTCTTAATTTACCGCCCCCAAACCTGTTTCTTTCCTATTTTTTTCCCCAGGTCAGTCAAAATCTACAGGAATTTTTGATTCCCCCAATTTCCTTTGCTTTTTACGTCCAATTTTCTATTAGGTATTTTTAGTTCTAGCTCCAAAATATATCCTGAATGAAACAAACCATTCTGAATATAATTCATGTCATTTTTCAATTTCAAAATATTTAACCATGTATCTTTGATATTGACTGTTATTTTTTGATTAAAAAACTATTATTTTATATTTTCTTTCAAGCTGTTGCTCTCTTATTTAAAATTCTGTGTTTCTAATTCTGTTTTTCATCAATGCTGACTTTTACTAATAGTGAGTTGCTTCTCTACATAATTTTTTGTTGTAAGCTCCCCTCTCTTATTTTTTTTTAAACATTTAAGGAATAACATCATAGTGTAAAGTGCACTGATATTTAGTTTATAATACAATTGTATAACCACCACTTAGATATGCAAATATCACATAGATTTATATATTACTTACATAAATATGTAAAAATGAAAATTTATGTGTGATTTACATAGATATGTAAATATTCCATAATGACTGATTTTAAGCTATTAACATGACAACATTGAACTCGAAATTGGGGAGCGACGTGCAAAATTGGTTCCCATGGACCAGTACAAATCTGCTCCAGCACAGCATTAGGAAACCCTCCTATATTCTTGAATAAGATTCAAATTCCTCACCATAACCTGCCACTTGCCTATCTCTCCAGCTTCATTGCATACCATTCTGCCACATAACATTACAGCCACGTTGACCTCCCTCTTATCCCTAGCATAAAACAAATTCTTCTCTAACTCTTGGTCTTGAATGTGCTAGTTTCTCACAGTTCTTCATGTGGTTGCTCATTCTTGTCTTCTGCAATTCAGTTGTGAAATGTCATATGCTCATAAACCCCTTCCCCAATCATCCAATCTAAATAGACTATTCCCAGTATAAGTTTAAAATTTTTATTGCCTTCTTTTATATCATAAATTGCATTTGGAAATTTTGATTTATTTGGTTTTTTATTTTTGTGTCCCTCTGCACTAGAACTTGAGTTTCATGAAAGCAGAGAGCTAGTCCATTTCATTTACTGCTGTAGCCCAGGGCCTGGCTCAGAGCCTGACTCAGAGAAGGTGCTTAATGAATGTGCTGAGTGAATGAATGGATGGAAAGATGTTATAGTTATCAAGATGTAACTAACACTCTTAGGGAGTGAAATTTCATGAGTAGTATCATAAGATTGAAGTTCAACAATTTAGATGTAAAACTGAGTAATTTAAAAAATCTGGCAGTCTGCTCCCTTAAGGGATATCATTAGAATAGGTATTTTGGTGGTCACCCAGCCATGAATCTAAGTGGAGGGCTTCCACTCACTTAACCTCTGTGGGCCCAAGTCCTTCCTAATTTGTAAAATGAAGTTAATGTTTAGGAAAAATTTGAGAATATATGTGATGTGGAAGGCATAACTAACGTATCTGTCAAATAATAGGTAATTGTTATTAGCACCAAGATGTATAATATATGGTGAACTTGAATATATTATAAATATAGATCAATTCTCCTACTTGGTTTTATATTTGTTTATTTTAAATGCTAATAATATCTTAAGTTTTCATAAGTTATTTCTGGAAGAGCTCACAAGAGTTATATATCATCTCTTCCATATGCCACACAACATTTAGTACAAGTGTGACTAGTTTGTTTTTACTGATGAGAAAATAAAATCTGAAATATTATGTGTCCAGAGCTTATAAAGCAAATCACGAGGAGAATGGTCTTAGAGCTCAGGCTATCTATATCTAATTTGCTGTACTTTCCTCTGAAAGGTAACTAGCATGAAAATATCACAACAGCATTTGGTATAATACAGAGGTTATATGAAAATAATAAACCAGAGCCTAGATGGCTAGAATTCAGTAGATGAAAGTACTACTGATAATTGCTAAGGAATTTAAAAGGTAAGCTTATAGATCTTACATTAGTTGTGTTTCTGTGGTTTGGCATTTGTTATAGAATCTGCCTTGTGTCCTCCTGGTAATAAAACCATGTCTGTTTCAAGGCTCCCCAGTAGCCAAGTTATCGCCACTGCCGAGACTGCAGAGACATCAGGACGCTGCTGTCGCTGTCGTAAGTTTCTAGGCTCCCTGTGATCCAGGGAGTGCTTCCTTTCCCTCTCCATCTCCCCTATTATTCCCAGTCTATTTGATATTCTCACAAGCTGAAGTTACTGTCTACTGAGACATTAATACATTGTATTTTACTGCCAACTAGCTGAAACTGAACAAATATTTTCAGCAATTTAATTTTCACTCACTCATGCTGACAACTTAGATTATACTGGTACCAAGGATAATATCTTTTTTCCTTACTGCTTCTTCAGGGCTTCATGTATAATGTGTTAATGCATAATAATCAGTGAGAAATAACTGAAAAATACTTCCAAAGTTTACCAACTTTCTAAAGCTTTTCTCTTTTGTCGGCATTTCAGAAAAATTTATTTAAAAAGTCAGTTTTTAAATAATCACCTTTATTAAGCTTGGCAATAGAGTATTTAGGTTAATCCTATTTTTTTCTCTCCTTCCTCTCCCCTTACACCAAAGGCTGTAGATATTACTTTGCATCCCAATTACCTAAGAGCTGAAAAGCTTACAATCATAGTAAAAATAGTGAGGTTTTCATTGCACTAAAATAATATTTCTTCTTTTCAGTTTCCACAAGGGATTCTGGGGAAGAGATGCAGTGAGAGTCAGGGACTTGTTTTGAAGGAACTGCTTGAGTTTTGGCAAATGCCCAATATCAAGGCTTGAAGTAAACTGTAGAATTGAGTGTTTGCTGCCTTCAAATGTTTGGTTTGTAATCTGAGGGATGGCATGGAAGACCTTTAAGTATCTTCAGCCATGCAGTGCGGCGTCAGGAAACAAGATTAAGACTATTGGTCCTAGGAAAAGAGGCGATGCCGGGCCAGAAGGGTTTCAGTTGTCAGGAGAGTGGTCGAGGTAGGGCAATAGTGGAAGAGGGTAAGCTCTGTCTGCTTTCCTCCTACTCTGAATGAGAAGGGAGGGACTTAGGATGCCTTGAGCTCCCCCTGCATCCTGAGCCTTCCAATCAGGCCCACCCCCTCCTGGTGGGCAATTCCTTTAACCTTCACACTTCTTAAAGCACCTTCCTTTCGGGAAAGGAAATCCAGGAGAAATCATGGCTCCCATTACCTACTGACTTCATGATTTTACTCATTCCTGGCTCCTTTCTGTTCTTTTAATTTACAGTGGGGAAAGGCAGAAACAATGGGAGTGATTTATCTTCTTCTACTATATGGATACATTGTAAATTTGTGGTTTAATCTTGGCAACGAAGCCTATGTCTTTTATCAACACCATTAGAATTGGTGACTATTTGTTGGAGTTATTGCTAGCTCCAGTAATTTCATCCACATCTGCTCTGTCTCCCAGCAGAATGCAAGAGAAAAATAACCGCAACAGGAGAAAAGGCTCTCTTTGCTGAGGCTCAGTTCTGGTGAGTCATCAGAGTCTGAATTCAGAATGGTCAGTATTTTACTCAAATATTTATGGAGCAATGCTCGACATTATTCTAGGTGCTAGAAGCACAGCAATGAATACAACGGGGGAGACAGGATCCCTGAAGCCCCCACCCAGTCTAGTAAGAGAAGATATAACATAAAAATAACATTAATAGTGATAAGTGAGTTAAAGGAAAGTAAAGAAGGTCAAAGTGAGAGGTAGTGAGTGGCTCAGGCTGGGCAGGGTGCAGGAAACATTTGAACCTGAGCAGAAAGCTGGAATAATAGTGGAGGTATTCCACTGGGTCAGTTTAGGAAACTGCAATATTCCCAGGAAGCTCATATGAAATGGTCCTTTTAAAGTCTCACACACTAATTGTGCATAGTGTTTTTGCAGTGAGAAGTTAGAAATGCGGAAGGTTCCAAGTTAAGGACAATTTTGAGTCATGTTATTTTATGATTCAGAATTACTGGAGTCCTGAAATAAAAAACTAGTTAATTTTTAAAAGTTAGTATTTAAAAATCGTATTCTTTGGTCTTTAAGACCAAGTGTCATACTGTTAGAATTCCCAAACAGCATTATATGGACATTTTCCTGACAGTGGCTTTAGAAAAATGAGAGACATAGCTCATAACGTTGCCCCAGCAAGACCTGGTGGAAATGCCGTGAAAATCTGTAATGATCACGAAATGTTTGAGAAAATATCAGATATTCTTTGGAAATATTTTTAGGAATTCTTATTCCCTCCCCCTTGAGTTTTATTTATTTTTTGTTTGCCCTGAGAAATGGGAGCCATAGCTTGTAGCTGAAGAGATAAAAACCCCAAGAGTCACTTAACTCTCACTCTGCATAAACAGTGGGATCCACTCATACTCTAAAAGCTCTGGGTCCTTATCATTTAAGGACTGCCTTCTGGGGTGTTTCCTGGGAACTATTATAGTCATGGTGCTAATTTTTTAAATTCTATAGCTCAAGAAAATTTCTGAATGCTTTGAACAAAAGGCACACTGACACTCTGGGGCTCATTGTTTTTGCAATGCCTTTTGGGGAAATATCTTTGGGACTTCATTGCCTTCTGCCTTTAAAAGTATAATATGCTTTCATTTCACTGAGCTAGGCTAAGTTTCCTCCATGGTGCCTCTCAATGGCGTATCCTCAAGTCAGATAAACACATCCCTTTACTCTGTCGAGCCATTGTGTTCCTTTTCACTAGGGTTTTGGGAACTTGAAATGATATTAGGAATAGCATGTATATTCTCTTAATGTAATTTTAAATGCCAATAATATGTTTTAGTAATAAAAATGCTAATAAGTTTATGGCTCAGGGCCTTACTTTCCTTACCAATGAAATTCAGAAGTTGATATTTAACAAACTGAAAAATCAGTGGTTCAGTGAACGACCAAGCTGTAAGTGACTTATAAAAATAGCATTCATAAAAGATGCCAAAGAGAAAAGTGGCTGTGGTTGTTTTCTTGAGGTTTGCAGGAGAGAGCTGCAGCTGGACTTCTGCCTGGACTAACTGGATACCTTCTGTGTTCCAGGGGTAAGCGGTGGCTCCCTCTGGTCTAAGCCAAAGGCTTTCTTTCTGGAAGGTAAAATTAATCTCTTGCATCTCTTCTTTTTCATACCATATTCAAACCCGTTTTTCAAAGGACCAACTTCAATACTGCTTTCAGTCTTTCACATCTGTTTTTCTTTCTGCCTGGAGTGCACTGTTCTCTCTCTTCTTATATCTATTTCTCATAGCTTCCAATTAGCTACCTGGTTCTTAGCTTTTAATGATAAGCCACCATTCAAACTTGACCAGGTATCAAAAGAAAGCATCTAAGGTTGAAAGTGACTAAAACAATCAAAAATAAAAGTGACTAAAAGAAACGATATGGTCAAGGAGAGAAATATGTTAAAGGTAAGTAAAAAATAGAGCAATAACAGAAGAACTATTCTTATAGATTTAGAGTTAAGAGACATTGCAGTAATGAAATATTGGATTCTACAGAAAATGCAACAAACATTTAGAGAAAAAAAAAAGGAACTTTGGATGTTAAAGATATGGCAGTTGAAATGAAAAACAGAAATTTGGGAAGGATAAAAATCTCCAGGAAATAAAGCACAGAAAGCTTTTCCCTGCCTTAGCCTAAAAAACAGTCATTTCTCCAAGGATCCCTGATTCATTTATTGGTGAACAGTATTTAGAAACTAGAATTGTAATGTAATTTAAAAGTAATAAATAAAAACTTTGAAAAAGAGAGTATAGGTAATAAAGTAAACTTGAAATTTTTATTACAAATATTCAGTTTCATATTGCAGAAATGTTTTAAAATAGGAGAACTTTAATAATATTATCTTGAAGTTATTGATATAGAAAACTTTATTTAATAACTATGTTAGGAAGATTTAAATGAGAAAAAAGACATGTATACAATAAAAGGAAAAAAATGAATATATTTTTATATAAACCAGTGGTTAAAACAATGGGATAAATATTTATTATGAAAAAATAATTTTTATGAGTATATTCTACATTGTGCTTGGTCAATAGAAGATAAAGATTAAATATTTCTAATATAAACTACAAAACTAATGCAGAAACAAGATAGAATAGTAAAAGAATCCATCAACTCTTCAGATACCTATTTCGTTCAAATATAATTTGTGAATGAAATCTAGATTTGCTTTTTAGCCTGTTTTATTTCATAAAAATCAAGCAAGTAATTAGGGAAGTGGCTACACAAGATTTAATACTGGAAATATTAAAATAAAGACAAATTATATTTTCTTTTGTCATTTCACATAGAACTTAATCTGTGCCTTTCTTTGATGGTAATTATCACTTGCCACCATGCACCATAGGTATTTCTTTACATGATTTGTCTTATTAGAAGGCAAAATTCCTTGAAAGTAAAATCTGTCTTACTCATCTTCATATTCTTCAAACACCTGCCTAATTCAAGGTACAAAATAGAATTAAATAAACACAAAATAAAGGTATAAGTTAAATCAAAAGGTTACTATTACTTAGTCAAACAGCAATCATAGGACACTTGGAGAATTAAATTTTCTATTGGTAATCTCTTAACTATTGAAAGACATGTTGGGACAAGTCATTTAAACACCTCTGGCTTTTAGGAGAACTATTTTTTAAAAATTCAGAGAATATGTAAATATAACCCCATGGCCATGTGTCATAGTCGTCAAGGTTTCAAAAAATACAGTCAATAATATTGTAATAACTATGTATGGTGTCAGATGGGTACTAGATTTATCAGGGTGATCACTTAGTAAGTTATATAATTGTACAATCACTGGGTTATACATCTAAAACTAATAATATTGTATGTCAACTGTAATTGAAAAAGTAAACAATTATTTTTAAAAAGAACAAGGGAATTTTTAAAATGATGAAACACAATTATTTTGCTCTCATTTAAAAGTATTGACATGATTTTTCATGAGAAAAATATTTTATAATGACTATAGTAATATATAAGAGTCTCTAAAATTTTTGCTTATTTTACCTTTATACTATGTATATAACTAAAGTAAGGAAAAATAAATATATTAGGGGAATATATTCAATAATTTTTATTGTTAGGGGTTTATAATCAGTAAAATCTGGAGACCCCTAAACATTGAACAAATTGCAAAAGTGATCCAGAAAGTGCTGTAGGCAAACTGAAAAATCAGGAATGTGGTAGAACTAAAAGACTTCGAATAATGATTTTTGCATAAAATTCAGTAAAATTTTTTTTTTCCTAAAAAAAAGGCAATATGACTCCTGAGAAGTAATTTAGGGATCATCCTAAAAAAATATTTACTTCTAGGTTCACTGAAAAGATAAGAGTAATTTTAAGAAACATCTTGGGTCCATTAAGAACAAATCATGACAAATTAATATCCCTTCCTTAGTGATAGGGTTACTAGACTGGAAGTGATAAAGAATATATGTAGTAATATTTCTATGTGAGTAGTAATATATAATATAACTATATATAAATTCAACATAGTGCTTTAAGTTATTTTGTCAGTAAGAAAATGTGTTGAATAATACAACAGAATAACTTTTAAAATTAATTAAGCATTGTATGAAATTTTATTATTTGTTACATTCTACATTTGCATCAACCTTAAATTTTTTTCAGCTTTCTGTATTTAACCCTATCCTCAAATTCAATTTCTATTAATGGTTTTAATAACTACTTTGTAGGTATACTTCATAAATTTGCAGATGACTTAAAGGTGGAGAGAATTAAAAACTAAGAAACAGTTTGAAAGGTATAAATCTATAAACTTTTTTTGCTTAATAACTGGCTGAATAAACAGCCTTATTAAAGAAGATCTAAGCTTTTGAGTATGCACAATCTCAATAGATGTCACCTTTATGGTGTGGCTTTCAAGGTATAGTGGTGGATGTCTAAGTCAGTAAGACCAATGTACTAAAAGTATTCTGTTCAGTGTTGGTAATAATAACTTAGGAACGTTGTTGGCAAAACAGTTAATTCAGAAGAAATTAAATTTTCAGAAAAGCATAGCATCTGAGAAACAAACAGGTGTTTAACCTAGAAAATAAGAATTTTGATGTTAATTATCTGAAGGGTTTATACTTGTTTAGAAAGCAACCAAACAGTGGATGAATGATATGGGGAGAAATATTTTGGTATAGTGTAAGAAAGGCTTTTAAAAATTGGATTGTTCAGAAGTGAAATGACCAGTCTTGTGAAACTTAGAGACTTAGAGAAAAGGCTTCTACATACCATGGGAGGTTATAATCAATCACTCCTGAGGTCCTTTTCTGCTTTAACGTTTTTGATTCTCTATGAATGCTTTTTAAAAAGCTTCCTAAATCACATTTTATAGTTACCCTTCTATAAATCCTAAATGGAAGGCAGGCCTAATCATAAAACTAAGCATCCAAAAATTTCCCGTTGACGGTGGTCTCCATATATAATCCCATTTTCATTCACCATAACACATTTTTAGTATTTATTCCTGAATTCTTTATCTTGCCTTTCTTGGTCAAGAATTTTTGTTGCCCACAACCATTTGGGCTTATTGTTGGGTTGATCTTAGACTGAAGTGATATCCCATTGCCTCAGCTACTTGGAAGTAAACTAGATAGCCTGAAAAATTATCCTACAATATTTTTGAGACACAGAAGTTGCCAGGCAAAATTCCCATCGAATATATTAAAGCTATTCATATTTTTTTTGAGATGTTCATTTAATCAAGTGTAGTGGTTAAAGAAAGGTTAAAAAAACAAATAGAAATGATAACTTTATATAAAATGAACATTCCCAAGAAAATATCTCAAGTAATGCTCTTTTAAGTATAACTAATTCACTGAATAATGAAGCAGTGGCTGGAAAAAAAATATTGTAAATGTCACTGTCCCAGGACTGTATGTTTTGAATTCTAAAATTTAATAATTAATAATTTGTTATACTTATTTTTTTGCCCAAATAATTTCTTACTATATAAAAAGGAAATAATAGAGGCTATTTGCCTTTAAGTAATTCAATTTTGTTTGATATGTCATTTTTTTGTTGTTGTTTTGACAGAAAAGTTATTTAAAAATATTTATGAAGAACCCTCTAAGTTTTGGACACTATTCTAAGTTCTTGAAATAAATCAGTGAAGAAAAAAGGCAAAAATTCCTGTCCTCATACAGTGCATGAGTACAGGAAAACAGCTAATATGTAAATTATATAAGTAAATTATATGTTATGAAGTTATGTATGCTGTGGTGAAAAAATAAAGCAGGGAAGTAATACATGAAATGCTAAGGTATGAGGGACATTGCATTTAAAAATAGGATGGTCAAGGGTGGTCTCAGTGAGCAGCTGACATTG
Organism: Furipterus horrens; assembly: GCF_987537825.1. Classification (NCBI taxonomy): domain Eukaryota; kingdom Metazoa; phylum Chordata; class Mammalia; order Chiroptera; family Furipteridae; genus Furipterus; species Furipterus horrens. The sequence goes on along the minus strand of NW_028327172.1, from coordinate 110,770,600 downwards.
AGCCAAGACTAGAAGTTGGTGAAGGAACCACCCATGTGAGTCTCTGGAGGAAGAACAGTCCAGAAAGAGGAAACAACCAGTGAAAACGCTTTGATGGAGCTGTGCTTGGCATGTTCAAGAAACAGCACAGAGAGCAGATGAACCAAGTCAAAAAGATAATGGGATTGGGAGACATGGACTACCTGTGGCAGGAGGCTATGGCTGAAGAGTGTAGAAGCAGGGAGACCAGGGAGGAGGCTCTTACGAGAGTCCAGGGAAGAGATGATGGTGGCTTGGACTAGGGTAATAGCAGTGCAGGTGATGAGAATATGTATGTGTTCTTAAATACAAAAAAAAAAAAAAAAAATACCATTTGTGGACACATCAGATGTGAGATGTGAGAGAAAGAGAAGCCGGGAAAGATTTTAAGGCTTTGAGACTAAGAGATTTAAAAAATGGATTTGCTATTAACTGAGAAAGAGAAGATAAAAGGTAGAGCTACTATTGAGGGTTAAACATATGAGAAAAATATATATATTAAACAGCTAGAAGATTAGTAGGGAATATCAAATGAGTAAATATTTTTGGCTAATTAGATCATCCAGTGGCTCTCACAGCATATCTGACTTAAAAGATGTGATTCTAAAATATAGTTCCTGGTTTTCAAATAATATGTTAGCAAAAATATACAGAATATTATAGACAGTTCCAAGGAGTGCAGAGTTGAAAAATGATACTTGGGTCATATATTATTGTAATATGTGGAACAATTTCCCAAAGCAGCTAGACTCACAAATTTAAGATACCCTAATGAAGAAAAGGAATTTGTCTAAAATTAAATATAATTATTTAATGCAAAGTCCCAAAGGGAGAAATGTTAGTAAGACTCTCTCTGTTTTTAGAATTACATACATAAATGTGTGTATCCTTTATGTGTTAACATAGTGAAGGAGACTATTGATATTGTGAGCTGAAAAGGTGATAAAAGCTTCTTCTGCTTCACAGCTCAAATATAATATTTTACTTGACTGTAATTCATGAGTTTCCTGTAGGCTAGATATTTTATACAGAGTTAAATACACAAAAGTATTAAATGCAATGCATTTCTGACAGTGATATTCTTGTGGCAGAAACTCCATCACATTTACCTGCTGCTGAGCAGATGGGAAAATTCAAGCTTAACATTCTAGGTGAGAATCAGCAAACAAGTGCATATGGTGGGTCTCATTGTCCGGGAAGGAGAAAACAATAATTAGTGAGGATTTACTCTTTCTCAGGAAGCATCCTATGTTCTTTAAAAATAAATTTTGTATTTCACATACACAGCTCTTATCTTTGACAGGTAAGAAAACTAAAGCTCAGGGGATTAAAAATAAATGTATTCATTAAAGTATGTTAATTCTGAATTCTCTTTATTTTTTCCATTTTTTTAGGTTATATTTTTCCCCTTTAAGGTGAATTACACGTTATGTGCTACATTTAGGGTAATTTTCCTGGTAATTTCTCAGGATCATGACTAGGCTTGTGGCTCATTAACAGGGAATCTCAGCTTCAAACTCCATTTCATCTCCCTCTAAAGCCCAAATAACATAAATTTAGATCTAATATGTTATTTTGAACTCTTAAAGAAATATTTAAGAAAGCATTGTTTGGCTATCAACTGAGATTAACAGGTAAATTCTCCTGACACATTGCATAAAATTTGTAACTAATTCTAACAAAGAAAAAATAAACTTAAGTATTAAAAAATAAAAACAATTCAGAATCAACCTTCCAATGACCACATTATGTTGTATAGCTACACTGCACACAAGCATTCATCAATGATTTACACCAATATTGGTAGAATTGTTATCTGCTTGTTTTTATATATTTTTATTTAATGTAATATTTTAAACTTAAGGGTCAAGAATATCCAATAAAGGTTCTGTGTCTGTCCAGCTTCACGCCTTTCATTTTTCTTTCTTCATTTTTTCCTATCTTTTTTTTAAAATATGTTTTACTGATTATACTGTTATAGTTGTCCCAATTTCCCTTCCCTCTGCTCCCCTCCACCCAGTGGTCCCCCTCCCTCCATTTGTCCCTCCCTTTTAGTCCATGTCCATTGGTTGTGCATATAGTTCTTCTCAGCCTCTTCCTGTCTACTCCACTCCCTCCTACTATGCTTCTTAATTCCTGTACCATCTCCCTCCCTTACCCCCTTACCCCTCCCTGCCAACCTCCCCCCAAAATGTCCCCCATACTCATAGTTCTCTTTCCACTCTCATTGCCTATTTAGTTTGCCTTTGTTTCAATCCCCTAGCTTCTGGTTGGTTCTTGTGTTGCAGTTTTCATTTTAGTGTTCATAGTTTTGATCCTCCTTTTTCTAAACCAGTCCCTTTAACATCTCATATAACAGTGGTTTGGATCTAAGGAACCCTTTCAGTTTTATTTTGTCCTGGAAGCACTTTCTCTGCCCTTCTATTCTGAATGACAATTTTGCTGGATAGAGTATTTATGGCTGTAGGTTTTGGATTTTCATTACTTTGAATATTCCTTGTTAGTCCATTCTAGCCTGCAGAGTCTCCCTTGAGAAGTCAACTGATAGTCTAATTGGGACCCCTTTGTACATGATTCTTTTCTTCTCTCTTGCTGCTTTTAAGATTCTCTCTTTATCTTTAACTTTTGACATTTTGATTATAATGTGTCTTGGAGTGGTTCTCCCTGGGTCCAGTTTTTTTGGAATTCTCTGTGCTTCCTGGACCTATAAGTCTATTTCCTTCCTCAAGTTTGGGAAATTCTCCTTTATTATATTTTCACTTAATTTTTCAATTTCTAGTTTTTCTTCTTTGCCCTCTGGCAATCTTACAATTCTTATGTTCGATCTCTTATAGCTGTCCCAGAGGTTTCTGATCCTCTTCTCACTTTCCTTGCTTCCTGTTTCCTCTCTCCGCAATGGTTGACTGTTTGTTCCTTCTCTATGTTCCGGTTTGTTGATTTGAACTCTGGATTTTATTTCCTCACCATTTGTCTCGTATGTGTTTCTGTTTTTTTCAGTATGAATGTTTTTCAATCCTTTCTCATCTTTTTCCAAATCTTTTGTTAATTCTGTAAGCCACCTGATAACAATGGCCCTGAACTGAGCCTCTGACAGGTGTCTTATTTGTTCATCTGTCAGATTCTTCATCTGTTGCCTGGTGAGCTGCGCCACCGGGATTTCTATAGTTGTGTGCCTCATTTTGACAGGTTTGCGTTTTGCTTTCTTGGGCCGGCTATAGGGGGCGGAGCCTGTGTACGCGTCACAACCCAGCGACCGGCGGTGATCCGCAACCTATTTTGCGGCGCTGTGGTGCTTTGTGTGGGGGCAGGGGTCCAAGATGGATTCCTGCCATTATTCTCCAATGGGAGACCCGGATCCGTCCCCCTGTCCTCTGGGCCTCACCGTCCGAGGCAATGCGGTGGCTTCTTTTCCCAGCGTTGGGGTCAGGAGCTGCTGGGGCTCAACGGCAGCCGGGACTGCTCTCCCTGCCGCTGTCCCTGGTGCTACCGCAAACAGCACCGCCCACTTTCGCTCTTACCTGCTCCACGAGCGCCACTGGTTTATAACTTTGTACATTGGGCTTCCGTGTAGTTTTATTTTCTGGAATTTCTAGTTATCTTTTGTTTTGAAGTAGTTGTATTCCTTTCTAGTTGTAGAGGGAGACTGAGCGTGTCAGTCTAAGCCTCCATCTTGGCCAGAAGTCTCCTATCTTGTTTTCTGTCTTCTTCTCAGGGCCTAGAATAGGCTGATGTGAATAAAGCATTGGGCTTAGGCAAACGAAAAAAAATTAACAGTAATCAAGGTAAATAATATTTAATGCAGTGTTTTTTAAAAATCCATGATGAACAAAATTTTAAATAAAATCTGGATCTGCCAGTGCCACGTGAAGTCCTGTCTATCATGTAGTCATCACTGATGATTTTTGGCACCCCCTCAGATCATGCACCTGATCTAAGTGCCAAGCTTGCTCGATCCTAGCCAGCTGGACCTGCTCTGGCCTTCCTGCTGTTTTCCAGCCTTCTACACAAAAGGTGTTAAACAAGAACATACAACTTAGCATTTTACCAACCTAAATACACAAAATTCCACATGTCAACCTCCTCTGATTAAATGAATAGTTCTCTGTTAACTAAACACACACAATGAGACTGAGATCATTAGGTGGGGAAGTGCTGAGACCTAGTCCACTTGTAAAACAAAGTATTTAACTGGCAAGATTTTTGAGGCAGTGAGTAAGTCGTACCACTCAGATTATAATGAAAATACAAAAATATATAGTCCCTTTAATAACTCCTTATGAGGACCTAGGCTTGAAAATTTGGGGTCTAAATCCTGAATAATCTGAGATTGATTGCTGTCAAAGAAGCTCTTAGTCATTCAAGTTGGAAAGAAAGGCTGAGCTATTTAATTTGCTGGAGACCGAGTTTCTGTAGAGGCACAGGGGTAAACCGGCAAAATGGTCAGGACCCTGATCTCAGTAGTATGCTATCCAGAAGGCTAGATAGACACAGACAATTATGATATTAAGAAATCATATTTTCAGATGGATACATCATCAAGATGGATAAATTATTAATAAATTATTATATTAGTATTGATGGAGGAAGAAAATATTTTAGGCAACAGAAACAGGAATGACTTCATAGTAACAACTGACATAGATCTTGAAAATAGGCAGTGGGCAGAAAAAAAATGCAGTGGGAGGAGTGAATTCAGAATGGAAGAAAATAAATGAACAGCATCTGATATTTAAGGCTCTGAAGGGTAGAAGAGAAAGTCAGTAAAACTTAGCCTGATAGGAATATAAGGCATGTGAAATATATTTATTAAAAAATACACCTAGATGAATGCCTAGCACAGAGTTCACTGAAAATTTTTTGAATGAAAATAATGAATGAATAAATAAATAAAAACCGAAAGGAAGGCCAACTCCAAATTGTAGAGACTTTTGAATTACAGGATAAACAAATTACACTTGAGATAAAATGGAGCATTTAAAGGGTTTTGAGCAAAGATGGATCACTATCAGAACTAGTCTGGGGGAAGATTAATATATGGGAGGGGTAAATCAGTTATTTCTACAATCCAGGAGGGTAGTAATAGTGACATGAATTACTAAATTGAAAGTAGAAAACAAAAGCAGGGAATAAATAGAAGAGATGCTGCAGAAGCAGGATTGATAGTTAAAGCAATTAATTGGTTCTGGTAAGAAAGATGAAAGTAATAAACAAAAAAAAAATAGGGCTCTTAAATTTCCAGGCTACGTAACAGAAGAGTATTGGTGCTTTTAACAGAAATAAAGAACACAGAAAGATAAGCATCAGCTTGCAAAGGAAGATAATTAGTTTAGTGCTAGACATAGAACTGGCAGGAGCCTTGTCTGGGCATCCAGGTAGAGATGTATAGCAAGCAGATAAGTGTTGTCTCATTCCTGAAAAATAAATGCCATCACAAGGAAAGAAGCAACATTTGCCACTTGATGTGCCTCTCACTTAACCTCTACTTCCTGATTAATTACATGTAAGGAGCAAAGATAGTGAAGGTTTTGTTACTCTGTGTTGAAGCATTTAGAAAATCTTGCACATATATTAAAAGGCCTGGTAGCATCCGTTAGAGTGATACAAAGACTTTAGGTTACTTAGATGAACCCAAAGTTCTGGATACCTGAAGCCTCTGGTTGGAAGACAACAGAATGACCTCAGTGACTTGCTTGGACATAATTATAGCCTAGGCCGCTGGTTCTCAGTCTTTAGTTGCATTAACTTAAGAGCTTGTTACAGAATTCCTGGCCTTGTCGGCAGTTTCTGATTAGTAAGTTCAGGAGTAGGGTCTAAGAATGTGCATTCCTCATGGGTTCCCAGGTGGCACTGATGCTGCTGGTCCAGAGCCCACACTTTGGAGATCACTGGTCTAGGACAAGGGTTTTCAAATAATGCCCAGGAGAGTGACCCTCAGAAGATAATCTGGAACAGTTTTCATCAGGAATGCCTGAATTGCTTATTAAAAATTTAATTTTTGCAATCTCACACCAGACTCAGTGAATCTTCATATCTGGGTCTGGAGTTTGGGGATAAGCATCTTGTTCAGCCTTTATAGGTAATTATTAGTACCTTCTACAGCTTGAGAACCACTCGAACTGTGATGTGAATTTTAATTAGCTTTGAGAGGACATTAGAGACTGAAGTTCTACAATTGTGGTAGAAAGAGCAAATGACCAGGAGTTAAGAGATGTGGATTGTAGTCATAAATCTTGACACTAACATGCTGTGTGGCCTAAGATAAATTCCTTAACCTCTTTAAGTATAATTTTCTCATCTATAAAATAAAATGATTTAAGTAGAAAATTTTCACATTCCCTTTCAGCTCTTAGACTGTGATGACTTCTGGGAAGAGCAATGGGTAATGGTCAGAGACAAATATTCCAAGAGAATTTAAGAGAACCCACACTTCTCAATTGTGTGGGTCAGAATAGCATGGGTTTTGTTTTTGCTTTGTTAAATTATACACTCCTCTCCCCATTCTGATTTGCCTCTATTGCCAGATGTAGGTTGTAGGTTATTGGTCTCTTTTATCTTTGAGAATCACTACTGGGTGAGCCAATTCTACAGATTGGATTGAATAGTCAGCACAATCTGATTTCTAGCGGAGTTAAATGACAGATATTTTAGTGATTCAACTTTTTGCCAACATATTACCTCTTAAAATGAATATTAAAATATAACTTAAATTTGTATTTTCCATCTCACACCCATTAGGACAGCTACTATAAAAATCAAACAAAATAAGTGATGGTGAGAATGTGAGAATGCGGAAAAATTGGTGGGTATATAAAATAGTGCAGCCACTGCAGAAAACAGTATGCAGTTCCCCCAAAAATTAAAAATAAAACTACCATATGATTCAGGAATTCCACTTCTGGATTTACACCTAAAAGCATTGAAAGCAGAGACTGAAACATATTTATAGCAGCATTATTCATAATGGCCAAAGGTAGAAGCAGCCCAAGTGCCTATTGTTTAATAAGTGGATAAACAAAATGTGTCCTATACATATAATGAAGTATTATTTAGCCTTAAAACAGAAGGACATTCTACAACATGGATGAAACTTGAGGGCATTTTGCTAAGTGAAGCCATCACAAGAAGACAAATTCTGTATAATGACACCTACATGAAGTACATAGTTAAAGTAGTGAAATTCATAAAGATACAAAGCAGAATTGTGGTTTCCAGGAGTTTGGAAGAGGAGGAAATGGAGGAAATTTTTAATGGGTACAGAATTTTAGTTTAATAATATAAAAAGTTTTCTGCAGATAAATGTTGGTGATAGATATATAGCAATGTGAATGTACTTAATGCTGCTAAACTGTACAATTAAAAATGGTTAAGTAATTGAAAGGGCAGGCTATTTTCTACCAAATTATAGTATAGTTAATATAGTTTATATTGTGATATATTTGTTGCCCCAAAATACTATCGAGGCATTAGAATTTTATTTCTCTTATCATCCCCCAACTGGGTCAGTGCCAACTGGCAGAGCCATAAAGGACTTTGCAAAACATATTGATTTAAAGTAAGGAAAATTGAGTTATAGATACTTAACAAGAAAGGAGGAATTTGTAATCAGAACCTTTAGTGCCTCAGATGACAATTAATCTGAGAATTGTAAAAGCAGAAGTTTCACAGGTCACCATGGCATTTATGTTTTAGTAGGTGGATTAAATTCAGAAGCTGAGAAGCAAATCACAGTAAAGCAGTGACCACATAAACTGGAGTAATAGCAGAGGGAAGTCCCTTTGAGAAATATAAAAGGACAACCAGGCTGGGACTCACAGGAATGCCAATGAAACATATAGTCTCCTAATTCTCCCATGAAGGGAAGGAGAGTTTTATTAGAAACTAAAAATTCAAAGTGTGCACTATAAAGGTCCCCAGCATAATGCAATGGAAACAAACACAGGCATGAAAGTCCAATATCTTAACTAGAAATGCCCATAAAAGAATGTTTCAAAAATTTTGAGCCCTTTCAGTATCTTTTACTAGGGACCTAAGTTATATAAAAATTCTTATTTATATTAATAGTTTTAGGAATAAAAAGTAAGGCAGTAAAGAGTGGACTCTTACAGGAATGTTTACAAAACCATTTAGCTTTTTCCACTTTTTGCAAAGTAAATGCTGCTCCTCGAAATTACTGTCTGGCAAAAGAAATGTTGTCTTCTGAAGTAGACCCTTGGGCCTGACAAAGATTTATATTAGGACCTGACCAAATTGTATTTGCTTGTCAGGACATTGACTTAACTGACAGTGAAATTGCAGATGTGTGCATGGATTGGAATGAAAAAGCCTTATGGGTTAGAGGTAGAGTTACCAAAAAGACAAATTACTACTATCAAATCAATATTTTTAAAAGGCATTAAAAGTGATAATAACAAGCCACCAGAAGAAGAAGCAAAAGAAATAATTTAGCAATATACAGAAAACATGAAAACCAATACACATTTGAAAAAATGTTCAACATTGTTAACAAATAGAAAAGTAAAAATAAAAATAAAATTAGTTTCCATTCACCATTTTGGAAAAAAAAATGAAAAAAAGAAAGAGTAATGCCATTTAATTTTGGCAACTTCAGGCAAGGAAGTAGAAAAACAAAACTCTCTTATTGTATTGATAACAGTAGAAATTGGCACGATGTTTTCAGAGACTTGAGACTGGTTATTAAATTTGTAAATGTTCATGGTCCTTAACCCACAGTCCTTCATTTAGGACTGTAATTATAAATTAAATAAATAAATATTCATCATAGCTGCTTTTAGGAAAAATATATAAAGTATTCAACGTATTTATGAAGGGCAATGATTTGATAAATTGTAGTAATTCATGGAATATTTTGAAGATATCAAAATGACATATGAACATATATGCAAATATGAAAGCTATTTATAATAGATATTAAAAAAAGGCAAAAAAATTTTCTTATAAAAAGTTAGAAAACAAACAAAAGCTTTGTGCATACGCATGCCTACTAAATACAGGAAAAAGTCATGAAGCCAGACCATGGAGGTTAATTTTGAAGGTCAGTTGGATGGGTAGAGTGAGCCAATTTTAAAATTATAGTGGAATTACAGTTTTTAGTTTTCTGCATTTTTTTAACAGAAAAATTTTAAGATGTATATGCACTTTTAACTTTGGGAAGTAAATTTGAGAGTAAGAACTAAACTAGATGATACATGACCTGATGGGTGTCTTTGATCCCCAGGCACAGAATGTACCTCTTATCCCTTAACTTTATCGTTAGCACTGTGATGGTTAATTTTATGTGTTAAGTTGACTGAACCCTGGGATGCCCAGAAATCTGGTTAAACATTAGTTTTAGGTGTGTCCACTAACATGTATCTGGAAGAGGTTAGGATTTGAATATGTGGACTGAGTAAAGCAGATGGCCCTCTCCAATGTGGGTGAGCATTATCTAACCCTCAGAGGGTTGGAGCAGAACAAGGTGGAGGAAGGCTGAGTAATAACTGCCCAACTGATTGAGCTGGGATGTTGGTCTGCTCCTGCCCTTGAAATGGAATTTATGGTGTTCCTGTTCTCAGGCATTCGGAATCGGACTTGATTTTACACCATTGGCTTTCCTGAGTCTCCATTTTATACGGGGTCAGTCCAGAAGGTATACAACCATGTAATATGAAAAATAGAGACATTTATTGAAGAAGATACAAGATACAAGAAACATTATACATAGGACAATGACACCCCAACCCCCTTTAAAGTAGGCACCTTAGGACCTCACACAGTTCTCCCAATTGCCTTCAGCTGCCCTGTTGTGTTTTCCTGAATCTCATCAATGGTCTGAAATCTCTTCCCTTTCAAAGGTGATTTTAATTTTTGGAAAAGCCAGAAGTCACAGGGCACGAAACCTGGGCTGTAGGGGGACTGAGTCACCTGGGTGATTTGGCATTTCACCAAAAATCTCTGTACGAGACGTGATGCATGAGCAGGTGCGTTGTCATGATGAAGCTGCCAATCACCAGTTCCCCATAGCTTCAGACTTCTGAATCATCTGAATAGTTTCCATGGAGGAATGTTCAAGCTTAACACAAAATATGATGCAGATTTGTTGCTCTGTGCTCAGTCATTTTGAATGCTGTGTCCACGCAATGCACATACTCGCTCAACATCGTATACTGCCCCCACTGACTAGTATAGTGAACTTGTCATTGTTCACACACGCACATTCCAGTCCACTCTCCTTGGCTGCCTGGTCACATCAATGTTGTGCAAACTGTTCTCACTATAGTAACAATGGTTGGACTTTTTCTGGACAGACACTGTAGACTGCAGATTGTGGAACTTAGCCTCCATAAGCATGTGAGACAATTCTTTATAATAAATCTCATTGTGTGTGTGTATATATATGTGTACATATATATTATACACATATACACACAAGTATGTATGTATATAATATATGTTATGTTTATTATATGTTATACATAGGATATGTCGTCGTCGGCAGCCGTCCGTCTCGAGAGACGATGGTGTAGCTTCTTAAGTGTCTATCTGCACCGCCGAGAATGGCTGTGCAGTCCGACTCGGGAGTGACACGGTATCTGTCTCCTCCCGTGTTGAATCGACATCTTGTGATGACGCTGGAGTGTCCTCTCCAGTGAAACTGAAGCTACAGAGCCTGGGCAGGGTGATATGGAGGGTCTGCTGTTGCCCATGCAGCAGACCCCCCCTCTCTTCGCAGCTGAAGGGTCCAAGGGAAAGACGGAGTCAATACAGCTTGGCTTCAGGTGCGCCGCAGGAGTTGCCGGTGTTGACTACAACGTCAAACCGCCTTAGGGACTCCGGCTCCGGATTTTCTGTCGGGGTTTACTCCCTTAGCCTTTCCCCTGAAGAGGTATGCCGCAAGGCAGCGGAGGTTTTTTGGAATCAGAGTTTTCCTTCTCTGATGTGCCCTGACTGGAAGATCGAACCAGCGACACTTAGCTCACAGGCCGACGCTCAATCCACTGAGCCAAACCAGCCAGGGTTATATATATATATATATCACATAGGATATATGATTTATATTATATACACACACACATATATATCTCCTATTGGTCCTATTTCTCTAGAAATCCCTAATACAACCTCCTAATAACAAACTGTAATTGCATTTTGTTTCCTGCAGGGTACTGTGCTCTGCTCACCTTTATGCTTTTTTTTTTCAGGCTGTCTTTTCCCTGTCCTTCATACTCCTATCTCTCTTTTACTTAATAAAATCCAATTTATTCTAAGTTTAACATTATTTCCTCTAGGAAGCCTTTGTGATCTGAAGTAGCCTGTTCCCCTAGGCTCTGCTTGGTTGACTTTCTCTGTTTTGTTATATTACTTTATAATCCTATACATCTTTCACTGGGTAGCTACTATTCTGCATTTTACAGCCACACTGGACTAAATAATACATCTCAGCATCCTCTGTGCCTGGCATAGTTTCTGGTACTAAGAAGCCATTGAATAAAAAAACAGTTTGTTTATTAAAGGAATGAGTGACTGAATAGATGAATTAGAATAGAGTGTAGCTAATTAAAATAAGAATTGGAGCAGGTCTGGCTTTCTTCGTGGACTAAATCACTACACTAAAAAAGCAATTTAAAATATACATGCTCTGTCAATAGTGGGTTAGTAGTGTTATCTTTATAAGCATAAGATCATATCTCTGTAATTTTCACTTTAATTTACAGAATGTATATATATTTTTCCCCTTGGGCATCTAGAAAAATTCCTATTTATAGTTTGCTTTGTGTGATATATGACCTGACATAGTCTAACTCAAGTTATAATGCTTATGACTGCCTAAGCAATATATGATTTTAGGTTTCTCTTTCTTTTCAGGAAAATATCTAATCAAGACTAATTGTGACTTAAGACATCCAAGAAGATTATTAGAAACAAACATAAGTTGTAAAAAATATAATTAAAAAAAAAACAAAACACCTAATCCCTGGCATTAAACATGCATTGGCAGGGCAGCTGGAAATGATGTCCGTGTGTTTTTCATTCTCCCACTGGTGCATAAAGAAGAGTGATATTTACTGTGTGCTAAGCGACAGACCTAAAAGCTCTGTTTTCTAAGAGCAAAAAATATGCCAGTGGGATCTAAACTCCCAGATGCAGGTAAAGTGCTAATATGATTCATATATTGTTTTTTGGAATTATTTGGCAAAAAGACAGATTGAACAAATGCATTGCCACCTCTGAGCCCAGTAGTATGATAGCCCAGGACTCTTGGCATTTTTATAGACCCAGTGCTATTGACTATTTTATCTTGTTGTGCTCAGTCTGATCATTCATTTCTGTATTTAGGCCTAACCCTTATTTTAAGGTTATGTAGCTATTGGTATGTTACCAAGTTGTTTACTGAAGCTCAAGTTAGTTCTTATCCTCTTTCTGCTGCTGTCTCATGAACTGTCATCCACTTTGGTACTTTTACTCAATGTCAAATAATGCTACAAGGCTCTAGGACGAAGAGGAAGGAACAACCAGAAAAAAATATGGCCACTGTGGTTCATGGTTTTGGCACAGAAGGCCACGATTAACTATGTAAAACTTTGTAACACTTCTATGCAGACTTTTAAAAAAAATGTAACTTGGTTTCCCCTTACTTCATCCTTAGCTGTGAGCAGCAATACCCTTGAATCTCTCAGTTGCTGGAAAGACTACTCTTAGCCAGGCCCCCACCTGCCACTGTCAGTCTGCTCCTGTGAGTGTGTTCACCCTCCAGCCACACTGCACTCCCCAGCTTATCAATACAGTCTACCTAGAGCCTACAGCCTATAGCCTATTTTGGCTCTAAATCCCTAAATTCCTGTCATGAAAAGTCTGAAATGTCCAGGTCACTCCTCATTTCCTATTTAGTTGGATCTGTACATGCCCTGCTTTTGACCAAGTTTCCTATTCTTCTCCAACTCTCTACACTATTTCACGCTGCTCTATTGAACTCTGTCATCACCATGACTCATATACAGGGAGATATTACAATTTATTGTTGTGATGGGAATAATCTTGAGAGTGAAAAGGGATTAAAGGTTCTAGGACCAATTCTGACACATGATTGGGGAGGAAGTCTCACACAATTCCTAGACACTGGCTGGATATCCTACAATTCATCATAATGCTGACATTATCAATAGGACATAGTGTCAGATTTCACAGGTTAAGCATTCAGAAGCTCACTGCAAGTCCAGGGTGTTACCTGTGCTCTTACACTCATTAGCCATAGATTGGAGGTTCCAATGACCTTCTATTTGGGTTCGATTAACTTGGTACAGTGGTTCAGGCACCTCAGAGAAACTAAATTATTGGTTTATTATAAACTGATGTAACTCAGAAACAGCTAAAATGGAAGAGAAGTGTAGGGCAAGGTATGGGGAAGAAGAGTGCTGCTTTCCCTGACCCTACATGTACTTACCAACCCAGAAACTGTCAGAACCCTGTCCTTTTGGGGTTTTATATAGGCTGCATTACATACGCACAATTGACTAAATCATTGGCCATTGGTGATGGAACTCTCCAGCCCCTTTTCCCTCCCAGGAGACTAGAGGTGAGACTGAAAGTTCCAGTCTCCCAATCAGGTGGTTGGTTTCCCTGCCAGCAGCTCCATTCTTAGGTACAGTGCAAAAGTCACCTCATTAACATAATAAAATACAATTTTATCACTCTCCTCACTTAGGAAATTCTAAGAATTTTAGGAGCTCTGTGCCAGAAACAGGAGGAAGACCAAATAAATATTTATTATAAATTGTGATTATTGCAGGGATTCTATTAATAAAAGCGGGACACCTGGCAAAATTGAGACTGTCCCAAACTTAGACAAAGAGTCACCCTGAACATATTTTTCAATCTGTTTTTTTAAAAGTTTCCCTTTACTTTTGTTTGCTAAGTAGAACCTGCTTCTCCTCTGGGGATACCATATTACCTGTGGTTTTCTCAAGTGATGGTTATTTTTCTCTTCTACAACATGCATACCACAGGGACTGGATGAAGGGTGGTTCTGCTTTCCCCTTGAACTACATCTAGACCCTTGTCTCCAAAGTCCTTTAGCTTTGACGGTCATTCTATCAGACTATATTTACAACCTGCTACTCATTCTTACTGCAGTTGTCTGCTGACTCTGTCACTTCAAGGTTGCTTGGAGATTTTATCATTTGGCCCTCTGTCACTGTCAAATAGTAGCTCTGTGTTATTTTTAGTGACTTCCTTATTCACATAGACATCCCATGCCAGTTCTGGGCTTCTCAGTCTCTTCATTTCCTCTTCTCCAAAAAGATTGTGTCTTTTCTCTTACCTCAGTCACCCACTCCCACATCATATTTCTAATACCAGCACTGACTTTATCATCTCAATTTCAAATGTGTCATCACAGAACAAACTTTGTATTATTTCCCATCCTGTTTTTGCCCTTCTGGTCATGGCTCTAATTCTTCAGTTCCACCTAGACCCACAGTTCATTGTTCATGCCATCCTCAGTCTCCTTATGTCATCACTTTCCTCCTATAAAGCTCCAATTCCATGATTTATATTGACAACATTTTCTTTGCATTCGCTTTCAACTCACTCACCACACCATCTTCTACCACGCTCATCTAACAAACACCAACTCTGGCAAATCCTACACTCTATCAACTCCACATTTACATTCAGGGAGCTGAAGATGGTAACAAAAAACATCTCACAATCATGCTGATTGGCCCCAATTTATAGCCATGACTACTACCACAAAGGGCCTTTAGTCTTTTCTAGGAATCCCAGTATCGTTCACTAGTCTACTGGCCATCGCGATCTCCAGAACAACTATTCCTACCTTCTCTTTCTTCAGATCTCCACAATCTCTATCCTGCTGCTTACACTTCAGTGATGGCCTTGGTTCTTGTTTATTTCAGTGAATACAGAAGTTGAAAGTGAACTTGCACTTTCTCCCACCACCATATTTTCCAAGCTATATGCATTTACCCATAGGCTCTATCTTCCTCCTCTTACTCTGGATGGATTGTGCTCCTAAGTCTAAACTCCAGTTGTGCACTGGATCCCATTACTTATCACCTATTCAAAACAGTTGTTCAGCAGTTCTTCTGTCTCTCTCCTGCATCATGAGTCTTCCTTTTTTAAATTTTTTTTATTTTTTATTTTTATTGCTTATGCTGTTACAGCTGCTTTCACTTTTTCTCCCTTTCTCCACTTCTACCAGCCCTACCTCCACCCCTCCATAATTCAATCCCCATATACTTGCCCCTGTCCATGAGGTGTGCATAAATGTTCTTTGGTTAATCTCTTTACTATGTTTTATCCCATCCCCATCTCCCTTCTGGACACTGTCAGTCTATTTTATGTATCTAATCTTCTGTTTCTGTTCTATTTGTTAGTTTATTATGTTCAATAGATTCCACATATAAGTGAGATCATGTGGTATTTGCCTTTCATTGACTGGCTTATTTCACTTAGCATAATGTTCTCCAGGTTCATCCATGTTGTTGCAAAATGTAAGTTTCTTCTTTTCGTCTGCTGCATAGTATCCCATTGGTGAATGTACCACATTTTTTAAATCCACTCATCTACTGATGGGCACTCAGGCTGTTTCTAAATCTTGGCTATTTTATATAGCACTGCTAAAGGTGGCAAGAACACATAATATAATAAAAACAATCTCTTCAACAAACAGTGTTGGGAAAACTGGACTGGTACATGCAAAAAAAAAAAAAAAAAAGGAAAGAAAGAAACTAGACCACCAACTTACACTATACGCAAAAATAAACTCAAAATGGATAAACGACTTAAATGTAAGTCACAAAACCATACAAATCCTAGAAGAAACAAAGGCAGTAAAACCTCAGATATCCAATATAGCAATATTTTTGCTGATGTATCTTCTAAGGCTCTGGAAACAAAGTAGAAAATAAACAAACAGGACTACATCAAATAAAAAAGCTTCTGTACAGCTAAAGAAACTATCAGCAAGATGAATAGCAAACCTACTATATGGGAGAACATTTTCACCAATGATACATCTGACAAGGGTTTACTCTCCAAAATATATAAAATTAATAAACTCAATGCTAGGAAGATAAATAACCCAATTAAGAAGTGGGCAAAAGACCTGAATAGGCACTTCTCTAAAGAGGACATACAGAGTGTCAATAGACATTTAAAAAAAAAAAGCTCAATATCACTAACTATCAGAGATGCAAATTAAAACCTCAATGACATATCATCTCACACCTGTGAGAATGGCTATCATTAATAAATCAACAAACAATAAGTGCTGATGAGGGTGTGGAGAAAAGGGAACCCTAGTGCACTGTTGGTGGGAATGCAGGCTGATGCAGCCACTGTGGAAAACAATTTGGAGTTCCTTTAAAAATTAAAAAGGAATTCCCTTTTGACCCAGCAATTCCATCTCTGGGAATATACCCCAAGGATCCTAAAATACCAATACAAAAGATATATATTCAACACTATGTGTTTTCCTTTCTTTACCATCCTATCAATATAAATACATTATATATACCTAGTTTCATTTAAAAAAATTCCCAAGCCTCACATTCATCATTTCCTTTTAGCAAAGCTAAATATATATATATATATATATATATATATATATATATATATATTCATATATTCATATTCCTGTCAAAGTATTGTAGAAGAAGTTTGGCCTTTTGTGGAATATTGACCTCTGAAGTCCTTTCTGCCTGCACAAATTAGAAGTCAATGACAGAGAGTAGGAAGCTGCTATGTGAGATGTGCCAGACTAGTTGTTTGGGGGAGAACCACATTTCATGTGTTCTCAAACTCTTGAACTCTCAGTGAGCTTTAGTGGGCAAGAAGGTTGCAGTTTCTTGATTGGTTGGTTTTGTTTTAATGGAAGCTGACCAAGACCTTGCAAACTAAACCAAAATACGTTTTATTATTATTATCTATTTTCAGTCTAATCAATTGTCACCTGTCTGTGATTTTGGTTGAAATAAATATATACTATAAGCAAATATCATTTTGATATTTTCCATTATGAATTCATAAGGACATTCTTTAATATCCCTCTAGTAAATCAGAAAACTGAAAAATGTGGTGTAACAAATACTGAGAGAATTGATTTGCAGTTTTAAACTTGTAGGTTCTTTTTATCAGCAGACTATCAGAGAACAGAAATCATTCTTAGTACTTCTATTGCATTATCGTTTTTTTATGTCACAATTTTAAGTTAACCTTAGGAAATATTAAATAATAATGCTTTGTAGTTACAAATCCCTCAGGTACACATTTTCTCTGGTAATCTTTAGGATTATTTTATGACTTTATGGCTCTAATCATATTATATTTTTAAAATATGTTTTATTGATTATGCTGTTACAATTGTCCCAATTTCTTTTCCCTCTCCTCCCCTCCACCCAGTGACATCCCTCCCTCCAGTTGTCCCCCCCTTTTAGTCCATGTCCATTGGTTGTGCATATAGTTCTTCTCAACCTCTTCCTGTCTACTCCATTCCCTCCTACTATGCTTCTTAATTCCTGCATCATCTCCCTCCCTTCCGCCCCCTGCTGACCTCCCCCCAGTATGTTCCCCATACCTATAATTGTTTTTCTACTCTCGTTGCCTACCTAATCTGCCTTTGATTTGATTCCTTAGCTTCTGTTGTTGGTTGTTGTGATAGAGTTTTCATTTTAATGTTCATAGTTTTGATCCTCCTTCTTCTAAACAAGTCCCTTTAACATCTCATATAACAGTGGTTTGGATCTAATGAACACCTTCAGATTTACTTTGCCCTGGAAGCACTTTCTCTGCCCTTCTATTCTGAATGACAATTTTGCTGGATAGAGTATTCGTGGTTGTAGGTTTTGGATTTTCATTACTTTGAATATTTCTGCCAGTCCCTTCTTGCCTGTAGAGTCTCCTTTGAGAAATCAGCTGATAGTCTAACTGGGACCCCTTTGTACATAATTCTTTTCTTTTCTTTTGCTGCTTTTAAGATTCTCTCTTTATCTTTAATTTTTGACATTTTGATTATAATGAGTCTTTGTGTGGTTCTCCTTGGGTCCAGTTTTTCTGGAACTCTCTGTGCTTCCTGGACCTGTAAGTCTATTTCCTTCCCCAAGTTAGGGAAGTTCTACTTCATTTTTTTTCACATAATTTTTCAATTTCTAGTTCTTCTTCTTCACCTCTGGCAACCCTATAATTCAGCTGTTGGCCTGCTTATAGCTGTCCCAGAGGTTTCTGAGCCTCTCTTCATATTCCTCACTTTTTGTTTCCTCTTTCTGTACTGGTTGGTTGTTTGTTCCTTCCCTATGTTCTGATTTTTTGATTTGATCTCTGTTTTTTGTTTCCTCACTTGTCTCGTATGTGTTTTCATTCATTTCAGCAGGACTAGCCTTCATTCCTTCCACATCTTGTTCAATATCTTTTGTTAATTCTGTAAGGTGCCTTATGACTATAGCTCTGAACTGAGCCCCAGAAGGATTATCTATTTGTTCATCGGTTAACTCATGTGTTTGCTTTTTGGCCAGCTGCGTGATTGGTATTTCAATCATGATTCCTGCCATCCTGACCATTTTTGTTTATCTTTCCATCTTGGGTAGGGCTGTCATACCTCCTATGCTATAAAGGGCAGAGCCCCATGCGCTCGTCACTACTGGGTGATCCTTCTCACCACACTGTGGTGTTTTGTACGGGGACGGGGGTCCAAGATGAATTCCTGCCGTAACTCTCTGATGAGAGATCAGAAGCCTCCTCCGTCCCTATGCCCTCTGGGCCTCACAGTCTGAGGCAATGGGGGTCTGCCTTCCCCAGCAGTGGAATTGCGAGCTGATGGGTCTGGACTGCAGCCGGGGGTGCTCCCCAGGTGCTTTCGCCTTCCCTTAAATATGGGTGTCTGTGCTTACCGCGGTCCATCACTGCAGCTGCTGCTGCCAGCACAACTTGACATCTCTGCCCCGGCTTCACCCCTCCTACCCGTCCAGACGAGCACCACTTGTTTAGAACGTCATACATTGGACTTCCATGTAGCTTTGTTTTCTGGAACTTTTGGTTATTTCTGGTTTTGTGGTAGTTGTAGTCCTTCTTAGTTATGGAGGGAGATAGAGCATAACAGTTAAGGCCTCCATCTTAGCCGGTCATCTAATTATACTATTTATTGATGCTTCTACGTATATTATTTCTTTAAAGTAAGGGAAGAAAATGAGGTCGGAATTCTTTAGCACTAATGAAAAGTCTGGGGCCCAGAGATCTTTAAGTAACTAGTTACATTTATACATATTGTTTTAAAAAATGAACTGAATTCAAAACCAGCTTGATATGCCTGAAAAGACCAGGCTTTTAATTCCGGTCCTGTGATTTTGCAGATGGGTAAACTGAGTTTTAGAGAATCCAAATGGCTAAGCCAAAGTTATACAGCTAGGCACTGGAAAACCAGATAGTTTGTTGCTCAGACCAGAGTTCTTTCCACTCTTCATAACAGATTTTTTAAATAAATGGATGACATTTAGCAACAGCATAAGAGATACTAGTACAAGTTGAAAGGTGATGGAATGGCTACATATTTAAAGGAAAAGAAAACCCAGAGAAGCCTAAAGAATAATTAACTAAAGTTGTCAGCACATACTACAGATATTATCAGTTGTCTAGTTGAAAACACCTTTATTTCATGGAATCTCAGATAGGAATTTTCACAGTGTTCATATTTAGTTTATTTTTACATATATACAAATGTAAAATTAAATTCCAGATGGTTAAAAGATATAAAGGTAAAAAGAAAAAAGACAAAAAAGCCTAGGAAATGTAGAAATCTGTATGTACATACTTGGAAAAGGAGAGACTGTTTTGAATAATACGAAGACCTTAGAAGAGCAATCCGCAACTTTTTTAGTACCAGGGACCAGTTTCTTGGAAGACCTGGGGGGAGGGTGTCAGAGGGGGTGGTCAGGGTGGGGGATGACACAGGATGCAGAGCTCAGGTGAGGTCCTCGGGCTGAGGACCAGTTCACTGTCTGGGGGTTGGGGACCCCTGCCTTAGAATATATACATGTATATCTTAATGTATACATGACTATTAAAGCTTCTAAGTGGCAACTGATACCATATATATTTGTGATTTATATATTATTCTGGAAATACCAGGATATAGGAGGTATACCCAGTTTGTATTAATACAAAAAATATAAGAGGTGTGTATATGTATAAGGTCGTGTGGATGTATAAAAACATAAGAATAAAATAAGGCCTTGTTCACATGTATCCACTTGACTGGCTTTCTCAGAGAATTACAAGTGTCTTTTGTTCTAACTATTTCTACTATTTGCATACTCTCACCCAATCAGCATATATCAGCTATAGTGAGCGTCTTGGAAGGTAAAAGTAAATCACGACATTTCCCTAGTTCATTAGCATTTTTTGCCATTCAAGTAAAATCCAAATTCCTAACCAAGGACAACAAGGTCCTATATGATCTATTTCCTGCCTACTAACCTCTTTCCATGCTCTCTTATACAACATGCTCCAGCCATGTCAATTTTAAATCAGTTTTGAGAATGTACCTTCCAACCTTTGCCTATGCTATACTTTGTGGGGATACCTTGTCACCCTCTCTTCCACAAGACCAGCTCCTGATCAGGCAGATAACAGCTAGTATTTTATTTTCTTGCAAAAGCTTACATGATCACTGTGCTTCAAGTAGATTCCCTCTCTAATTTCTACAATAGCACCCTATTTGTTTATTTCATAGCATTTATCAAATTTTAATCATTTTGTTTGATTACATATTTATGTTACTATTTCTAACTCTCTCACCAGACATTATAATTTATGAATCCAGTGATCATTCCTCTGTGGTTAAGTTAATCTCCAGTTCCTAGATTAGGGTCTAGTACATAATTGGTAATTAGCAAATATTGAATGAATAAATATAAAAGTGTTAATTCATAAATTAAAAAATATATATTTTATTTGGAATTTGCTGGGAGAAAACAATAAAATTTCTCTGGAATAATATGATATAATAAGAATTTGTAAAGTGTGGGGAACTTCAACTTCTAGAATGGAATAGAAATATAAACTATAAATTTTGATTAATACCCATCTTCAAGAAAACAAATTTATTTTTAACAATAGACAGTATGAAGAAAAATAACTTTCAAAAACCACTTAGTATACTTATTCTGAAGCTTAAATACACTCACATCCTATGAGTAACCAGTTAACACTAAAATGCTGACCCTCTCATACCCCAGACAACAGAGAAGTCCATTCACGCGCTCACTCTCCCGATCCTCCCCCTGTCCTCCCACCACTGGAGGACACCATGTTGAACTTCCAGGAGCCGATGAACCGCTTGATAAAAATGAAAAAGAAACATTTTAGGATCGATACCTGGGCCTTGGAAAACTGGGATTAATAACATAAGGGTGAAAGAGTTAGAGGCCATTACTAATATTTCAAAAACATTCACTTCCTCAAAGGCAGTACTTGGAGAGATGTTTATGTTAGCATCACTAGTTTTTAAAATAATGAAATCAATGTAGTAACTGCAAAATTACTAGGCTGACTCTAGGGGACCACAGCAATAGCAGTAGCTGATAAATAACATCAAATAAAAAGGCACAGAGTAATGCTAGAATCTGGCAGAATAACATTTACAGCCATCAAAACATTCTCCAACATAGTATTATTTAGTTTTGAACAAGAAACTCTGATATGGGGGTCAAATTATTCTGCTGTAGGTTTCAGAGAAAAACTGTATACCACCATTGCTACTCTTAGTGACATTCGTTCATTCATTCGCTCATTCATTCACCCTGTAATTATTTATTAAATATCAACCATTGTGATTTTCACTGTGCTAGCCATGGAAATAACTTTAAGCAAACATTATTTAGTTCTCTCATTGAGATTGATAGGGCCTGAGAAAGAAAGCATTCCTTTTGTATACATGTTTATAAACCATAGCCCAGAATAAAAACTGGCTTTTTATTTTTCACAAAGGGGACTACTTTCTAAGTATTCTGCACCTATTTTTATTTTTATTTTTGTAAAATAACCTCTAAATGATTGCTATTTAAAAATAAGATATAAATATTTTCACTTCTGGAAATAGAAAGACACTTGTTGGAACTTTGTTGATAAGATTAACTCTTACTTATAGGTAGCCTCACATAATCATAAAACAAGGTTTTGATTTAAAAACAAATGCAGTAAAGACTCTTATTCACTTGAAAGAACTGAATGACATTTGGAATGAAATTTGTTCAAACCTTTTCAGACTTCATGTGTATAAGTCTCTGAGCCTGTTCTGAACAAGAAATCAAGTCATGTTTTCTAGCTTCAGAATTCAAAGGAAACATATTCTTTAAATCAGTGATTTTCAACTGTTTTTCATCTCATGGCACACATAAACTAATTACTAAAATTCTGCAGCATACCAAAAACTGCATTCTATTTTCTGCCAATCGACAAAAATAAATAGGTATAATTTTGATTCATTCACACTGGATGGCTATTATTGTGTTGGCTGTTTTCATTTTTTTGTATTTGACAATCCAAGAAAAATGAAATCAGTGCCCCTGACAAAAATAGTCAGGTATTGCATGCTTTAAAAATTCTTGTGGCACATTGGTTCAAAATCACTGCTTTAGACACACTATAGAGGGATCTGAATTCTCTCTACTGGTGCACTGCTACCTCAAAATCTTCTTTAAATCAACAGAAAGTATAATGTTACTGAAAACTCTATGTAAAAGTTAAAATTTTAGGAAAAGAAAGAAACCAATCTTAGCAATTCTAACATGAAGACAAGAGGGTAGACGATGAAGGAAGAACTAGGGCCAGTACCTTCTGAATGCCTGCTTGGGACTCCAAAACGTTATTCTCTGATCCATTACTTCGGCTGATCATCCGCCACATCTGGGAATACATGCTGTCCCTCTCAAAAGGATTCATGCCCTTCATGCGAACATGCTCATATACTGCAGAGTCCAGGACGGTGCCATAAGGGATGTCTGTCTGCTTGGACAGGTCCTGGAGAGATCTTAATTATTAGGAGAGAAGAGAGACACAAGAAAGAGTACTGAATATTTTCAAGTTAAAGGAGGCAAAGAACAATATATGTAAATATAGATGTCAAACTGCTCTTCTTATTTTGTTGTTTCTTAATATTAAGATGTAATATGTAAAGAAAATTGATGTTAGAATGGATGGCACTATACAAATCAAGAGAAGACAAAATTACTACTGGAGGGAAGGTGAACATGTGTAGTGATAAAGCAATGCATTTGTTATGAATCTGCACTAAACTGAACAAAACTAAAATAAAATTTAGCCACCCCAACAAAGCAAAGTAAATCAGATTGCTAGATAATCATATAATCATTTAGTATTTTTAAAATTTCAATGTATTATAAGCCATAAGCCTATGTTCTTTTAGGTGGCAAATCTTTACTATTTTTATAAAATAATTACATTTTGTATAAACAACATGTTTTAAGGTCAAGTATATACTTAAAAATTAGTTTTTATGATAGTCATTACTTATTGAGTGGCTACTACATACATCCTAGTCAGTTGACACACATTATCCTCACATCAGTGCCTCATGTTCAGAACTATTCTACCCATTTGTGAGAAGAAAGGACTTGCACATTCAGTGAGAAACAGAGATAAGATTCAAATGTAGACTAGATTGTTTCTAAATACTATATCATTTCTACTGCAAGTTTCTGACTCTTCCTTCTATATTTATTTTATATTATTTGCTTTAAGTGTCTGTGTGTGTATGTGTGTGCGTGAGAGAGAATGTTCTTATTTGTATTCAAATGCAATAAAGTCTATGCTTCCTGAAAGCTAAATATGTTTTTAATTTTCTCTTTTACAGAATAATGCTCTAGAACTTTCAAAGCAATCTTTGAATTTACAGATAGCATCTACTTTTCCCGGGTTATCTCTAAATTGGAGGTTGATTTCCTCACATTGAGTTTCTGAGCCACTCTATACTTTCTTAGAGAATGAATTACCCCACTCCACTGGAATTCACTGAATTTGAGATGGTGCCCAACTCTAATGACTGACATTTAAAAACAAATATGTGTCTTTGGCATACTGCTCAAAATTTGATATTGGCATGCTTCAGAGCCACTATCCTCTGAGAATGGGAGCAGATGTTTTGATACGCTATGCCATATTTGGAACAAAAATAAATGCCCACAGCTCTCCAACCATGAGCCATGAATCTCATGTTACTTCTGACCTTTTGGTCTGTTTCTAGATAAGGTTTCTTAATAGTTTCCTGAAGATCTTTGCAACCAACACCAATAGCACTGGGCAAGGGTATTGGCAATACTGTTATAGCTCGCCACTTTCCATCATGTACAAAGTTGTGTGGCAAGCAATGAATTAAAGGCTGCATCTGTTAGAGAAGTATTTATACCAATTTCTAATAGTAACTTTTAGCAAAACTTACTCTGTATTTTATTGAGTTTTATGTTGTTGATGTTTATAACTTACTCTATAAAACTGCCATGATAATTCCTTTCAGTTCCACACTTTAATTGCATAAAATGATGCATTGAAAATAGTTTTTGAAGGAACACGTTTTCTAGAAATATCTATAACTACTGATATTATTCTAAACTTATAAAAGAAAAAGTGACAGCAAAGTAATAATTGAGGGAAAAAGTAGGAATATCTACATATAGATAGGGTACAACTTTGAAGGAGAGTAACAGGGTGTGTGCTCCTAGGATATCCCATAATTATCTTGGTAATTGTGCGGCAATAAGAATTTTGTTTCAAAAGAACAATTTACAACTTACTGACTATTGTTTCAGGCCTTAGGAGTAAAACTGTATTCAAAATATTAACATTTAAGAATATTTCCCACTATTTAATGGAGGATACTTTAAAGTGGGAACACAGGGGAAAGAAATGAAACATATCTGTACTTGTTATAATATCTGGCCTCATTATTCAACTCTATAAATACAAGGGTTAGGGTAGGTAGATGTGCAGAGCTTGCACCTTCTAGAACCTTAAGGTCTATGGCTGGAGAAGGCCATGTTAGGATTTGTCAGAAATGCTCCCAGAATAGCTCTGGTCAGGTAGCTCAGTTGGTTAGAGCATCATCCTGATACACCAAGGTTGTGGGTTTGACCCCCTGCCAGAACATGAACAAGGATCAACCAATGAATGCATACAGTAATAGAACAACAAATCAACATTTCTCTCTCTTTCTCTCCTTCTCTCTTCCTATTCTTCCTCCCTCCTCTAAAATTAATAAGTAAACAATTAAAAGAAATAAAATAAAAGAAACCCTCCCAGGACAGGACTGGCCACTGGCTGCTTAGTGGTTCCATCAATTACTCTTGATTATAACTCTCAGGCTTCATTTTGATGATGCTGTGATCAGTCTAGGAGTGAAAATTTTTATGCTCATGTTTAAATATATAGGTAGTTTGCCCAAATTATCATGCTAGTAAAACACTGTAAAATAAATTAACACCCCCTCTTAGCTTTCTAAGAAAAAAGTTGATATCAAATGTTAATATCTTTAAAATAACCATGTTTATATAACATAGCATCACCTTAAATAATAACTTTACAACTTTAAGGTATAATACTCTAGTAATAAAAAGTTCAGTTGGTAAAACTCTTTTCTACACAATAAAATTAAAAAAGAGTCTTCTTAATATATTGCCTGATTCCAGAAAAAAGGAGTTTATTTTCAACATACTTCAAATTTAAAATAGCAGGTTTTTTTGTATCTTAGAACAAAGGCATGGTCCCTTAGCTTTATTTCTGATATCAAGTCAGCTCACAAATTTGCATTGAGATGTGCTTGCTATAAAAATTATAGCCTGTCCATTTCAGTGCCATTCCATTATAGTACACCAAGATAGCAGCAAAGGTGACAAATATAAAATGAAGTAAAATGAAGTTTAAAAAAAAAAAAGGCTGTTATAGGAGCCCAACACAGAAAGGAAGTGCTTATTTTAAGTGGTTATTTTGCATTTTCATACTAATCAGATTTTATAGAAGATCAGCAGAAATGTTATTGTCTATGTTATGATCCCCTGAAAGAAATCTAATAGGTTACTCTAGAAGCTATAATCCTCAAAAATTGCATCTCAAGGTCAATATCTGAATATATATTATTTAGACATGCCATATCATTGTCTTAAAATGCAAACAATTCTAAAATAATTAATAAGTACCTAATATAAATTAATTTTCCATAGCAAATATTGGCATTTATTTATTCATTTGATTTTAAAGATTTTATTTATTTATTTTTAGAGAGAAGGGAAGGGAGGGAGAAATAGAGGGAGGGGAGCATCAGTGCAAGATATATCTTGCACTCCCGCAACTGGGTACCTGGCCCGCAACCCAGGCACGTGTCCTGACAGGGAATCAAAGCAGCAGCCTTTGGGTTCGTAGGCCGGCACTCAATCCACTGAGCCACACCAGCCAGGGCTATTGACATTAAAAAAAAATTGGCAATGTTTACCCCATCCATGGAATGGGAAAGTCCAGAGTATTCTAAAAAAGAGTTAACTGTGAATATATTCATACTAGACTAGAATATTCTATTTCTCCACCTAACCACACAAATCTCAGATATACTCACATAAAACTCAGTGAATTACTATGCTGTGCGTCTATTAAACCTGAGTCCCCCTCTCCCAAAACTCCATCTTGAGTCAAGCACATAGAGTAGAAAATGAATATCTATGGCTATAAGTGGTGTGGGATAAAAGAAGCAAATGCTTTGACACTCTAATCAGCCTTATTTTCTCTTCTTACTGAAATTCTTCTTTTATTCCTTATAGTAGTGTCATATATGACCTGCAGCCTGGGTACTAAACAATACTAACAGCTGACAAGTATGTGATGTTTGGATGGACATTACATATACTGAGATACTGTGTTATTTAGGGCACTTTTGTGAAAGTAAATTTTAGGAATTTGAGGGAATCTAGATTGATTTCAAACTCTTTCCATAAGACACTATATTTAAAGCCCTTCAAACATTGAAAATTAATTTTGCTACATATTATAGTCTAATATTAGATATTCCTGGTATCAATAGCTTTGATATGGGTACACTTTAAAGTCAAGAACATCTATTATCTGTGGGCTGTGTGATGTTTGGTACCCCTGTTAATTTTATTTTCTTTAGCTATAAATGGAAAGAATAACAGTGACCTCCTTAAGGACTGATGATGAGAAGACCTGTCACAACAGTATTTGATGATGTTACCTATTTTTATATGAAGGTTATTATTATTACAAACCCTCTCCTTATAACACCCTATGTAATAATTTCCAATGGAGGTGTGTGTGTGTGTGTGTGTGTGTGTGTGTGACCCCTTATGAAAATTGTGAAGAGATGATTCATGAATAGAAGTCAACATAATGTCTCATTTATTTTCCAAGTACAAGATTGTATAAATATATGATATGAAACGGTTATAGCAAACTCTTTGGGACATTTTTATGACTTTGCGTTAACAAAATGATGCTATAATGAATGTACTGATAAAAATACATTTCTAAAATTGTCAACTAGTTAAAAATCTAATGTCTATCTCCTCTTCAATGAATTTTCACTCATATTTTTACCTATTTTCTTTTAACAAGATAATAGATCTTACCAATATAAACTTCAAAGTAACTCTCATAAACCTCTCTTTTCAATGCCATTCCCTCCTTTCTTCCTTCCTTCTCTCCTTTCTTTATTCCTTCCCTTCAACTCAATTCAGTATTTTCCCTACACATTCTCCAGTTTTTTACTCTGGATGCTGATTTCAGATGCCAAAAGACAGATTTTTTTAGCTCCAAGAGTCCTTTAGCAACAACGTTAAAAGCCTGCCTGGTGCCCATTTTTGTTCACAGGTTGCAGCAGCTGAGAGCTGTTACAGATGCAGTACAGAGGCAGGTTTTAGAGCATAAAAATTGCTCCACAATCTAAAATGTAAAAGAACAACTCACATGACAGCAGGGTGAGAATCAGTGTCACTGAGACCAAAGAAGCTTGCAAAAGTGTTGGAACATGGATCGACGTGTTCAGGCAAGGTAGGCCTGAGACAGCCCATAGCTGTGCACTGGGCAACAGCTTAGTTTCTAAAAACATGGGTTTTGAAAATGTAAAGATTTGAGTTTTAATCCTTGGTCAAATTATTTCAAATTCTTCAAATTGTAGTTTCTTTCCACATTAAACAGGGACAAATGATGATTTTTTAATACAGTGTCTGGATGTTTGAAGTAGATGTTATATGTAAGACTTAGCTCTCTATAAGTACTCAATTACTGGTAGCTGCATTTATTAAATGCATTATATTATTATCATTACTATTACTTCATTCTCTTTATTACTATCATTACTATTACTTTGTTCTCTATGGTTTCTGGAATTGCCATTTCCTTCTTTTCCCACCAATCAGATTCGTTCTTGGCTAACCCCTCTTCTGTGCCCATGGCATTTCTAACTGCTCCCCCGGAGCTAATCTCTCATAAAGTTCCATACATTTTGCCATGTTGTAAATCTGTCACAACCTTTGCCTTCTCATTGCCAATACCTTCATAATGTCTGCCTATAAAATTATTTCAAGGCCTTTTCCCTATTTCTACGCTTGCCCACCTCTAATCCAGTTTCCCTGTACCACAGCTAAAATGTTTTCTGATATGCAAATCTGTCCTGTCCCCGACTTATTGAAATATTTCCTCTATTACCTCACTGCTCTTAGAAAACACTTCAAACTCCCTAGCATTCAAGGTCCTTCAAAAATTTGGCCTTTTTTTCCTTTCTCAGAAACAACGTTTTGCCTCATTCATATTCAAATTATAGGGCAAACAGACCATTTCATCATTCTTTGCTGTTTCAGGGCTCCATGCCTTAGTAGGTATTTTCTCAGCATGGGATGCTTCCTCATCTACTTGGAGAATTCTTTTGCTTCAAGATCAAACTCCATCACCTCCTCAGCGTTCTTCTAATACTTAGAATGTGTTTACATTTTAGCCTTGTGTTGTGAAATTTTACTTCTTTGCCTTCCTAACTGGAATATATGTTACTGATTCTCATAATAATAATAATAATTAATTCATCTTTGAAACCTAGAATTTGGCTCAGAATCTGGGAAATAGTAAAAAAAAAAACAATGACACTCAGTCATTTTGGCTACTTTCCTTTTCTGGAAATATACTTTCATTTTGGAATGCCAGCATTCCCATTAAGCTAGCATGGCATAAAATGGGATTTTTACTATTATTTGCATAAATATGGAATTTTTACTACTGTGGATAACTAATCATGGCTGGGAGTATTTTATAGTTCATTTTTTAATTGGACTTTTACTATAATCAGACATTCTGTGGATGACTAATCATAGCCAGAAGTATTTTATAGTTGATTTTGTAAATGGGAATTTTGGAAATTTTCTCTATAACAAAATAAGCTGCAAAATAATTATCAGACTTCCAGTAAAAACATTTTCTTTCTTATGTATTAAAATAAATAAATTTGAGGCAAGGCAAATTTTAAAAATCCAAACAAATAGGACTAAAACAAAGTATTTGAAAAAGCTGAGGTTACAGTCCATGATTCTAGTAGACACAGGACTCTAGACAAAGTGGAATGTCTCTTCTGGAAAGGAATGCTTATCTAAGCACTGTGGTAATAGAGCAGACAAGCAGTGGCTGGCTTGATGAGCGATTTCTGGTTGAAATATTAGAAGGTAGATGGTGAAGAAAATTGCTCAACTAACTTTGTTAACTGGAATGATTAGAAAATACAAAAGAAATCATGGTTTTATAGCTAAAGAATAAATAAATACCAAAACTAGGATTGAATAGTCACCTTTGGTAATATTATTATTACAGAAAATTAAATTTTAGGATTTTTTCTTTCAAGAGTTTATGTATGTAAATAAAGGGGAAAAAGAAAAATATGACTGCTCTTTTTACTCTTTAAAATTTTTTATTTACTGACTTTAGAGAGAGAAAGGTGGGGGGGGGGGTCAAGTTTTTGTTCCACTTATTCATGTGTTCATTTACTAGCTCCTGTATGTGTCATGACTGGGTATTGAACTCAGACCTTGGCATATTGGGATGATACTCTTACCAAATGAGCTACTGGCTGAGACTGTATGCTCCACTTATAAAACAACAAAATAAGCATCATGGAAAGGCTTTCCATCTTGGCATTTATAGCATATCCAATGGTAAACTACATTCTCCATCTTAGTAGCTTGATCATCTCTGTGAAGTTTCCCCAAACTCCTCTGATGCAAGTTTTTAAAGGAGGTCTGATGAAATATAAGAGTATTAAGAGTAATGATGGGGTGAAAAGGACTCTAATACTCCTTGGTGTCAAAAGAAAAATTTAACTGGCAGATGGCTTAGTCCATACTGCAGAGCTCAGTGAGAGCTATTTTAAGCGCATGAAAATGCCACTATTTAATGAAAGCAAGCCCCAGAAAGAGTTGAATGTTCTTTAGCACAATGCTAAGGTTTCTTATTTTTTAAATATCAAGGTCAAAGTCACATTAGTGGGAGAAATTAGATTGTATAGCCTAAAAGCATAATTTATGCAGCAAGGTAATTCAGGAGGAAGCAGGCCACAGCTACCTCTAGTGGAGAGAATGTACTAGCACTGAAGTGAGATTGTGTTTTTCTTCCTCTAATGGTGCCAGAAATGTGTTCTTTTCAAGACAGTAGATGCCTGACATCTGAGGCCAAGAAGTTTGAATAATACTAGCCAGACAGGGCAGAGGGCTAGGACTCCTTTACTTGTGGAGACAGGAGTAATTTCCCAAGGGAGACATCTGGATGGAGAGAATACTCTATAAGAAGGGCCATAAGAAGACCAAAGAGGACTGAGGATTTACAGAGGATCATCAGTAGATGAGGGTGGGTACATGGGGGATGCTCAATTTAGGCCTATGTGGTGCAGCCTTTCCCAGTTACCCTGCTCTGTCCCTCTTCCCACAACTGACCTATATCCTTTACCTGCCCTCCAGCCTGCCCTTATATGCTACAACAGAGTAGGGTAGATAAAAATGTAGCTTCACATCTTCTCTGAACTTCATCACATACTTAAATGATCTTTATTTTTGCAAATGACTTAAATATCCATCACAATTTCAAGTGTGCTTGATGTGGAAAAAGTTTGCAGTAGTACTCATGAAGGGGACCTCTCTCCTTTCCAAACACTGTCTCTACATGGTGGATGACTAGGCTTGGAGGATTATAGCAAAGCAGATGACTCTCATGTCTTTCCTGAAAGATTGGAAAATAAGTATGTGTCATCTCTCTTACAGAGTCACCAGGGGCACCCCTATTTGCCATGTGGCATGGATAGGGCAGTCATAGGTAATTTGTAAATTCAAATAATATAGATGCACTTGAGAAAGATGGATGTCATGAACTACTTAGGGAACATCCGCATCCTCTTGGAGAGACTTGCATTTCCCATACACATTTAAAAAAATTTTAATTATTATTATTTTTCAATTAGAGTTGATAATTAATATTATTTTAGTTTCAGGTGTAAAGCCTAGTGATTAGACATTTATATAAGTTACAAAATGATCCCCTACATAAGTCTAGTACTGTACACAGTTAAAAGTTGATTCAGACTTGTGGATACAGTAGGTCATTTTAGAGAACCCAAAGAGACATGAAAACACTTTGTCCTTCTTAATGCTGGTAGGCATAATTAATAAAAATAACTGTTAAACTTTCTCCAGAATAACAATGTTATACAAATGCAGGAAAACAGTCATATGAAAAATCTGATTGCCTTGTCTGACTTGTTGATTCACATTACAGCTAGGAACTAATTTTCTCTCATTATGACTCCTGATATGTAGCAGACATTATTATATTTCTCTACTTGCTGACAGAATTATCACTTATAACCCTGTTTTCTGTTTTAAATGGCATATTAGTTAAATACAGTAGTCCTTAATAATATATAGATATGTACACTAATTAAACAAAACTCCATTGCAAAAGGCCCAGTATTTTGTGAATTAAATTACTTTGTAGTTTACCTATGCAGTTTGTTACTTAAATATTATGAAAAAGATGTAATATTTATTTACTCATGACAATATATAAAAAGATGGAATTATTACAAATTTTATGGCCAACATTTTATTGTCACCATTGGTTGTCAGTTAATTTTAAAATTTATGTTAGCACTATATACACAAAAAATCTAATAGACTTCAATAAAAGAAAATTAGATTTTTATGTTCCTATATCATTAAAAACACAGGAAGGGCTTTACTAATTCTCATGAATGCCCCTGAGAATCAACAAGTTTCTAAAAGAATTCTAATACAATCATAACATCAGAGAGTTACAAGAGTTCCTGGAGGTATTGCTTAATTTGATTATGTACCTTCAGGCTCATAAATGAGCCTCCAAAACAGCCTTTTTCTTCCTAAGGCATTTTAATGACTTAGAAAACTTAAGATCGAGAAGTACTTACTCAAGCCTAAGCTAAAAGCTTCCTATTTTACATAAGCTTCTCATTTTATGCTCACTGAAAATGGACAAC
This sequence comes from Furipterus horrens, assembly GCF_987537825.1. Taxonomy (NCBI): domain Eukaryota; kingdom Metazoa; phylum Chordata; class Mammalia; order Chiroptera; family Furipteridae; genus Furipterus; species Furipterus horrens. Next base: position 110,738,019 of record NW_028327172.1, on the reverse strand, counting down.
AGTTATTTACCACCCCTAGTACAATATTTATGTAAGAAAACATTTATATTTCATTTTCATCTTCTAGAATTCCCCTTGATGAGTTATACACTAAATTCCTTTAGAGCTTACCCACAGGATCTATTGCTCACCTTGTTACATTGTTATTAGCTTTGTCATTTTTCTCTTCTAGAGCAATTTTTGCATAATTTATAGACCTTATGAATAGGTCATGATAGTCTTATAAAAGGCCTGAACAACTTTTACTACTGCGAGATGACTTTGATCATTTTCTTTCTGAACACCAATGCTACCTTTCAAATTTATAACTGACAGATGATTCATTCTGAAACTGCCTTCATCCTCCAATTTTGAACTATCATAGATACACATACACATACAGAGTTTGATTTTTTTCCGTCTCTGAGTGAAACGTCACATATTTGTCCCTATTAAACTTCATCTTACTTGTAATTACCTTGTTTAATTTGTCAAGATCCTTACGAATTCTTACAGTGTGGTTCCAGTCAATAATCACCCATACTTAACATAAAGTAATCTGCATATTTAATAAGCTTACTCTATTTCATACTTACAATCAACACTGAAAATATTAATTAGGATCAGAGTCAGCCCTGACTTATGAAAAAAATCTTTATTCAATATACCTCCAAGGCTGATATTGAACCATTGACCACTGACTAACATATGGCCCACTAACGAGCTGTGATACAATAAGACATAATATTACCACATAAAACCATGACCTAAATAAAAAACAGTATGAATTCAAGAGAGGAGTCAACTGTAATTTGTAATTTTTTTTCTTACAAGATCTTTTAAGGAGATTAAAACAATCATATTACCATTTTTTTTTCCAGTGGAAAGAATTAACTAAAGAGAAAGAAGTTACTAGGAACCATAGTAGGACTAATTCAATAACCTATTTGAATACTAAGTGAAACATTATTGTTGAAGTAAGGTGGAAGGTCATTGTTTCAGTGAAAAATCCTAGGTCTTCATAATACAGAGCAGTGGACCAAGTTTCTACTGATAACTTAAAGGTTCCCAAATACAAAGATGTTTTCCTTCTTCCCAGTGCAGTAGGTTTGGAAATTTCTCCAAAGACGAAAAATTTTAAAGAAACATTCAGAAAAAAATGGCCTCTATTCATAATTAGGTGATATTTCCTTTTTGAGGGCTTTCAACTAAAAGAAGGTCTAAACTGCATATCCTGAAGCTCAGAGTTCGGTCTTATGAAGAGCCACACAGATTATAAATGTCCGAACTGTTCTGCAGAAGTGCTCCTGCCCTTCATTTAGCAGCAAGTCTTGAGAGTTAAGCAACAATCTTCATTTGAAAGAGCAGCCCAGCTACTGGCTACAAATCTTGTTCTTGGCCTTTCCCAGGACTTTTTGTGATTGGGGCATCTGGCAATTTCCAACCTTGACCTTAGGTTACAAAATTGGGATTTGAGAAAATTAGGCAGTAGTAGGGGTGTGTGTAGTGTGTGCGCACGTGCATGTGTGTAGGAGTGGAAGAGAATGTCATTAAAAATAAATTGACTATCTTTAGATGGCAAGCTTGAGGGGTCAAACAAATACTTAGAAAGGGTGGAGCTCAGCATATCAAATTGCTGGCATGAGGGAGCGGACAGAAAGGAAAGGTGAGACTAGAAACATGGAAAGAGAAAAAAAGATAAGAAGATATTGCAACACAACAATTTCCTTTCAGATCTGCCCTTCAATGTAGGATTTATTTTATTAAGGTATCTATGTGGATATATTCTTATCAGTTACCTCAGACTTTGTTTTCTTTTTAAATTTTTATAGTTCTTTAATTGATATCCTTGCTTATTAAAAGTCAGTTTTAAGTCTACAGAAGTTGCAAGTAATTAACAAGACCTATTCAATAAAATAATAGTATCCATAGTGCCCTGCAAATAACTATTAAACTTCTAAAAAGTATTTAAAGTTCTAGGCTGTTTACACAGATTTTTAACAGTAATCAGGTTATATGGCTCTCAGTTGAAATAAACCTGAGTTTAGATTATGTAGATTATCATTATAGGATCATTCAGCATATATTCACTGCCCTAAACACACTCTGTGTCCCACTTGTTCATCCTCTCCACCACTGATTTTTTTGCTATCTCTGTTTGCCTTTAATTATGTTATATAAATAAACAATTTAGACCATGTTTAACAAGATACCTTGTTTGTGCAGTCAATATAGAATATTATACTGATAAATTTTATTAAAGGGAAATTATAAATAATTAAAACTATGAAAACAAATATTTGTGGAGTAAGAGAAGAAATGGATCACATTTTAAAAAACAGAAAACTAAAGTACTAAATGGTATAAGAACTTGGCTTATTTAGTACCAGGAAAGAGAACTTAAACATGTGCTCCTAGGTCTCCAGTCTCCTTCAACAGAGTATTCTGCCAAACAACCCCCACTGCCAATCCCACTATTGCTGATTTCCATCACCTACTCTGCCTACGTTAATTTATCAAAAGCACACCCCAACTCAAAGTAGCTCCTCCAGAATGACTAAGCAGACTACTCCCAAGTATACAGTGCTTTTTACCATATCCACATATTTTTGGTAGACAGAATTTATTTATTTAGCGGACTTCACGTAAGAAAGGAAGATAACAAGAAATAGAGAAGAGACCAGCGTGTATATTCTTGAGTGATTAGTAAATTGCCAGGCTTAGAAGACTAAAACTGGGAAGAGAATGTTTAGAATGATTCAGCTTGTTCAGAAGAAGGTCATATTATAAGTGATAGGTGCTTATTAATTTGGAAAAGTTTTCATTTTCTTGAGCTCAGTGTAAATAGAGTCTATAGTAATGCTAATGTAGCCCTGTTACTGGGAGTCACAAATAAAGTGGGAGAACATTTTTAATTAAATGGCCACTGAAGGGTTTTTATTTTATTTTTTTCAGAAAGGAAGACAATATGTTGTCTGTAACATCTAGATGGCTATAGGTTTATAAACCATCCATCACTGCAGCACTTAAGGGCTCTGACAAGTAAGCCATTTCAACACTGTACAGTATAGAGGAAGGAGATGGATACCTTCTGTGTGTAGGGCCTGTGCACTCTGGCACTAGGGCTATACTTTTCTGTACTAAACGGAAACATAAAAGCATAGGAACCAGGTCCACCTCAATTCAGTCCCCTTGATTTTGGGTGCCTCTAATGAAGCATGCAGTTCCTGCAGAGAGTATTACATAGCTTACTACTGGAATACTGAAGAGAATGGGTGAGGTAATAGGGAAACCAGAGAACATAACATTTTAGAATTCCTCTGTTATCCTGGACCAACAGGACAAATAAATGGCTTTTATATATCTTTCTGATTTCTTATGCGGTATATAGACAAGTCATGGCCTTCCAAAATCTCATGTCAGATTCTAAGAAATCCCTTTCTGGCTCATTCACTCGAAGAATATTTACTTGTAACCAACTACGTAATCAATAAGGTACTATATAAAGCACTGTGTTGATACACAGATGATGAGACCACCCTCAATAACATATACTTTAATTAGGAAGGTAAAACAAGTAGAATGATACTCCAGGACAAGGCTAGATGTGGTTCAGGGTGTGAGCAAAGCAGATGGCAGAGAGGTTCAAACAAGGGAAACACTAAATAGAATTACAGATGCTATGAGGAAAGCTACATGCAGGAAGGGGGATATGAGCTGTATGCTATGAGAGGGTACTTGATGATGAGTTAAAAGAAAAGTTGCCTAACAGAGATATCCTGACCCAGGTGTAGTGCTGATCATTATCAGTAAAAGCTTGATCCTAGTGGTAATCAAGCTAAGATGAGACAACAGAGTGAATCGCTCTGCTAAGTCCTTGTTTATGTTTCATATCAAATAAGGATTGCTGACAGCCAGAGTTTTACTTCCAGGGGGGCTTGGAGGATTAAGTGGCAGGACAAGCAATCAACACCCAGCGTGGGAGACCATGGGGTAAGGCAGTGACAGCTGTGTTAATAGCAGTTGAAACTTTGAGGTCTAGGTGAACCAGGAGAAATGATGAATTTTGTGTGTGAAATTATGGACAAAATGGTAAAAAAAATATATAGTTATTAGCTCCACAAAATTGAGGGTGGACGGAAAAATAGTCCAAAGAATAGACATGAGCTCCTGGGGAGCAAGTAGAAAACTGAAAGCAAATGTTAGGTAGGGTATATCCAGTAATCTTCTTTTATCTTTTATTTTTTTTTATAATAAATTCATGAAGTTTAGAGAAAATAAGGCTAAAATTATTATGGATAATGACATGATTTTTCAGGTAATAAGGCAGAAACTTGAATGCAGGTGTGTGTGTGTGTGCGCGCGTGGTGCCTGTTTGTAGCTTAGCTAAATATCACTTAGCCATTAATACCTTTTGCAAAACTATTTATATTTCCAAAAACTTATAATGACCCTGATGTTTTTCATTTATTCATTTGTTTATTTATTTCAATTAATAAAGTCTTAGCATATTTGCTAATTATAAATGATACTATCCACTGGTTAAGACAAAGGTTCCAGTGCCAGATTGCCTGGATTTACTACCCTAGCTTTTAGTTTTGTCTTCTTCAATTGGAGAGAGATGTTTTATTCCTCATGGGCTATTATGAGGACTAAATGAGTAACCTACACAAAGCATTAGGAAAGTGTCCATCACATAGTAAGGGAACATTAGCTGCTCTTATTATTAATGCTCTGTGCCAGGCACTCTTGGGGTCATTAGGGGCACAGATATAAATGTGACATAGTCCTTGCCTTTGAAGAATTAACTCTCAAAGAGAAGACATATGTGTAATAACTAATGGTGCCTGAGCAAACAGAAGGTGCCAGAAGAGGAGATGGGAGGTCTAGGTCATTTCAGGAAAAGGAATCAGCACGTAAACACCACAGAAGCATGAAATGTCCTATGAGTTTGGCTTGACTGGAGCATGGACAAGTATGAAATGGATTGATTGGTGCCAGTAGACAGAAAGGAGGCCAATCAGCTTTTGAATGGTTCAATATGCTCTGTTGATGGAGTTGGACTTTATTTTGATGGATGAGGTAATGATGGAGTTTTTCAAGCCAATTTTAAGGATGGGAGAAAGTGACTGGACTCCACACTCTGAAGGACAAACTTGAATAAGAATAAAATGGATAGAAGGGAGCAATAGTTAAGAGAAATGAGAGTAAGAAGTGAAGTAGAAGACAGGGAAAGCCAGGACCTTTGATTGCCTCATATCAACAGGAGGAAGAAAATCAAAAAGAGAAACAAGACTTGGAAAACAAAGATAGAGAGGAAATAGGAGAGGGCAATATCGTTGTGCTTTACCTCATTTTAAGAATAGTTTGTTAATCAAACAAGGTAATCCACCAGATTCTAAGAAAGGAAATCATTTGAGTATATCAATTAATGGGGGGAGAAAAGCATTTGACAAAATCCAGCACCTATTTTTGATTTAAAAAAAGTCACATAGATAACTAGGAATAGAAAAGAATTTCCTCAACTTCAGAGAGAATATCTACAAAAACCTGCAGCTAACATCATAGGTAATAATGAAAGACTGAATGCTTCTCCAAGGTGGGGAAATAGACAGAGATATCCACTATCATCACTCTTAATTTACACAGGACTAGAGAAGTTCTAGCTAGCACAGAAAAGTCAACAAAAAGAAATAAAAGGCATATAGATGAGAATAAAGAAACTCAACTGCTCAGTTTTGTAAATAGCCTGAGCTTACATAGAAAATCCCAAATAATCTACCCAAATCTCTTAGACTGCACAGCAAGGTCACAAGATAAAATCAGCAGAAAAAAACTAATTGTATTTTTACTTTAGCAATTAATATGTGGAAATCAAAATTAAAAATCCAATTCCATTTACAATCAATTGGGGGGGGGAATAAATATGTAGGCACAAATGTAACATGTGTAAGACTTCAATGCTGTAGACTACAAAATGTTGAGAAAAGAAATTAAAGATGTAAATAAGTAAAGATAAATAACATGTTCAGAAACTGGAAGACTCAATATAGTAAAGAAGTGAATTCTCCCTAAAATAATATACAGATTTAAGCAATTCCTATAAATACTGGTAATACTTTTTTGTAAATGTAGGTAATATTATTTTCAAATTTATATGGCAAGGCAGAGAAAATAGAATAGCTTAAATAATTCGGGAGAAAAAGTTGGAGGGATCCCCTATGTGTTTTAAGCCACAGTAATCAAAACTTTGCAATATAGGTGGAGGAGTGGATACATAGGTCAAAGGAACAGGACAGGGAACATGTACTCACACAGAATGGCCAACTGACTTTTTCAATACAAAGGTGTACAAGCAATTTAATGAAGGAAAGATAGTTTTCTGTAGCAAATGCTCCTAAAAAATATGCATTGACAAAAAAAAAAAAATCAACCTCAACCTTAACTTTACACCTAATACACAACTTAACTCAAATGGATTATAGATTTTTAATATGAAATGTAAAACAAGAAGACTTCTGGAATAAAACAGTTAAAAAATGTTGGGATCTAGGACTTTGTGTAGTCTTATACATGATACCAAAAGCATAATCCATAAAAAAAAATTGGGTTTCATCAAAATTTAAAACTTTTGGTCTATGTGTGACCCTGTAAAGAAAATCAAAAGATGAACAAAAACTAGGAGGAAATATTTGCGAACCATGTGTCTGACAAAAGGACTTGTATCAACAATATATAAAGAACTCTCAGCAGTAAAAACAAAACAAAACACATAATCCAATTAGAAAATGGATAAATGATATGAAAGGACCTTTGGGATAGAAGATATAAAAATGAAAAGATGTTCAAATCAACAGAACTAGCCAATAAAGAAATGCAAGACCACATGAGATATCACTACACACCTATTGAAATGGCTAAAATAAAAAATTAAAAAAAAAAGTGTTAACACCAAATGCTTGCAAGGAGGCAGAGACACTTGCTGTCTCATACATTGCTGGTGATAATGTAAACTGGGATAGCCATGCTGGAAAAGACTTGGCAGCTTCTTAATAACTAATCATACACTTACCTCACTACCTAGTGATTGCACTCCTAGGCTTTTAGGCCAGAAAAATGAAAACATATCCACACAAAAACCTGCACATAAATGTTTTTTTCAGTTTTATTTGTAATACCAAACTACCAGAAACAACAAAAATGCCATTCAATATGTAAATTGTTAAACAAACTGGCACATCCATACCATGGATTACTGCTCAGCAATAAAAATCAATACACGATTGATGCATGCAACAACTTGGAATGGATCTCAAGCATGCTGCCGAGTTAAAAAAAAAAAGAAGTCAGTTTCAAAAGGCTACATACTGTGTGATTTAATTTGTACATCACTCTAACTGACAAAAAACAAATAGGAATGGAGAACATGTTAGTGGTTACCAAGCACTGAGGTGGGGGTGAGGAAGGAGTTAGTGTGATTACAAAGGGAAAGAATGAGTTTTGGTAACAATGGTATAGTTCTGCATCTGTATTGCAGTGGTGGTTATACATTCTACACTTGTGATAAAGGTGGCATAGAACTATATGCACATATTAATCTCCTGGTTTTGATATTGTGCTATAATTATTTAAGATGTAACTATTCGGGGAAACTAGGAGAAAGGTACATGACACATCTCTGCGATTATATCTTTGCAATTTCCTGTGTATATATAATCATCTCAAAATAAACAGTTAAAAGAAATATTAACAGAATTTATTGCTACATGACAGATTACAGATTATTAATGCTTTGTCCTTCAGAATTGTTCTGTGCTTTCCTATTTTCTCAAAATAACTTCATGTTACTTTTATAATAAAAAGAAAATGCATTAAAATTGAAACAGAAATAAGTCAATGAAGTTTTTTTTGCTTAACTTCTTAATCTTTTTCATTCAGCCCCCCAACCCTCCTCGTCTCTGACAGCTGTCAGTCTGTTCTCTGTATCTTTGATTCAGTTTTATTTTGTATGTTTGTTCATTTTGTTTATTAGATTTCATATATAACTGAAATTGCATGGTATTTGTCTTTCTCTGATGAACTTATTTCATTGAGCCCAATACTCTCCAGGTCCATCCATGCTGTCGCAAAAGCAGAACAAAGGTGGCGGCCAAGTAGGTGTAAGCTGAGTCCACTTGCTCTTGTCCCCAACTTGGGCACTTAGCTGATCATCCGAAAAATAAAATGAACATTCAATGGAATCTCAGCTGACATGAATTTTGGAAGTTCAGGAGTACAGAAGACACTTCACAATGGGCGGTAAGGAGATTTTATAGGTGGAAGGGGAAATACCTCGTGCGTGGAGCCTGCAGTCAGGGACAGCCCGGTCAGAGATCACAATTTTGCGGCTCCCTCCCCTCCCAGGGCAGGGAACCCCCAATTCCGGGCCAGGAGCAACTTGGATACACAAAGTCAGGGAGATTCACGCTACACACACTCACAGCGAGCAGCACACCCAGAACTGCGGTGGCAAATGCCAACGGGGGAGAGCCAGAGCAAGAGGGGGTGGGGTTCTATCTGCACCTGAATTGGGCAAAGGAGGATGGACATGGCCAGCCATGACTGTGAGAGACTCTTTACTTCTTAGAGGTGGCATGTATGGAAACACAGCAGTAACTCAGTGTTGCAGTGGGAGTGCCCAGAAAGACTATTTAAAAGTGGGGGCTGAGGCATGCTGGGCAGGGACCACCTGCAATGCCAGCAAGGGGAAAGGATTAAGGGCGTGATTTGCTCCCACTCAGTGCAGCTGGGCAGATTGATCAGAAAGGTGCAAAGCGAGGGGATTTCTCCACCCCAGCCCAGAGCAGCTAGCAGGGCAGAGGTCATGCGGAGATGAAAGTGTGGGCCTCTGACTGCTGGGAGGGCAGTGGGCTGGGACCTGGAAGGGGGAGGCTGGGTACTTGAGATCAATTAAAGCCAGACAGAGCCCTCTATCCCGGTGGAGCTTGAACCTCCAGGAACAGAAGGTTGCAGCACTCAGCCCCCGTGTCCTGCAGGACTGGGGAAGCTCTGCAAAACAGGCATGTCAGGCCCAAGAGCCCCTCAGTCTGCATTTCTGCAAGAGAAAGACGTCAAGAGGAATGCCTAAAGGGCTCATTTTGGACTTCTCTCAGGGAGACGAAATACACTCATTTCTAGGGCCCTGTTTCACTGAGGCCGGCAAAGCAGGGAGATCAGAAATCAGTGCAGCGAGGGGGAAGCAGGGCCCTGCACAGCCGCGGCTGGCACGCAGAGCTGCCAGTCAAATGAAGCAGGAGCAAGCTGCTCCTCTTACACAGATTGCCTAGTGCCCCCTCCACCGCCCCCCCCCCCCAAAAGGACAACTAATCAGAAACAATGCATTACTGGAAATAAGCTGCTACAGACCACGACCGGTGGTGCAGGGGCAGGGGGAACACACCCACAACTTTCCCAGAAGACTGAACAGTGCCTCCCAGGGGAGTAGGGGTCCCACCCTCCTGATCACAACAGAAGGTCCCTCTAGAGACAGGTGAAGGTGATACAGGTGGTGCTGCCAGAAGTGGGATGACCCACCTGAAGTGGATCCAGAAAAAGTCAGAAGGTGAACACCAAAGGGCTGAGATGAGTTTCACCTCATTCTTCTTTAGAATTTGTGTTTTTTTTCTTCCTTTCACATAGCCTTTTAATATTTCTTCTTTTGCTTCAATTGTATTCGAACTGATTCACTATTCTTTGTCTTTTATTTTTTATTCTTTTTTATTCAGATTTTATATACTTTTTTTATTATTTCAAATCTCATATTGCATCCTTCCCTTGTCTTCTTCCATTCTTCCTTCTTCGTGCCTTTTTTATTTTCATTGTAAATTTTATTTTTCCCATGCCATGCCGTGTTCCTCCTTCTTACTCTTCCTATTTCTCTTTCCTGTAGCCTCTCAAAAGCATTCTCCCTTCATTTAGTCAAATAACATTCTTTTTTCCCCTCTTATAATATTTTTATTTCCTTTCCATCATTATAAATATGGCTTGTTTAGCGTGGGTTGTTTAGCTGTTCTTCTTCAATGGCATTACTATTTGTTTATTATTTTTTGTATTTCAGATCTCATAGGCTACTCTCCTGTTGTCTTACTATATTTTGCCTTCCTCCTGCCTTTGCTTATTTGAGTTAGGATTTTTTTCCCTATTCTTAGCCTGGATTCTATTCCTTACTCTTATTATTTTCCTCCCACTATCCTCTCAAAATCATTTTTCTTTACTGTAGATATCTCATATTCTCTTTTGTGTAATATTCTTATTCCCTTTTCAACTTTATTAATCTTTGTGCAGCTGTTGTTGTTATTGACCCTGCTGTGGTTTTCATGCAATTTTGTTCTCTTTGGTTCACTCCTTTAAAATTTTATTTCAAACCTCATAATATACTCTTCCCTTTTCTTACTCCATTTTGCCATCACCCTTCCCTGTTTACATGTTTTAAATTTTATTCTCTCCATCCTTGTTTATATTCCCTATTATTATTATTTCTCCTGCCTCTTCCCACTCAAAATAATTTTTCTCTACTTTAGTCCTCTCATATTCCCTTTTTCCTATCTTAAATATTCTTAACCTTTCTCCAATTTTACTAATCTTTGCTCAGTTGCTGTTCATATTGCTGATGCGATAGGTGGGTATTTTTGCTGGTGCGGGTTTCGTTTTCTGGTGATAGTGCTTTGTTAACCAGCACCTGCACAAATGCATATGAGACATGGCAGGGGTTGTGACCCCTGGTCAGCCAGCTGTGGAGGAGAACCCACTGACAAATGAGCCACCAATAATCAAAGTCCAAGTACAAGAAGACAGCCAAGATAAATTGAATAAAGGGCAACCCTAGAGCATCCATATCAGGACATCAAAGAGACTGCACCACTGAGTTCCACAGAACTTCTACCACAGAGGTCCACCCCATGATGACAGGCAGGCAAAGTAGAGCAACCTGAAACACAGAAACAAACAAAAGGAGTCCCCTAAAATGTGGAGAAAAGAAAGAACCCCCAATTGAAAAGAAAGGAGGAATCCCCAGAAAATGAGCTGAATAAAACTGAGGGAAGCAATCTATTAGACATATAATTCAAAATAATGATTATGGTGATGCTCAAGGACTCAGTGAGAACTACAAGGAACTTAGTGGGAACTACAGCACCATTAAAATGGACATATAAACTATGAATAAGAACCAGAAAGAGATGAAGAACACAATATCTGAAATGAAAAATACACTAGAAAGGATTAAAAGCAGGCTAGATGAAGCAGAGGACCAAGTCAGTGAGCTGGAAGATAAGGTAGAAAGAAATACCCTGTCAGAGCAACACAAAGAAAAAAGACTCAAAAAGAACAAGAATGGTTGAGGGAAGCTTTAGGACAACATGAAATGTAACAACTTTATCATTATAGGAATATTAGAAGGAGAAGAAAAGGAGCAAGGAACAAAAAACATATCTGAAAAAAATGACAGAAAACTTCCCTAACATGGTGAGGAAAAAAGTCACACAAGTTCAAGATGAACCCAAAGAGGCACACTCCAAGAAACATCATAATTAAAATGGCAAATTTTAAAGACAAAGAGAGAATCTTAAACGCAGGAAGAGAGAAACAGCAAGTAATATACAAAGGAGCTCCAATAAGACCATCAGCTGATTTCTCAACAGAAACACTATAAGCCAGAAGGGAATGACATGAAATATTCCAAGTAATGAAAAAGGCCTATAACCAGAACTACTCTATCCAGCAAGGCTCTCATTTAAAATGGAAGGTGAAATAAAGAGCTTCCCAAACAAAAGAAGGCTAAAAGAGTGCATCTCCACCAAGCCAGAACTGTTAAGAGATGCTAAAGGGACTGCTATAAAAAGGAGAAGAAAAGAGTCAACAACTAATGAGACTCAGTCATTTTGGCTACTCTCCATTTCTAGAGGGGGTGGGAGAGAGAGAGAGAGAGGAAGAGACAAGTATGTAAAAAATGGCAATGAATAAATACCTATCAATAATAACCTTTAACATAAATGGACTAAATGCTCCAGTCAAAAGACATAGGATAGCTGAATGGATTAGAAAGCATGGCCCACATATATGCTGTCTAAAAGAGACCTGCCTCAGAAAAAATATCTACACAGGTTGAAAGTGAAGAGATGGAAAAACTATTTAAAGAAAAGGAACATGAAAAGAAAACTGGGGTATAATACTTATATCAGACAAAATAGACTCAAAAACAAAAGCTGTAGAAAGGGACAAAGAAGGTCATGACATAATACTTAAAGGAACATCCGATAGCAGGATATAACCCTTTCAACATATATGCATAAACACAGGAGCACCCAAATACATGAAGAAAATATTGAAGAACTTCAAGAAAGATATTGACACCACAGTCATTGTAGGGGGTTTTAGCTCCCCAATGTCAGTGATGAACAGATCTTCCAAACAAAGAATCTGGAAGGATATTGTGGCACTAAACAACACTCTAGATTTCATGGAATTAACTGATGTATCTCTTAGGGCAAGAGAAATAAAGGAGAAAATAAGCAAATGGGAATACGTCAAACCAAAAACTTCTGCACGGCTAAAGAAAACATCATCAAATGAAAAGGGAACATACTCTATGGGAGAACATATTTGTCAATGATACATCCGACAAGGGTTTAATCTCCAAAATAGATAAAGAACTCATATGACTCAACACCAGTAACACAAACAACCCAATTAAAACTGGGTAAAGGATCTGAGTAGACTGCTTCTAGGAGGACATACAGAGGGCCCAAAGACATATGAAAAGATGCTAAACATCACTAGCCATCAGAGAGATACAAATTAAAACCACAATGAGATATCACCTCACACTAGTTGGAAAGGCCGTCATCAGTAAATCAACAAACAAGTGCTGGCGAGGATGTGGAGAAACAGGAATCCTACTGCACTGTTGGTGGGAATAAAGACTGGTGCAGCCACTATGGAAAACAGTATGGAATTTCCTTAAAAAAAATAGAACTGCCTTTTGACCCAGAGATTCCACTGCTGGGAATATACTCTAAGGATCCTGAGTCACCAATTCAAAAGAACTTATGCACCCCTATGTTCATAGCAGCACTATTTACAATAGCCAAGTGCTAGAAACAGCCTAAGTGCCCATCAGTAAATAACTGGATCAAAAAATGTGGTACGTTTACACAATGGAATACTATGCAGCAGAAAGAAAGAAGGAACTCGCACCTTTTGTGACAGAATGGATGGAACTGGAGAATATTATGCTTAGTGAAATAAGTCAGTTGGTGAAAGACAAATACTATATAATCTCACCTATAAGAAGAATCTAATGAACAAAATAAACTAATGAACAAAAAGGAAACATGAAACAGACCTAAATGACCAGAGGGGAAGGGTGAGGGGTATAATGGTGGAGAGAAGGGAAAGGGACTAGACAAAGAACATGTATGAATGGCCCACAGACATGGGCAACGGTGAGAAGATTGACTGTGGGAGCAGGGGTGGGATGGGCAGAGGAGGGCAAAGGGGGAAAATTGGGACAACTGTAATAGAATAACAATAAAAAATGTTTTTCAAAATTAATATTTCAAAAAATTCTGAAAAAAGTACGCCTGATTTGTTTTTTGATGGCACCAGACTGAATGCAATTAGCAGGCAGGATGGAGTCCATGAATAACAGACCTTGAGGTGCATCTCTTTCTGCAAAATTACATCTGAAAATTTTCCTAACCAGAGTGATTTCTACATTCTCCCCACATATTAATTCTCTTCCTCCCTACCTGTTCAGCTAAGAGGTAAACCACACTCTCTTTACATATCTTTTTTTAATAAAAAATAAACTGAGGCTACATTCCTGCATCCTGTTAGCCTAGAGACATAATGTTTCTCAAGCCAAATTCATTATAAATTACCTTTAAAACTTTGGAATGTTAAATAGCCTTTGAAAGAAGATGTGTGGGTCAGATTTATATCAAGTAGAGACATGCTAGTTAAATGCCATAAATACATGCGCATTAGACACTTCTAATGAGTTTCCATGCACTCCTACACCTATTCACACAGATAAAACTGTCTTTCTGAAATGATGTCACTCTGTTCTCCAGGGAAAATTCCAAATTCCTTAAGAGGCCTTATAATGTCTTCAGGGTTTTGTCCCTCCCTCCCTCCCTTTCTATTTTGTTTCCCACCACTCTCAGGTCACCTGAGGAAGAAAATTAAAATATTTTGATCATTTACCTTTGCTAGATGCTATCCTAGGAGTTTCATATCTCTGTTGCTTTTGCAAATGTCCCCCAGTAATCCACCCTTCAGTCTATTGAAATTCATTCTTCCAGTTCAAATTCAGATGACACCTCCGAGAACCTCTGTGATGTTTGACAGTTTCTTCCTTTCTCCTCTCCCTCCTCTCCAAGTTATTGATTTAAATTACTTCTTCCCTTGTGTTCCCATAGCATTTTGTAAGTAAATCTATCATAACCTCTTTATCATTATTTCTCCAGATAGATTGTGACTAGGGATATTACTTAAATTACTTTAAAGACTAAATACATCGTACAGTGTTAAAATTTTATACAGACATATAATTAGTTGAACTAAATGTATGAAGCTAATATATTTATTTAGGAAGTTTTTGTAGTTAGGAATCCTCCATTTCCAATAATGTGACTGTAATGATGTCTTTTAAACCTGATTTTCTAAAGATAGTTACATAGTTCCATGAGGGCGAAGAAAAGGTAGAAATCATTTCATTAGAGGGCATCTGCCAGTCACAACTATTATCTCTATTGATATGCTAGGGAGAAACTGGTCTTCTCCAGTGCACAGAGTATTTATGAATCTCTTTTTTGCATATGCTTAGAAAGAAACTTATCCTAACTTAGTGTGATTTAGTGGCTACATTAAGTCAATATTTTGTTTAGCTCAACCTCAACCATTATGGAGAATGACAGCATTAAATTTAAAAGTATGGTTGAATGTTGAAATCCCTTTGAATAGACTCAAGCTCACTTATAGCCTTAGGAAATGAAAGACCTCAAGTTTTACCACCAAAGACCAATCTTACTGAAGTTATTAATGACTATAACTGTATAATTGTAATTTCCCCTGTAGCTATTTTCATATTTGTTTGAAATAAATAGGTTTCTGAAAATTGCATCACAACAAACACTAATGGAGTTAACGTTGCTGATGTTATTATTACCCAGTGTTCACTCTAAAAATTTCTTCAAAGCTTGACATGCACCATTTCGTTCATTGAAACTTTTAATCTGGTTATCAACCGAAAAGTTACATTTAATTTTCCAGGTATGTGAAAACAATGCAGCTACATGTTCTTACTGTTCAATGACAATAAAAAAGCTTAAATGTCATTAGAGTCTTGTAGAAATGGCATATTTTCCCCTTAAAACTGAACTGTGTATCTCAGCACCAGCTATCCCCAACTGTCACAATCTGTCATGGCTATGTGCATCTGCCACCATCATTGAAGAAATAATGAAATTAAACTTGTGAGTTATCCTTTCCCGGGAAAATTCACTTTCAAAATTTTTATTAATGACAAATGCCAACTAGAAGGTTAGATGCCAATAAATATTTAATTTTGAAAAAGGGATACCTCTTATAAAATGTATTAAGCTTCTCAAGAATAAATCTATTGAATTATTTTTATCAAACGATGAGATTCTGTCAAGCAACTGTTCAAAAGTAGCTGTTTTCCTCCCCCTCTCACTGATGTCCCTTTAATCACCTCTACCTCTTCTTGTCTAGAGAAGTGGCTCTGAATTTGGGGGATGAAGATGTCATTGGCATATGAGTGCTAATGGCAGAGCAAAATTGGCTTGGAAAAAAGTACACCGACAAGTGTACTTTTTAGTGATGAGCAAACCTTATGAATATAAATGATTAGGAAGCATGATATTGGATGGTATTGAAAAAAAAAGTCTTTGCCTTTTCTAAGAAAAATCAGACTTAGAATTTCCCAAGAAAGTTTAACATTAGTTGCAAATGAACTTTGAATGTTTCCAAGAAATATTGAAAGCAGTTATGTTTACCGAAAGAGCTGAAGCAAGAAATTAAAAGATATCTCTAAGTTTGGAAAGAGAATCAGGTTTCTTTTAACTTATTTGGCTTTGATTTTCCTCTTTCAAAATTAGTCTAGTGATAAGATTAGAAGGACGGGAAGACTTATCATACCCTCTGTTGACTTTTAATAATATGAGTTGGCATTAGAAAAAAATGTTTTAAAAAATGAATTTTCAGTTATTTTGGACTATGAAACTACATTGAGGAAAATATCATGTGAAATAATGATCTGTTTCCATTAGATTTTACTTTTAGACAAACCCAATGGGCTGTAAAAATCTGATAGAGGCTTTTGCTCTCACTGCTATTGCATGCAATTCTAGATACAAACTAATGCTGGCAAAGTTAGTAATGACTAAATAGATCACATACACCACACACGCACCGTGTAGTCTACAACCTCAATGAAATTGAGTCAGACAAATTGTGAGAACAACAACTAGATAAAGAAAAACTTCAGTAGGTAAGGTTATTGATTGTTATCGAATTGATGTGTGTTAGATTTTCAGCTCTGACACTACTGATGATGTGATTTTGAGCATTTAACTTCTAATTTTTGTTTCTTCATCTGCAAAATGGAAATAAAAGTAGTATTTGTATTATTAAGGTTATTTTGAGAAATAATTGAGATAAAATATGTAATATACTTAATAAATTCATAGTGAATTCTCTGAATCTTAGCCATAATTTTTGTTGATTATTATGATTATTGTTGTTGTTTGCTGTATAAAATCAGTTATTTTATTTAATTTTTTCTTTATTTATTTAAAAACGCTTCAAAATCAAATCTGAGCTATGGAATTTTAGACTTAAGTACACTCAAAATTTGACAAGTTAAACATAATTGATATGAAATATATTTGTGAGATATAATACTCCATTTTAATTTTTAACACTATCTCTTAATGTGATTTCTATTATTGGATCTGCCAAGCAGTCTTACCCCAAATGGCAGATATCAACTATAAACATAATCTTCTCATGTTGGGATGTATACCTACAGAATTGGCCCAACACAAAAGTCTCCTAATTTTGGTACTTTATTTTTGGTACTTATTTCTCTTAATAAGAAATAAGACTATGGCATGTCCTTAATGATATTTTCTGAAAGCAGCTGGCCACACATGGGTGTGGGATGGGAACTGGTGTGGTACATTTGAAACCTAGGCTTAAGAATCAGAAAGATTATAGGTTTAGTCTTTAATTTATTAGCTGCATGATTTGGGACAATTTACTTATCTTTTCAACTTCAGTTGTAAAATGAGTTATTTATCATATGTATTTCAGAAAATAGTTGTAAATATTAAATGAACCAATGCACATTAAACATTTAGAACAGTCTGGCATCTTCTGAGTGTTAAATAAATAGTAATTATTGTTTTTATAATTTTACTAATTTCATTGATTTGTGGTTGGCTGGTTGTAATAATTTTCATTATTGCTTAAAATGTGATTCTGATGGGGTCATCAGTTTTATAACTTATGCCACACATAGAACGGGCAATAAGTATAACAAATTGAGAAAGTCTGAAGGTTTTTCACCAAAGATATAATTGGGAAAAGAACTTGAGGAGCATGATTTGGTAAGAGAAGTTAGAAATACCATTTTCATAAATGGATGAAAGAAGTGACTGTCTATTACTATTATTACTTAAATTTTGGGGTTTCAATTTTTATAATACGAGCAATTGAAAAATATCTTAGTTCTTTATAGATGAATAATTCTTGATTTTATTTTTACCATTGTGCTATATATAAGAGTTTGTGGCTAATAGACTTAATTTACATACTCTGTAAAGGCAAGAACTTGTGTTTTAAGAATAAGTTAAATCTCCAGTGAATTTCTTGATAAATCTAATTATTCTAATTTTCAATTATCAGTTTTATTGAGAAATGAATGTTCTTCAACTTTAAGAACATTCAAAATGTTAAAGGGTATTTCTTAGATGTCCAGCCAGTAGGGTAATCAGCTGAACTTGGGTCCCGGGAACCAGACCCCCGTGGTTACATGCTTCAACCAAGCAGAACAAGGAACTTAACCTAACTGTTATTCCTTTGAGCAATGACCTATTCCTTTGAGCCATTAATGACCTGGGGAATAGTGGGAAATTTTTGTCTATACAAGCTGTATTTCTGTCAAAGTTCCTGTACCTGAAATGCTTTATAAACCCCCCAATCCCTAAGGTTGGGACTGTCCACCTAAGTCCAGCTTGTGGATGGGTGGGCAGTCACTGGCCAGCTAATAAAGGCTCTTTAAATTCTAATTTGGTTGTCTCAGACCGTTTGGTTCTTGCACTTGCTCCATAACATTTGGAGGCCCCAACGAGATACCCAGCCTTGGCTGGGCACGGGTCGTGAGACAGGCCTGCCGCCAGATCCATCTCAGGGGGAGATCTCTGAGAGGCGTTCTTCAGCCCCGAGTGGGACACTGGCAGGCAGGCGCCCTCCCTATCCTGATTGACTACATAGAGCCGTTCGGATTCCTACCGGTAAGGACTCAGGTAGGGCCACATACACGGAGGGAAAGGCGTATGTGGATGGGCCCAGGGCAGGTGTACAAGGGGAGCCCACAGGAAGGCTGGATGCAGCATTACTTCCAGGGCTCGGGCGAACTACACGACGGTGGGTTCAGCCCATATGTTTTGTGTTCTGTGTTCTGTGTCTTGTTTAGAGTCTGTCTTGTTGCACGTCTTTTCCGAAGTGACATGGGGCAGTCATCATCGTTGTGTTTGTCGTGTTCGCCCCGTCAATGTTTTCTAAAGAATTTCCAGGATTTCCAGAGGTGGGCCTCCTTCTATGAAATGCCTGTCACCACCGGACAATTGCAGACTTTTTTTGAATTGGAATGGCCGACCTTCCCAGGGGTCTTTTGGCCCTCTGATGGGTCTTTTGATCTTTGAATGGCCTACGGGGTCCGCCGGGTTTGTACCGGGAGGCCTGGGCACCCTGACCAAATTCCATACATTCAAGTTTGGATCGACATTTTGGAAGACAAACCTAAGTGGTTAAAAAGCTGTCAGAAGAGGCTGCTGTTTTAGTGGCCTCCAAACCAAAGGATGGCCCCACTTCAGGCCCCCCTCCGGATCTCCTGGACTCACAGGAAAGTCCCCCTCCTGTGAGACCCCCACCATATCCCCGTGCCTCCCCAGATTCGTCTGGGACTGGCAGTGATACGCCTTTCAGTACCCCCCATACCCACTCCGGTCAGGACTACCATCCCCTTCTGATTCAGGGGACGGGCCTGCGCCTCTTTTGCCCTTGTGGGAGGCTTTGGCCCCCGCTGAGGAAACTGGGCACCCCTTCATGGTATATATCCCTTTCTCCACCAGTGATTTATATAATTAGAAGAATCAGAACCCTTCCTTCTCCCAAAACCCCAGGGGCTTGATTTCTTTGTTAGAATCTATCTTCTTCACCCACTGCAATGCCTTTATAAAGCAGTGCTGCCTTTGGTGAGCCCCCTGGGCTTCCTGCAGTCCTGTGTGTCTAGCTGACGTGTGGCAGGACAGCGGCCACAAGCTCCAGTTCAGAGCAATTCCCCGCGCCTTCAGTGGACACTCGGGAGCTGCTGGATGCCCTGACGGCTCAGTCCGGAGTAAGCAAAAGACAGCGGACAGCCTCGGAGGCAGGTGAGTGGCAACACTTTTAGATGGCGGGCTGGGGCCACTGCCATTGAGACTTGGTAAAGCTCTTCTGGTTTGGTTCTGGGTTGTGCTGCCTGTAGCCCACGCTGTTCCTCTAATCTCAGAGGCCTAGGTGGGGTTTGGGTGGAATTGTTTAACCTCTGAGTGAATGTGCGAGTGAATGTTATTTCCTCCTTTTGTGTGACTCCAAGGACTTCGGTCTATGGAGTCTGAGTGGGGTTTAGCCTCATAAGAGGAAAGGCCAAGCGGGAATTTGTTTAGCCTCCTTTGGGAGCTCTCAGCCTGTGTTTGTGCTGTGAGGGGGGAATTGCTTCCATGCCTTGCATTCCTGCTCTTAATTGTAATACAAATTAAGTGCATGTTTGTAGCAATCACCTCAGCCAACATAAGGGAACATGAAAACCAAGGCGGTCAATATAGGCAGTGCATTTCATTGTTACAGAAAAGCCTAGGACTCCCTGTACTGTCTCCCACTGCCTTGTAGCCCTGGCCAGCTGGCGACCAACTGGGCAGAGGCACTGGGAACAGACAGTACAGAGTGATCAGGCCCCTTAAAATCTCCCCAGAGAAATTGCTTTCCTCCGCAGGTAACTTCTAGCAATTCAATTTGCATCTGAATACTCCCTGCTGGAGCTGCAAGGAGGGGCAAAGTTAAATTTGCTAGCCAGGTGGCCATCTAATCCCCTTGCTACAGGTTACAGAAACAGCAGGATGTCTGGGAGACAGGGAGAGAGGAAAAAAGTGACACTTAAAACTCAGGCTGCTTTTCTTCAAAATGGTGCAAGCGGCAGCAGTGGCAGCTTGGCTGCCAATCAACAACACCTCTAAAGCTGTAACTAAAGGGCCCTCAATCTCCTTGCTGCTTCAGCAGAGGGGACATGCCTATATCTTAAGGAAAAGTGTTGTTACATATGAATAAAACTAATGTCCATTCTAAACATCCTTTTCAATAGGAAAGGAAAAGAAATAATCACGTGGGCTGCTATAAAAATATGAAAAAGCAAACATCCTCCCAGTCAGGGAATTGTCCCGGCCTAACAAAAGTTTCCCAGTATAGACCCTGAATAGAATAACAGGCCGAAGAATAGGGTTCAAATAGGAAACCTTAAAAGCCTCATCATCAGGGGAATCAAGGAGTCCATATCCCAACCACAGAATGTCTCCAAGGCATTCAAAATACAGCTCCATCAGCATTCCTACAGAAGCTCAGGGACTGAATAAGAAAGTATTCTGGTCTAAATCCAAAGAATGCTGTAGGACAGGGACTCTTAAAAGTCACTGTTGTAATAGAAACTGGCCAAATATTTGTAAAAAATTGCAAAAGGTAAATAAATGGGTCAAATAGAACAATTGAAAAACTCCTCAGGAGAGCTCAAAAGTGTAAGTTAAAAAAGAAGCAGGAACTTCAAAAAGCTGCAAAATATCTCTGCAAATCTAGAAACTTTTAGCTGCCAAATACTAGGTTTAAGTATAGTCTTTCACCGTATAGAAAAGAACAAATATTAAAAGAATGTTATAGTTAAATCTAAAAAAGTAAAGCATATTTAAAAAGTTTATTTTATAAATGTTGCAAAAAGTCTATAAAAAGTCATAATAAAAAAAAAAAAAAGAGTTATGGAAGTTTTAACCCTAGGAAAAGGGAACCTCAGCTGCTTGTGTTCTGATTTTATAAAAGCATACCTTCATCTATTTTGTTGTGGAACCAATAAGACCTAGAAAAGGTTGTCTGTAAACCAGTTGGCAAAAATTCCTCTTGCCACACAGGACCCAGGAAGGGGTCATTCAGGGCTGCTAAGTGCTCCAGCCTGGGCAAGTGAACATGTCTGCCAAGGGCATGTCTCTCTAGGAGACCAGTGGACATACTGGAGAGAGAAGGCCTAGCTATCTGTGTTTTGAATTATTGCTCTGTTTATGCTCTGAAAGGAAAAATTAAGGTTTCCCAGGGAAATTTAAAACTTCACATAAAAAGAAGGGAACCAGAAAAAATAGAAAACATAAAAATAAAGGTTTGTGAAAACTATATACAAAGTTTGTTAAAAGTTTATAAAAGTTATAAAAAATTGTATGGTTTTAGCAACAGAAAGTATAATGAAAAAAGTGCAGTTTTAAAAGACAAGGATTTTCCTTCATGCTTTTATATTTTTCTCCTTACCTGAACTCTCCAGTATTTATCATTCTAAAGAAGTAAAAAGTGATATAAGGTTCCTTTGCATAAAACTAATAAACCAGTTGATAATAGTGGTTTTTGTCAGCAGAGGCTTTGACTAGGATGTCATACCTGAAGAAGGCATGCTTAGGCTCTGGCTGTTACCAGAAAGCCCTAAAGAACTAAACTTGACTTTTAAAGCTAAGAAAAGCCAAGAAGGAAAAAGCCTGGCACCTTGGTTAGTTGTGCGGTTCATAGCAATCTTTCCAGGGAAGAAACGAAGGTTGCTTTCCTGAAAGATGCCTAGAAGGAGCCTTAAGACACAATGAAAAATCCAAAATACTTAGAAAAGCAAGTGTTTACAGGCAAGGCTGAATGGCAGGTACACGGCTCAGCTTCTGTGCCCTGACGGGCAAACTAAAGGTCAACATAAAAGTTCCCTAAGTAAATGCCAATAAAGTAAACTTAAAAATCATGTGTAATCAATCATTGCTCTTGTGTTTATGCAAATAAACAGGCTAAATTACAACTGGACTTACTGCAGTCCCTTTACTGACAAGGAGGGTAATCTTAAGGAGAAAAATCATGACTCAAGGAAAATCACAATGCTCAGTAATAAATTATAAACTAGTACAGCTAACTGTCTATAAAGTTTGTTTTCATTTAAAAGTTAAGCCAGGTCTGTGACATTACCAGAAATGCTTAATTTACAGGTAAGAAGAATGTCAAGTGCCTTACAACTAAATGTCTTCCCAATAAGACAGAATCTTAAATTTAGAGACTGGTTTGTGAATTGTGTTGTGTAAATTAACATGTGTGTTCTTTCTGTTTTCATAGGGCATAAGCCTATAATCTCATTACCTGAGTGATTGTCTGTACATATAGGCCTCATTCAAGAAGCCCTTCTGCATTGCTGCCTCTTAAGACTCAACGGTTTGGCTGAACTAAGTGGTTGGGTTGGTAAAGTATAGGGTAGTCTATAGGCTTCATTTTGAAACTGGTTTCTCTCTTTTCTATCCTAATAGCTTGGACAAAAGAGGCCCAAAGGTCTGAGAGGGGGGAAATCCTAAAATATTCCTCTCAGCCCTAGCTAAGTATAGTGGGTAAAAGGGTTTTGGACAGGTGTGACATGCTCTGCACACCTTCCTCCAGAAAAGCCACTTATTTTCCTAATGTGGGACATTGAAAAATTAATCCCTTTTGTCATGGTAGTTGTAGGTTAAATTATGTCTTTCAACCCTGTTGCCAGAACACGACAAGAGTGCCAACTTGTCCAGCAGTGCCAGCCCTTGGAAATGGAGCATACTGCTGCCCAGGAACAGCTAACTGACCTGGACTCTGAAAAATCCTTCCCCATGTGGGAAGGCCACCCTCCCCTCTACCCCCACTCTTATTAGAAGTTCCTAGACTCAAGGGGAGGTGGGACGATGACCATGTTCAGCTTGAAGCAACTAGAAAAGCACGAGACCGTCGCCCATTGTCCTCTATAAAATAAAGGGTCTTAAGTCTAAAAAGGGGAGTTATACAGGGCTTCATTCCATAAGGGCCTAGAAAAGTTTTGGTCCTAAGGTCACAATATCGCCCTTTAAACACCCAGGACTCAAGGATTTGAATCCCCAAATAAAATCAGTGGGGAATATTAAAGGGTATTTCTTAGATGTCCAGCCAGTAGGGTAATCAGCTGAACTTGGGTCCCAGACTCAGGACCCCCGCGGTTGCATGCTTCAACCAAACAGAACAAGGAACTTGACCTAACTGTTATTCCTTTGGGCAGTGACCTATTCCTTTGAGCAATGACTTGGGGAATAGCAATGACCTATTCCTTTGAGCAATGACCTGGGGAATAGTGGGGAATTTTTGTCTATACAAGCTGTATTTCTGTCCAAGTTTTTGCACCTGCAGGAACAAGAATGCACTTGAAATGCTTTATAAACCCCCCAATCCCTAAGGTCGGGGCTGTCCACCTAAGTCCAGCTTGTGGACAGGTGGGCAGTCGCTGACCAGCTAATAAAGGCTCTTTAAATTCTAATTTGGTTGTCTCCAACTGTTTGGTTCTCGCACTTGCTTCATAACACAAAATACCTTGTTTTTGGATGAATAGAACATCTTAAGGGAAATTTAAAATATATATAGAGAGAACATTATGTTTGAATAAGGTAAAAGTTGTATTGTGGTACTGATTATGACATGGAGCCACAAGAGTAGAACTGGCCATGGTAAATCAAAGACTTTTGTGCTCTCAGGTCTCAGGTTTGTGGTGTAAATGCAGGCTTACTGTCTTAAGAAGCATCACTTTCACTCTGAAGCCTTTAAACTAAAAATTATTCTTTGAGTTATTCCAAGCACTTCTGCAACTTGGAAAAACAGACTTGGTTTGTGGGAACATTGGTCACAGTTCTGAAAAGATGCCATTTGTTGATTTCTGATCTCTCCTTTGTTCATGTTTACTGTATGATCTTCCCGAGGCAAAGCCTGTGATTCTGCAGGCACAGGTCTCTTTCTGTTGCAGCCATCTTTTCAGTTATGTCAAACGCCTGGAGTTCCGGAACCCTCACAACTTCCTTCAGTGACATACTTTGTTTGTTTGTTTCTGAAATGTGAAGCTTTAGGACCAAATTGTTAAAAAGCATCAGGATTTCCAATTATTTCAAGTAGATTTATTGGATTTCAGAACTCACAGCATGACTCTGAAGGATACTATTATATGTTTTATACATAAATAATAACTTTATGATATAGACATTACTATTGAATATTTAGAGAACCATTGTTAATTTTAAAACTAGCAATTTACTCATTAAATAAAGTGCATCAGGCTGACTTGAATAAAAACACTTGGACAACCAGAAAAAAGAAAAAAGAATGGCATTTGTGAACTGAGGCACTGACGTAGGTAACTTTAGGATTTAAGTGAGTGCAGCATAGTTAATGACAATTACTGCCACTGCAGCTGGAAAAACAACAGCTATAATTATCACATTAGATATTATGTAGTGAAGAGATAAACAGAAAGTAGTTTTATCTCTGGACAGCTTCTCTCTCATCCCTCTCCCCTTTTCCCATCTCTATCCTTATCTATCATCTATCTATCAATCAATCATCTAATATCTGTCTATTTATACAGACTGTGAATAGTGGGACAGACTCAAGGCAAGGACTGATAGTGTCAAATTTGAATTATATATATTTAGTATGACTCCTTTTCACTTCCTTTCTACAGGTCTGCCCATACATAGCCATACATTGTGAAAGGTTAAAATTCTAAATATGTGCTATCCTTCCAGGAAAATGAGGGGAGCAATGGTCAAATTATTCCCAGAATTTTTATATTAAAAAATACTCTACCAATACTGTATTTTCAGGAGCTAGACTATCCTATGATATCTGTATATTACAAAATTAAGCCTTTACTTAAAGGGAAATCATAAATTTATTATTAGAAACCATACACTTGTTTGAATAGCTTTGGCACTCCTGTCATTTCTGATGCTTTGTAGCTCCTAGAATCCATGTGTACTTACTGGATGGAGCTTTCAATGCGGGTGATAGTGAGGAAAGCAGCAAGGTTTGCTGTGTAAGATGAGATGACAATCAAAGCAAATAGCCACCAAGCCCCCATCATCATCCGGGTAGCCAGAGTTGTGTAAGGGACCTCCCCACCTATGGAAAGAAGCAATGAGAATAAAGAACATCAACAAGTATTTATTGAGAATTCTGAAGTCACACACATTCAAAACCAAGTTAATTCTTAAGTAGTGATAAGTCTTTGTACCTAACACAACACATCTCTGTATTTTGCTTATGTTCATTTATATTTAACTCTCTTTTATGAGACTATGTGAGACCCAGTCAAAAAGAAGTATGATAAACATTTATTATAATATGTTTAAATAATATTTCTTCCACCTTTTTGTTCAACCCTAAAATTAATTGTGCTCTTATGAAACCACAGATATATATTTTATTTCCAAGAGCTTAATTATTCACTAGTTAGGTGATATGAATACTATTAAGCTTCTGTTTAATACAACTTTTTCATATTTCTAGTTCAATAGGTAACACAGAAGATTATTTTTTTGTTCAAGTCCCTAGAATCACAGGTTAGTAATGATCTTGGAATCACACATATCACTGTTGGCTTTTGCATCACGACATGTTTTGTTTTCCTAATTGACTAATCACTCATTACAATCTTGCTGCAGAATCTTTCTCTCCATCTCCTGAATGTTGTAGTTCCCTTGGGCTTGGTCTCTAGATTGCTTCTGTTTTCTGTCTAACCTCCATTCCAGTGAATCCCAAGTTTCTTACTTTGACTATTATCCACAGTATACTTTGAAAGCTCTCAGATTTATGTTTCAAGCTCCACTCTTTCTAGAAAGCTATAGATAAATCTACATTATTTCCACTTGGAATCTAATGGACATTTCAGACTTACCACATTTAAAACACAACACTTTATTTTCACTCCTAAATTAACACCCTGGTCCACACTTTCTCAGGGAATTGCACTACCCTTCTCTCTATTTCTCAGATCAACTACTTAGGAATTTTCCATCCCAGTAGCATCCCCACCAGTACTAAGTCGGCACTTTTACTATCAAACTGCATACCAAATCTTACCCCATCTCATCACTTCCAGTGCTATCTATCACCTCTTCTTTGACTGTACTGCTAAACCACTTACATGGTTTACCTGTTTATATCTTGGGCACTACCAATCCTAATTCTATCACCATGGTGCCCTGCAAAAATGAGAATGAGATCTCAATATTCTCCTGATCAAAACCTCAAGTGGTTTCCATCACTCTTGGAAAAAAAAAAATCAGAAATCTCTACTGAACATACACCAGTGCCTACAAGACCTAATATCAGGTCAACTTCCTGACCTTATCTCTTTCCTTAACTCTTAACCCACTCTCTTGATAAGCTTCATGCAATTTCTTCTATGCTGGTTCTGTTCTAGGGCCCTTGCACTTGCAATTTTTTTATGCCAGAAATTCTCTATTTAATTTAAAAATTACTTTTCTCTTTAATTTATTCAAGTTTTTGCTCAGATGATACTTCTTCACAAACACTTTAT
This sequence comes from Furipterus horrens, assembly GCF_987537825.1. NCBI lineage: Eukaryota > Metazoa > Chordata > Mammalia > Chiroptera > Furipteridae > Furipterus > Furipterus horrens. The sequence continues at coordinate 110,711,081 of NW_028327172.1, read as the reverse complement.
TGCCACTCTATAGAAAATAACTCACCAAACCCCGTACTCTTAGTCTCCTTATCTTTTTAAAAATTATAATTTATCATGCTTTATATATTTTTGTTTATTTTTATCCCTTATATTATAGTTTCTGATAGAGAAACAGTTCCTGTCCATATTTAGTGGGTAAATATTTGTTGAATGAATATATGTTTTATATAAAATTAATAGTCCATATAGAAGAAATTAGGCTATGCTAATACAAAAAATAAATCAAGGAGATATAATATTAGATTTGCCTAGGTTCATCAATATGTGTATGATTTAACAGGACCCAATTAATTATAATATCAGATTTTTATGCCAATCATGATTTCTCACTGTGTAATATCTACATTTTCAGTGTAGTCCAAATATACCTTTTGGTTATATCCTGAGCTATTTTCCTGATGTAATAGACTTAGAACAGGCTAACCTCTGATATCTGATACACATTTTTCAAAAGAAGTTATAATGCATTTCAGATACTCTTTTCTGCAAAGCAAATATTCACACAACTTTTAAAAGATAAAAGTGAAAGAAAATATTTTTAAATCTACATGGTGACTTCCTGGATAAAATGACTAATTCAAAAAATAAAATTTGAACAAGATGATAGCTAAAGACTGAAAGATGTTAATATGCATAACAAAAATGGGACAAGAAATTAATGACTGTAAAAGTTAACTAAAAGTTTGTTTCATAAAGCCTTCAACCTTTAACAGAGTTATCACACATATGAAAGAACATTTATTGAGGTTTCTTCAACTATGGTATATAATCTACACCTCAGGTAATTCAAATATTCCTGTAGAATCTAAATAAAATGATAATTTTATTTGATATCTGCACTTAGAAATCAAATTCTAAAGGTAACGGGAATCTTGACTTCCAATTTTGGTAATTCTAAACAATCCTTCTACTGACAGCAAATAGAAAATTTGAATATATAATGCATTTGAGAGCTAAAGAGGCAGTAAAAAATTAGAAGACCAAGATCTTAAAGAAAAAAGTAACCCGATGGAACTAGAGAGAATTATACTTAGTGAAATAAGCCAGGCAAAGAAAGAAAAATACCATATGATATCACCTAATACAGGAAACTAAAGAACAACACAAACAAAGGAACTAAATAGAACAAAGAGCAGAAAATCAGTCAATGGGGGGAGGGGAGAGGGAGAGAAGGGGGATAAGTAAGGGAAGGGTTTAGTCAAAGAACCCGTATAAATGACTCATTGACATGGACAATGGGGAGGGATATGATTGCGGGAGAGGGGGTGGGTTGGATGGGGGAGAGAAATTGGAGGAAAAGGGGACACCTGTAATTGAAAAACCAAAAATAAAAAAAAATAAAAAAAAAGAAAATATTGTTATGAGCAATGTCTGAGATTTTACAGCCTATGTTTTCTTCTTGGATTTTTATGTTTTCCAGTGTAACATTTAAGTCTTTAATCTATTTGGAATTTATTCTTGTGTATTGGCATAAGGAGGTGGTCTGGTTTCATTTTTCTACACGTATCTGTCCGATTTTCCCAACACCATTTATTGAATAAACTATGTTTAGTGCATTGCACGTGCTTGCTTCCTCTGTTGCATATTAATTAACTGTAAAAGTGTAGGTTTATTTCTAGGCTCTCTATTCTGTTCCATTGATCTATGTGTCTGTTTTTATGCCAGTACCATGATATTTTGATTATGATGGCCTTATTATTATTTAGGTAGCATGATTCCTCCAACATTGTTCTTTCTCAGGATCGTTGTTACTATATGGGGCCTTTTGTGGTTCCACATAAATCTTTGAAATAAAAATTTGTTCTAGTTCTGTGAAAAAAAAGAAAAAAAGAAAAAAGTAACCCATAAATGTGACCTGATATTTAGAACTACTTTTCCCAGAGGGATAAAGGCCAGTTTAACATGAGGAAGCCAAGAGACCGAGAAGCTGAGCAATGCTCTTGAAAGCTTTCAAAGGTTAAGGGGCTATAAAAAATAAGGCCAGGGAATTGCCAAATGGAAATAGGACTGTGAATATCAGAAAATCCACATATGCTTGGATATCAATAATCACAAGTCTATTAAACTACAGATAAAAAAAAAGAAATCACAATAGAAATAAAAATATTTCAAACTTCATAATAATAAAAATACTCCATACCAAAACTTCATAAATTTTAGTAGCTGATGGAATGTCACTGAATTTGTATTTAGAGGGAAATTCATAGCCTATAATGTATAAGAAAAGAAGACTGAAAATGAATGAGCTCATCAATTTCAAGTTTTAAAAAAATCAAAGTCAACCAAAAGAACATAGAAGCAAGAAAAAAATAAATATAAGAGCAAACTTAATAAATTAGACAAAAATACAATAGACAAGGTTGATCTAACAGAAGTTTAGTCACTTGAAAAGTCCTATTAAAAGCTATTAACATTGATCATAAAAATAAGTAAAGGCAAAAAAATACAATAATAAGAATAAAAAGGTCACTGTGTTTACAGATGTTAGACATTAGAAGGATAAAAATTGGAAGTTCTTATGTATAAATTTTTTCCAGTTAATTGAAAATTGAGATGATGTGGCCAAATTCCTAGAAAAATTGTCACCAACAGAAATAGAATACTTGAATGATCTTACAACTTTTAAAGACTTTGAATTCATAATTAAAATGTACCCATTAAAAAACTCAAAGCCAATGGCCTTACTGGAAAAATCTAACAAATGTTTTAGTAAAATTAACTCTAATTTTACACACTGCTTCATACATTTTATGGAGAAGGCACAACTTTGATAATAAAATTTGAGAAATCATTCTAAGAAAGGAAAATCACAGGTGAATATTTCATATGATTGTAGACAGAAAAGACTTAAAATAAATTAGCAAAGTGAAAATTGCAATAAATAAATAAGCATGTTAGGTTTATTATACGAAAGCAAGAGTTGGTTTGGCATTCAAAAAATAACCACTGAAATTTACTACATTAAGATTACAAAGGAATAAAATAACAGATAAAAGTCAATATACAGTCTTAAAATAAGAATAAAAACCTAGAAATAAGTAAGCAAAGTAGAAATAAAAGAACAGTTTTCAGTCTCACACATGTTTTCAGAAAACCTACAGCAAACACCATACTTATTAGTGAAATAAGTATCTTTAAAAATTGCCTAAAGGCTACAAGCTGTTACCATTTCTATTTAATTGAAGGTACTAAACAATGTGGTGCAACAAGACAAAATATAATTTTAAATACTTAAAACTTGTAAAGAATAAAATAAAAGTTAGGAATTAAAGATGATATGAATATGTATCTAGAAAATCCAAGCAATATAAGATAAATTACTAAAATTAAGTTAGTTATTAGTTTACTATGGTACAATGTTCAAAAAATTTTCAGATATGTATATACCTGCAACGAACTCAATAAATGGAATTAAAAATTTTATTACTTGCAATTAAAATATCAAATGCCAGAGAAAAGTGATGTGAAATGCCTCTACATTAAAATCTATAAAACTACTTTGAGTGAAATAAAAAAAGGTTAACTAAATAAAAAATATATCATGTCTACTGATTAAAAGATACAGTATTATAAAGATATACATTCTTCTCTGATTGATCTATAGATTCAGGTCTTTTGTGTGAGGAAGAGAGAAAAAGGAAGTGAGAGAGAGAGATAGAGAAGTTGAATGTAAAATTTCTATAAAATTGGAAAAGGACAAAAATAGCCAAGACAATGTCCAAGAAAAAGAAAACAACTGGTTCTCACTTACTGTAGCTTTAGACAAAATCAATGAAAATTACCCATGTGTATCTTAACACCTGATTTACTCCCTGTTGGCACTGCAGTAATGTACAGCAAGAGGTCTCTTCAATAAGTACTAATAGATCAATTTGGATATATATGAAAAATAACTTGTCTTATAATTTATATATAAAAATAAATAGCAAATGTGTTATAGATATCAATATAAAATATAAACAATAAAACTAGAAATTAATGTGAAATAATGTATCCATTATATCCACAAGAATATTTGAACAAAGCAAAAAAATGCATTAGCACAAAGAAAATGTTGATAAATTTCATTGTAGTGATACTTAATATTTCAAAAGACACATTAAGAGAGTAAAAATACAAGCCACAGTAGAAGATATTTGCAGTATATATATATATATATTTAACAAGAATCATCAATATATATTAATAATGTCTATAAAATAGACAATCATTAGAAAAATGGGCAAGAGACTTTATAAAAGATAACCAAAAGGCCAACAAATATGTAAAAAGGTGGAAATCTCATTGGTGACTGAGAATATACAAACTAAGAAAAATTTAATATCACTACATAGCCACTAGAATGATTGAAATAAGGAAATAGACAATAGCAAGCATTGTTAGGGATGTGGAGCTCCTAGAATGCTTGTACCTTGTTGTTTGGGCTGTAAGTTTACTTAATCACATTGATAAACAATAGACAGCATTTTAAAAACTATTATATGCATATTTTAAGACTCAGCAATTACACTTTTAGGTACGTACCCTAAAGAAAAATATATGTACCAATGACATACACAGGAATGTTCATAGAAACATTATTCATAATAGCCCAAAATAGCCTAAACATTCTTGAAGAGTAGAATGTATAAATAAATTGTGGTATATTCATATAATAGAATATTATACAGCAATGAAGATGAGCAGTTTTAATTTGTATATAACACCCTAAATGGATTTCAGAAACTAAATGTTGAGTACAAGAATACACACTGTATGATAGTTTTACAAAAATAGGCAATATGAATAGTAGTGCTGATAATCCCTTGAGTGGTTACCTTTGGGGTTAGAGAATAATGGTTGAGACAGGGCCATGGATGCTGTGTCACTGGGAATGTTCCATCTTTCCCTAGGTTATATTGACACAGGTGTTCTATTGCTCGGAATTCATTGAGCTACACATTTACATCATATGCATTTTTCTATATGTAAATAATATTTTACAATTTAAAAAACAAAATAAAATTAGAAAGCAGAGAGAGGGGTGAGTTTAATAGAGATTTTTTTTCTCTATTTTTTTCTTTGTGTGCACATTTGAAAAATAAAACATTTTCATAGATTCAGGATGCCAGAGGAGACAATCAGGTAAAAGATAAAAATTATCTGCTAAATAAAAAACACAACCCCTCTTTCCTAAGGCATGGTAGAAATTAGGCTGGTAATTCCTGATACATCAGGGTGCTCAAAGGTAGGAGCCCAGAGATGGGTGTTTTGATTCCTAGAGTGCCTGGTGAGTGTGAAGCCTCCCAATATTACTCTGTAGAAGCATGTGAAATTTATATTTTCCAAAGTGACCCCTCTATTATAAAGAAAATACTCCTGACACAGATTTGTATTTTGATGTAACTGGTTTGCCACATCAGAAATATGTCAGCCTTGCTATTGTATATATCATCTTGTTTATAAAAGTTGTTAAAGAAATAAAATAATGTTTTTTCCCTCAAGCAAGATTGTGAACCTTGTTAATTTCACCCTATTCTGGCCACAATTTGTTGCACTAAGTCTTATTCTGTGTGAGTATATATACATCTTGTGTTTGCCTGAAAACATGAAGAGTAATTAATTGTTTAAAAGTCTACTATTTGGCTGTTTGATACATCAGCTTTTCATAAATTTACAAACCCACAAAGTGTGTGTTATATAATTTGGACTGTGAAACTTTTATAAAATATGAATAAAAATAGGACAGAAATTATTACCTTTCTGTATAAACATTCTTTTTTCAAGAATCAGATCCTTATTGGAAATAGATTACTAGAAAAATGGCTAAAAACTCATAGCAAATAAAAAGATTTCCAATATTAGAGATGATTAAATATGTTCAATTAAGCTGGTCATTTGGAGTGTCAATAAATATTAGAATGTTTCACATTTACAAAATAACAAATTAGAAAATATGAAGAAGTAAATTGTTGGACACTTGTCATTCTAAGTCAGTGCTCTATATTTAAGGATGGTAGAGAATCTAAATATCTCTGAAAAGCTTAAGGTATGTCAGTCATATTTATGTACTAATCTAGTCTTTGAAGCTCATCTATAAAAAGTCAAATTGAGAGAATAACTGTGGCCAGATTTGTAAATGTTCTGTTTGTTTGTTTGTTTTGGTGGAGCATTCAGAGGTATAAGGAGGGGGATGTCAGCCACATATATGGTTTGCCATTGCCATGTGTAAGGTAGGGCAGATTTCTATAACGTGGCATGTATCATTGGTACAACAGAGGGCTTTAGGTGGTAGGGAGAAATAACATCAAATCATATTGTGTTATGTTGAGAAAGTTGTCCCATTTACAATTATCTTTAAGTATTATTTTATAGCAAGAACAAAGCCTCAGTTTGGTTATACTAAGTCTCATTAAGATTATGAATCTATTTTTATAAAGCAAAGGCAAATCTCATATTCCCCTTGGCAGGCAACAGAAGCTAATTAGAATGATTAATGTTTCATTTATATCATACAGATATTATAGTTGTTATCTACTACAAAGGCTATGGCTTTTATGTACATATTAACAAACACAATCTTTATTAACAAGAACTCATCCCTTCTAAAATGGCAGTTTCAAACATTCCACACTTCTATGACATCTACTTTTGAGCTTCCTTTCTCTATCAAATCTGGAGTCCCAAGAAGATCTATCTAAGATTTGTTGACCCTGCTGCCTTTTCACAATCCTTCTCTACCTGCTTAGATATACTTCCCTCTTATCCAGCTTAAATTCAGTGATTTGTTAAAATCAATTCATTGCATTTATCTTGAACTCCTGTGAAAGCAGCTGCATTGAAATAGAAGCTCCTATAAGTGCAACATTAAGAACATATGGATGAGCAACACATATAGTGTTTACTGTTAGTACCCACCATGAATGGTTAATTCTTATTTCTCCAAGGATAGCGGCAGTGGTGGTATTTAGACTCACTTGCTGCAAATCTTTCCCTAGGTATCATTTAATCAAGACTATATTTTTCTCCTGTATTAACTGCTTTGTATTCAATTACACAGGAAACAAGATCACAGAATGAATAAGTTGCACTACATTTATTAAGAGTAACTTGACATATATAAACTCTATTGAGGCAGATGAATAAATCTTTCAGAATATTAATTAGCAAAGTTCATTTTCATGAAACTAGTTAACTCATCTTAAATTGGTAAATGTCCTCTTTTAAAGATTCTGAAATGACATTGAAATCAGAAGCTCTTTTCTACTTTTCAGAAGTTTTTTTGGAACTTCTGGTCAAGATGACGGCACAGGTAAACATGACTCCACTCCTCGTACAACCATAACAAAGTTAAAACTAAAATATGGAACAACCATCACTCAGAATTGTCAGAATTTCAATTGAATGGAAGTTTGACAACTATGAAATTAAAGAAACCACATTGTTCAAGATTGGTAGAAGGGGTGGAAACATGGAATGGGCAGGACCCACACTCATGTGTGGGAGATAACAATTCGGGAGGGATATCTCAGGAGTGAGAAGTCCCAGCACCATACAAGGTTCCCCAGCCCAGGGTTCCGGTGCCAGGATGGTAAGTCCCCAGAACTTCTGGCTGCAAAAAGCAGTGGGGACTGAGTTGGTGGAAAAAACTTCCTCTTGAAGAACCCACACACAGACTTACTCAGACTCACTCCCTCTGAGATCCAGCACCAATGTAGCAGCTTGAAAAGCACCAGTGGCATACAGGGAGAAAGTGAAGTGGCTGGCATTACAGTGAGAGTAGGGGAATAGCCTTCTCCCAGACAGAGAGGGGGGCCACTGTCCCTTTTCTGACCCCTCCTGCCACAGATCCTCATAGTTGGCAGGCTGGTGCCATATCTGAGACTCCATCAACTTGACCTGGTTACCACTGTTTACTGCACTCTGGAGATTCCCAGAGACTCAGTCTCACCAACTTACAGACCTACCCAAGATGCTTTTCCATATTAATGGCTGGTCTTGCCTCATGCTACATAACTCCCTATATCCTATCACATAAACAACAGCTGGCCTCAGTGATGCCCCTGTCCCTGTACCTCTTGCTAAGTGGTCTCAGGCCTGGCACTAGCAACAACAACTTAAATTCACAGCGAGGCCTGGAAATTTCCAAGCCCAGCACAAGTAGCAGCCATCTCAGATTATTTTATAGCACAGGCAGAGTAGCCTGGGTGAAATAAAGGTAGGGGGCTGACCTTGGCCTGCACTACCTGGGAAACCCCAGGGCCTGTGCACCCAGTGGACAGCTACAGAGCACGACAGAGCACCACCACCTGCCCCTGCACAGCTGATTGTCCACGGAGGGTGGAGGTTGGTGGTCAGTGGTCACAGCCAGTTCTTCCAGCTGACAGGCCTGAGTAAATCTCTCCCATTGACCTGCCAACAGCAATCAAGGCTCAACTATAAGAGGAGGGTGTCCTCACCCCACATGTACGGTACTTCTTCAGTACCCATCTTGGGTGGCAGGGGAGGTTGTTTCCTGCAGGATACCTACTACATTAGGTCACCCTACCAAGACAGGGAGTCATAACAGCTATACCTACTACATAGAAACAAACACAGGGAGGCTGCTAAAACTATCAGACAAAGAAACATGGCCCATGAAAGAACAGATCATGACTCCCCAAAAAGAACTAAATAAAATGGAAATAAGCAATATATCATATGCAGAGTTCAAAACACTGGTTATAAGGATGCTCAAGGAACTTAGAACCTCAACAACATAAAAAAAGATCCAGTCAGAAACAAAGGATACACTAATTGAAACAAAGAACAATTTACAGAGAAATAACAGTAGAGTGGATGAAACTGAGAATCACATCAATGACTTGCAAAATAAGCAATCAAAAAAAAAACAACAACAACAACAAAAAAAAACCTAGCAATCAGAACAACAAGAAGAAAAAAGAATTTAAAAAAATGAGGATAGTGTAAGTAGGCTCTAGGACAACTTCAAGCAGTCCAACACTCTCATCAAAGTGGTGCCAGAATGAGAAGAGAAAGTGCAAGAAATTGGAAATCTATTTGAAAAAATAATGAAATAAAAAAAAACAACCCTCCATAATTTGGTGAAGGAAACAGATGTGCAGGTCCAGGAAACACAGAGAGTCCCAAATAAGATGGATGTAAAGAGGCCTACTCCAAGACACATCATAATTATAATGCCAAAGGTTAAAGATAAAGAGAGAATCTTAAAGGCAGCGAGATAAAAATGAATAGTTACCTACAGGGGAGTTCTCATAATACTGTCAGCTGATTTCTCAAAAGAAACTTTGTAGGCAAGAAGGGACTGGCCAAAAAATATTCAAAGTCATAAAAAGCAGGGACCTACAGCCAGGATTGCTCTACCCAGCAAAGGGCAGATAAAGAGTTTACCAAATGAGACAAAACCAAAGAAGTTAATCATCACCAAACCAACATTATACAAAATGTTAAAGGGACTTATTTAAGAAAAAGAAGAAGCTCAAAACTATGAACAATAAAATGGCAATAAATACATTTCTATCAACAATTGAATCTAAAAAACAAACTGAGCAAAGAAAGAGGCATCATCATGGATACAGAAAACATTTTGATGGCTGTCAGATGGGAGGGGTTGTGTGGAAATGGGTGAAGAGGTGGAGGGATTAGAAGTACAAATAAATAGTTAAAGAAAAGCCATGCAGTATAGGAAATGGAGTAGCTAAAGAACCTGTGCATGACCCATGGGCATGAACAGTGGTGTGGGGCATGCTTGAGGGAGTAGGGAATGCTGGGTGGAGTGGAGAAAAAGGGGAAAAATTGGGACAACTCTAATAGCACAATCAATAAAACTTAATTTAAAAAATAAGTTTTTTTTTAATAAAAATCTTTCTAAATGTTTGAAATTGACCAGTTTAGTTGGAAGGCAATGGTAGTGTCTATAGCTCTTTGTTGAAATTTCCACTAATTGATAGGTCAGTATTTTATGGTATTAATAGTTAATGAGAGGCGTTTTAGCACAAAGCACAATGGATCAGAGTGCCACATATCTTCATTGAATTTGCTACCATTTTTATTTGCAACAAAAATGTATTTGCTTACCTCTTTTTTTTCCCTTTCCCAATATCTATCAAAAGAACCCCTGTAAATTTCAATGGTAAAAGTAAGACTTTGCATTTTCATAGACATGCTAGTAGATGTTTTGCTTTGTAATACTCAAGCATGTAAGTTCAAGGTTTTGGTAAAAGATTAAAGTGAATGATATACAAAATTTTTCTATCAGATATTACTACTAACATATTTGAGATTTTAGTATTTTAATTTCAAAAGGGGGCAAGATATCCTAACAAAGCCCTCAAAATCTTCAGAAAGTTTTCAGGAGGTTTGGTTCAGGGATGCCTTGCAATTTTTAAAATCAATTTACATGTCATCCTTTTGTTTTTATCATCTCTGCCATATGTGGTGTTTAATAACTTATTTATTGATACTTTCGGTTATTGGTTCCATTTTCAACATAGCAAGATACATCAAACCCTATCTGTTCATCCAAAAATAAAAAATAAAAATAAAAATATCCACAGTACATAGTTTAAAGAAGGAAAATATATTGTGTATTTAAATATATCCAAATACAATCTAATGGAGGCCTAAAAAATTATTCTTTTTTCTTTTTGCACTATTTTCCTTGTTACCTACTGATGTCACCACAGATCTGGCAATGAGAATGAGGGCTGGAAGGTGCTCCCAGAGGAAATGTCTGGATGACTACTCGTTTATCAAACAGCATGAAGCAGGACTGCAGTTGAGTCAGGCCTGCCACTCTGAAGTGATGTACGAGCTTTTAATGTTTTAAAATAATTATAGCAAAGCCTAAGCCACTATTTAAAACTACTCTATAAATCCTAGTGCCGTTACAACCCATTTGTCATGAAATCAATCAGTTGTTCAAAGGAAAATTGCACCCATTTTGCCAGTCCCAGAGACATGAAAGTTCAAAGGGTAAACAACAGTTGCCAACAGGAATCAAAAGTGAAATAGATCACAAAGTGAAGTTTTTAATTACTTCTGGAATTTCTGAAACTGGTTCTTCTTTAAAAAACTTATTTATTTGTTTGTTTATTTATTTCTAGAGAAGGGGGAAAGGAAGGAGAGAGAGAGAAGGAGAGAAACACCAATTGATTGCCTCTTATATGTACCCCAACTGGCATGGAACCTGCAACCTAGGCAGGTGACCTAATTGGGAATCAATCAGAGACCTTTTGTTTTGCAGGATGATGCCCAATCAACTGAGCCACATAGTTCAGAACTGAGGCTGGGTCTTAAACTGGGCATTATGTGAAGTGTGTCATGATTTCCACATGGTCAAAGAATACCAATAGACACTTACTCAGTTGAAATCATGATGAAAGCACCATGTGTAAACCTAAAATAAATTTTTAAAGCTCCAAAATGCTATTCAAACCCAGAAACTTGTTAACTGTGGCTAGAGATTAGTTTCAAATCATAACTCATTTATTGAGTACATATTAACCTTTACGATTTGATAGAGAAATAAAAAATCATTTAGTATTATGAATTTAGGCTTTCAAAAACAATTGTAGCCTCCTCAATTGTGAACTTCCTTTTTTTCTTTTTCAGAGCTCATATGGTTAAATTCTTAGGAGGACATCTTAGCAAAAAGAGGAGAAAAATGAATTTCTTTCTGGGATTTTTTAGTCTATTCTTTTGAGTAATTGGTTGTAAAATGGCTAAAGAAATGAGATTTTGATGTGTTGGTGTTACAGGAAATTTACTGGGATAAAATATAAACATTTTAATAGGATATGGGCTCTATTCAGATAGATTTCAGTAATAATACAGATAGATCTATAATTAAAGCACATAAAATAATTTGTATCATAAACAGTGATTTTCACAATACTGCTGATTGAATAAGCAAGTGTGTATGAACCATATATCAGGGGTTTTTCTGTGTGTTTGTGAATGCAGATATGTTAACTTGAATGCATTTTAGAATTCTACATGAAGCTTGATATTGCTTAAAGAATATCTTATCCTCCTTCTATTTTAATGTGTTATTTGGGTGTAGCTTCTGAATTTTCCCAGGAAATTCTGAAGGCATTTTCAATCTAGGGTCTTTTTAATCACTGAGTGTCTTGGGACTTGGGTTGAATTGGTGAGCAGTGGAAAAATTAGGAAGGAGGTTCATATTGTTGGTCAGAAGTGTTACATCAAATTTATGGCAGTAACAAAGTAGGAGGTGAGGTCGGGGAAGAAAGCGATCAGGGTGAAGTTGCAAAACAAATAAAACCTATTAAACTCAAGCCAAAATCAGGAAATAATAGATTATAAAGCAAGTGCCAGAAAAAAAAATAATAAAAGTCTTTATTTGTTGCGAATTTACTAATGCATCAGGCATTGTCAAGTGTTTTCTAAGTATTTTCTAATGAATCTTCAAAACAGCCATATGAAATGACAGGCAAAGCAAGGTCTGGTTTCCTCAGCCAAGGTCCAGATGAATGAATGGTTTATGCTCACAGGCTCATATAGGCAAGGGAAATGACCAGGCAAGGGAAACGAGAGTGGCCGGTGATCAGAGAATCCAGGAAGCTTGTGGCGTCTCCTCTAAGCACATTTCTTATGCCAAGGGTTCTGGTCAATTATTGCCACTTCACTTTTTGCCTTTGTTCTCCTCAGTGGTGAGAATGATTAGGATTTCTTGTGCTCTGACCAGGCCACATTTTTAGGACAGGTTCAAGAAAACAAAATAAAAATAATTCCTTAGGAAAAAAAAATCCCCATTATTTTGTTTTGGGAATAATTTACCAAGACCAAAATACTTAAATGGAAGTAGGAAGCAGTCAACTTAAGACATAAGCAATATAATTAACAGATGATCTTGAATGATTTAACATATCAAGAAAATAGAAGAAAGGCAATATTTCAAAGACAAGATATTCTGATAATGAACAAATCATAGAGAAAATAGGTAGGTGAAGATCTCTTTTCTCAGTCTTGTTCTGGGAGGTGGGCTGTGAATCTATTATACTTTATTCTTGGGCTATCTCAACAAGTGTAGTTTTTAATTTTAATGGTGATATAATAAACTTAATTGAATCATTAACAGATTTCAACCCCCAATTACTAAATTGTAAATAGCTATATATTTTTTTGAAATTACTTTGACAAATAACTTTCTAACTAACATTAGACACAATGGGTTATATGCAGGTGAATAAAACTTTCAATGTTTTACATGCAAACAAATGGTGAGATAGTTTTGTGTTCCCTTTTTCCCTGAAGACATTCGCTCACCTTGGATCTCTACATAGGTTTACTGAAAATAGAAAAAAATATGTATTTTTTTCTTATTCCAAGTTTCAGAAACTTAGTAATTTCTTCTATGCGAATGTGGAAATACACAAGAGACTCCTGCAATTGTTTGAGAATTCAGACAGACTTGCTGGGTGGGCAGTTGTTATGTGAAGGTATTATCATGGGAGTTGTTATCAATATTAATTGTAGTCATCTGACTGAGTTATTATGCAATCTTCTACAACTTTCCTTCTAATTTCTTTTATCATGTTGCTCATGGTACAAACTTATGCCAACTCTAATATGGAATGAGCTTTTCAACAGACAGATTCTTTATAAAATATTTGATACTTGCAGACGAATAAGAAATCCAAACTAGTAATTGGATGATAATCATATTTGTGGTTTAATACACCACTTTTCTGAGTCTTCCTGTGCCCGATAACCTTTGGTAGTTCTAGAAATAACAACTTGAAGATTATTTGATGTTTCATATTTTTCAAATGAAGTAAATTATAATGGCCAGATGACCTTGTTTAGGTAAATTTTGACCACTTTTTTCTTTGTTTTTCTCTCCATGGAGTTTTTGGATATTTCTCCCCACCAATTATCATTTTGAACAACACAGTCCTCCATTATAGTTTGGAATATAAAGGCTGTATTGTTATATTTTAAATTATTGTAATTGCCTCACTGAATTACATGATATAATTTTATACTTTTATAAATACTAGTAATACACATTTAAGTGGTTGAGCTAACTTATAGTTCACTTTTTGTCTGTGTTCTTAATATTTAAGTTGACAATGACAGACTCTAAACTTTTTCGTCCAAATAATATAGCTTTTTAATGTTGTAGTGTCATCATGCTTTATGTCCAAGCAATTTCACTCATCTGAATATGTTTAAGTATCTTCTAAATATCTAGCAAAATAATGTAAAGTTCAATTTTACATTATATTGTTAACTTACATTTTCATAAGTAAATCCTTTCAAATTCTATTGAAGTCTATATACTATTAATTATTTAAAATGTGTGACTGTGTAGGATGGTGCAATATTTGGCTGAAAGTTTCAAAATTTTAGAAGTGTATGTATACCTATATCATTTAACTCAGAAGCTAAATATCTAGGATAATTTCTTAATAATATAACCAAAGACATGTAATAATAGGGAATTTGACAAAACAAATTATATATATTTATACCCACATACATAATTCAGATTATGTAGATGGTAAATAAAGCTACAAAAGAATACCTAAAGGAATAAGTCAATGTTCAGAAAATACTGTTAATTTAATTAAAAATTACTATATAGAGTATGAAACTATTATTGTATATTTATATATTAATAGACTTTCTGTGTAATGACACCCACTTTGATGCTAAGTCCTTTCACATTTATTTCTATTTCAGTCTTCTTTTTCTATTCTTACTTTTATTTTGTTCTTGTTGTGGTGGTGGTTCATGTTCTTCAGGCCAGCACCAATTCAGCTGATCTCCTCTAGCAGTCCATAATAATTTCTAAACCATCCTTCTTATTGTCTCTAAATAGCACAGATCATTCAGTTATTTGGATGAAATGCTATTGTTAAATATGTAAGTATAAAGTCCACTTTAACAAAACTCGTTCATTGTAATTTTGATAATTTCTCTGAAGGGCACAGAAATGTGTGTTGCTTCTTATAGGGAGTTACATTCCACCAGTCACTGCTGATAAAGCTTTAATCAGCATGAATAAAATATTAAATTTGGGAGAATAAATGACAATGTTTAAACTGATGAATATAAAACACTTCTTAAACTAGGAAAAATACAACCATGAGAATTGTTTCAAGCTTAAGTTTCTGCATTGTTCTGTGTTAAGGGTGAGTTTTCCAGCTAAAGCATCTTGATAGCACTGACATGCCAAACTGAAGATCAAAGGTACCAGATCAAAACCCTTAAGTATCTGTCTGGGAGGATCCCCTTAAGCTTCGCCTGTGTCTTCAAACCTCTCAGACCTGTTATAGGATTCCTACCATCACTTTGTTTTTTGTAACTTAGTCAACAATGAATTAAAAATGGAAAATATTAACTAGAGAGCCATAGGGCAGCAGTGTTGGAAGAGCCTTTCTTAAGAAGAGAGGGTTTAAAAGTTGGAGATGGTGGCATTATTTTTCTCTCCTTTCTATAAGCAGCAGCACCATCTCTATGCCCTTCAAAGAGATTATCAAAATATCATCTGCATAAAAGCAAAAAAAAAAAAGGGGGAATATAACATTTAAAGTTTTTTATAAGAAATTTGTTTCATTTTATTTCATTAATGACAGATATTACAATTGAAAAAGTAAATCTCTATTTTTAAAAGGGGAATTCATATCTTTATTCTACATGGCTTTTCTCATTTTTCATTGCCTTTGATTTCTTTGATTTCAAATATTTTTATTAATATTGCCAAAAGACTTGTAAATTAAATTAGACAGTGAAAATGCACATATAATAAACATTATGTTTGCTGGTTTAATACCATTCAAAAATTGAGTTGCATTGTAAATACAGCATAAAGAAAAAATAGACATAAACAATAAAAAAAAGTAAAAAAGAAAAAATTAAAATTTGTAATTTTAAATGAAAATATTTCTTACTTTGTAGGACTGTTTAGCTACTACTTAAAAGTAAAAATAAAAAATCAGTGTAATTTTGGTTACTTCCTGCCACCTGTGCATTATACAATATTTGCTCAACTTTATCAATTAGTATTATAAAGTATATTAAACTATAATCACATAACAGAAAGAGGTATTCTTCAAAACAAGAAATAAAAATATGTATATATAATGAATGAGTTATAAACTCATAATATTTCATAATGATATTTTCTTGGTATATGGAATCATTTACACCTTGAATATGTACTTATGTAATTATTTACAATTTTCTCAGTTAATAAGCTACCAAAATTCAATGATTGTCTCATATTTGAGGTTTAAATTATATTGCAGTCAGATCTTGGAGTGGAATAAGTAAGCACAGCCAGCTTACAAGTTTGACCTCTGCAATTACTGTTCATTCTCCAAGCCTTCCTGGGTATAAATGCATGTTAAATTGCCTTTTAGTGCCAGAAATGACTCTTTCTCAGCCAAAATATTCTTTTTTTTGGTCCATCAGTTAGATATGTATTCCAGGTAATTTAATTGCACAAAAGTTACTCATTCTAATTCAAAGTGTCCATCTTAAACACTGCAGGTGGCCAGCTTCATTATCTTACATTATTATTTTTTAAAATGTGTTTCTAATTCTAACATCAGTGTTAATGCTTATCCTTGAAATGAATTATTCAGGTCATCAAATATATTTTCCAATATGCTTAACCTAATTCAAGTCAGCATTTATAGAATGTCAATTGGGTAAATACTAGCTCGAGAGAAAAAAAAATCAATGAACATCTGGGTGAACACTTTAATTTTTACTCTTTAACCTAAATAATTTCCTGTATTTGGTTTTCTAAAAGTGTGTTTAGTTTTTTAAAAGTGTGACTGTTCTATGCAACTATTTGCAACAATTATAGGAGGACCAGTTGTACTATTTCTTTGTGTAAACAGGAGATTTGACATTGTTCTTCCTCTGGCCTGGAGATTAAGTGGATAAACTGCACATCATTTTCAAAAGAAGGTTTTCTGGGGGAAAGTGCTGAGTTTACAGATTCCTACTGTGGCTCTAGCTAGTGTCTATTTAATCTTATACCCTAGATGGCCTTTTGTGACCAAATGACTGTGGATTTAAAAATCAAGAAATTTTTAAATCAAAAACCTGGCTTTGCCAAGAAAAATTGGGAGTAAAGTGTTATTGATTTATTTTTCTGGAAAGAAGTAAAAGATCCAGTGTTACTATCAATGTTAGCAGGTGTTAAGATATTTTTGGGTGAAAAGGGAATACATATAAATTTCAAGTAAATAAAAGCAATAAAAAAATCTTCAATACCTTTACAGAAAGGATTTTCTATAGGGAAGCTTATAACTGATGGTTTAAGAACAAGGACTTATTTAATCCTATCATGAAAGAAAAACATTATTAATAGATTAGTTTGGTGTATTAAAAATTATGTATATTATACCAGCCAATATGGAGGGCTAGACAGACACGCTGTATCTCATTCCACAACTAAGAAGGAACATAACTAACTCATAACTAGAGACAACCAGAAGTTCCAGAAAACTGAGCTGCATGGAAGACCAAGAAACAAAGATACAAAGAAGAAATACTCATCCAGACAGGTAGGAGGGGCGGAGCCAGGGTGGAGAGGACATGCTCTGATGGCAGTGGCAGCGTCAGCAGTGGCAGCCCAGCGGAAAGTGCAGTCACACATTTTAAAAAGTAGGGAGGGACACCTGGGGAGCGCTCCCAGCACAAGACCAGATGGCATAGCTCCTGGTTCCAGAGTCGGGGAAAATAAAGCCTCATTGCTCCTGACTGTGCAAACCAGTGGGATTGGGGCAGAAGAAGAAATTGCTGGTCTCTCAGCAGAGTCCGCTTGTTTGTCTCTCAGCAGAATCTGCTTGTTTAAAGGTCCCCCATGGTCCTGGAACACCCACAGAACCACCCACTCTGGAAACGACGACCAGGGCATAGCTAGAGGGGCTCCAGTCCCATATGGGAAGTGGGAGAAGTGCTTGGAAAAGGGATGAGGGCTGAGCAAGCAGCATGGTTCCCTCTCAGACCCCTCCCCCACATATAGCACTACAACATGGTGAAATGGGTCACCCATACTGATGAATACCTAAGGCTTCAACCCTTACAATGTAACAGGTATGACAGCTCTACCTAAAACACAGAGACAAACAAACACAGGAGCCTGTAAAGATGAGGAGACAGTGAAATATGGTCCAAAAGAGGGACCAGATCAAGGTTCCAGTGGAAGAACTAAGTGATGAGGAGATAGCTAACCTCACAGATGAGGAGATACCATCCTAACAGATGTAGAGTTCAAAACACTGGTGATAAAGATGCTCACAGGCTTAACAGCTATGCTTAAGTATGGCAAAAGCATAAAAAAAGAAGTGAAGGCTATGCTAAATGAAATGAAGGAAAATCCACACAAAACCAATGGTGGAGGGAAGGAAACCGGGGTTCAAATCAATTATTTGGAACATAAGGAAGAAAAAAACAGTCAACCAGTACAGAATGAAGAAACAAGAATCGAAAAAAAATGAGGAGAGGCTTAGGAACCTCCAGGACAACTTTAAATGAGCCAATATCTGAATCATAGGGATGTCAGAAGGAGAAGAAGAAGAGCAAGAATTTTAAAGCTTATGTGAAAAAATAATGAAGGAAAACTTCCCAAATTTGGTGAAGGAAATAGCCATACAAATCCAGGAAGCACAGAGAGTCCCAAACAAGCTAGACCCAAAGAGGACCACACCAAGACACATCATAATTAAAATGCCAAAGGTTAAAGACAAAGAGAGAATCTTAGAAGCAGCAAGAGAAGGGCAGAGAGCTGCCTAGGAAGGGGTGCCTATAAGACTATCAGCTGATTTCTCAAAAGAAAATTTGCAGGCAAGAAGGGACTGGCAAGAAGTATTCAAGGTGATGAAAAGCAAGGACCTACAACCAAGATTACTCTATCCAGCAAAGCTATGATTTAGAATGGAAGGGCAGATGAAGTGCTTCCCAGACAAGGTAAAGCTAAAGGAGTTCATCATCACCAAGCCATTACTATATGAGATGTCAAAGGGATTTACTTAAGAAAAAGAAGACCAAAACTATGAACACCAAAATGACAACAAACTCACAACTATCAACAATCGAATCTAAAAAATAAAAAGAAAATCCAACCAAGCAAACCAGAATAGGAACAGAATCATAGGTATGGGGATCATTTGGAGGGTTATCAGCTGGAAGGGGGAAGGGGAAGAAATGGGGAAATGGTGCAGGGATTAAGAAGCATAATTGGTTGGTACAAAATAGACAGGGGAACTTAAGAATAATATAGGAAAGGGTGAAACCAAAGAACTTATATTCATGACCCATGGACATGAACTAAAGGGGGTGGGATTGCTGGAGGGAAGCAGGGTACTGGGCAAATGGGAGCAAAGGGTAAAAGAAATTGGGACTACTGAAACAATATAATCAATAAAATGTACTTAAAATATATATATATAGATATCAAACATTATATATCTTACATGTATTTAAAAACTAAAATAATTTATGTAAAATTCTATTTATTGTTCCCAGAAAAATAACAGGAAGTTGATTGAGAAGGAAGAAATAAATTGAGAATGCTGTAACTTTTTGTCTTCTATCTGCTCGCTCCTAAGCAAGAGCACTGGGGAAGACTACTTAGAACTAAGAATGGTTTTCTTCCGGGCTTGTCACTACAAATAAAGCTGGTGATAATTGTAACTCTCGACTTACTGTTGATATGTTGTCTACAGTGGATAACCATATTTTCTTGATCTGCTGAGTAGGAAGGAGAGTGGCTGGATGTTGGGGATAAGGTTTTTAAAGGTTCAAAGGATGGGTATATTTTGAAAGCAACATATATTTACCTACATAGATAAACATTCATTTCCCCACAAAATAAATATATAATCTACAGTGTTCTTTGCAAATGATTATTAAATTTTCAATTATGCTGGAGAATTTGGAAAGAGGATAGAATAATTTTCAGTTAATAGCCTCTGTAACAGTTTATATTTGTCTAAATTATTGTCCTGTCACTCTTCTGTTTAAAACACTTGTGATTCTTCATCATTTCAAAGCAGAACCTAAATCTACAATGCCAGTCTCATCTGCACACATGGACTGCCTAACCTCACCTGCAAGTAAGCTATTCTTCTGACTTCTTTAGGCCCTTTGCCCGAGGGGTCTTCTATACCTGACCACCATTACCCCAGATATTATACAACATATTCCTTCCTATCCTCCAGGTTTCCAGGTTTTTGCTTCAACATCAAATTCCCACAGAAGCTTACCTCAATGAATCCACTGAAAATTACAACTCTTCCACATATGCTTGAAATTCCTCTCAATCTGAGCTACTTTTAAAATATGGTATTTGAGTTCTGATATACAATGTAATTTATTTATTTATCATGCTTATTTTCATTCCCTGTCTCCCTTCACTAGAATATAAACTCCATGAGGACATGAATCTTTATTTATTTTTCTCATGCAGATATCCCCAGTAGTTTGAATGGTGCCTGTCACATTATAGGCATTCAGTAAATGTTGAATATACTAATCATGTTTAATTTGGACACAAAAGACTTAGTTTTAGCATACATAAGACATGTTTAATATGAAAATTAATTTTTTTTTAATTTATAAACTTTACATAAAGACACTTGGCTGAAGGGATATGTACCACAGGGAAATTGAGAAACATAATAAAGTGCTGCTGTATTCCTTAAGACATTTAATGGAAAAAAATGCATTTGCCTAATGAGTGATTTGTCTAAAGAAAAAAATATGATTCCAAAAACAAATTGTTTCTTGTTTTGTCAGTAGAATAAACTGGTTATCTGAAAAAGCACTTATTTCAGTATCTGTTATAACAATGAATGCATGACAAACCAAACACTCTCCTTTGTTCAAGATAGCACTAAATAAAGGAAGTTTATTCCCAATGTAAAATTTGTAGCCAGTGGTGTAGTTAATTAAGAGAAAATGTCAATAGAACTTAACATTGTCACAGGATAATGGTTCCTGCTGCTAGATATATGTCAAGAGAAAGATAAATAAGATAGAGTGATTTATTAAGCAGCGCCACACTGCAGGCAATGCATTTCTAAAGATTATAACACTCCTTGGGTGGTTTATGTAAGGCAGAGGACTGAAGACTTAAGTAATTTAACTCTTTCAATAGTATAAAAATAGTACAGACATATGGTGCTTGCAGAAAGGATCCATTTATATAGCAAAATTAAGTTTATATTTAGAAAGAAAGAAGAGACCATCGTGATATTACAAAAGATCTGTTAAAATAGAATGCCATCAACAATTCTTCATGACTTTACAGAAAACTTAATTATATGGAGAAGTCATGCTATTTCAAAATTTAGGATCACCTCTGTTTAAAATATAGACATCTTAAAAAATTCTATTCCAGGCAAGAATTGATTGCTGCTTTTAGGAACTTGGTAATTTTTTCTCACTAAAATGTATTAAAATATTTTTTTGAAAAACAGCCAAATGTCTTTCATTTTTTGTTGGTAATTTTAATAATACAAATTTTAAAATTATTAACACTGATCAAATAATACCAAAGGTGGTTTTAATTTAGAATCAACCTTTTGAAAAATGCATTGGCATATTCTTCAAATTTAACTCACAACACTATCATGTGCTTTGATTTTTCTCAGATCAAAGTCCCAAATTTTACTGATTATTAAGATATTATTTTCACCTTAAAATTAACCTTATATGTGGTATATATTCCAGTGCTGCAATAATATAAAAAATAGAATCATAATTAAACTATATTATGTATAACTTTTCTATGCATTATATTATATTTCAAAGGCACTCACAATGTGTTATGTATGTTAACAATTAAACTATAGTTCAGCAATTTTTTTAAGTTTAAAGGCATCCTATTAATTAAATTAAAAAATTAGCATAGTATTTGACATAGGTTATATTTACATAATAGAAAATATTGCTTTTAGTTTTACTAATATAATTAACCATCAAATAATTATTCACATTGCAAAAGAATGAAACTGTCTTATATCATGCACAAAAATAACTTAAATGGATTAAAAACTAGAATGTAATACAAAACTCCTAAAAGAAAATATAGGCAATAAGCATCTTGAAATCAGTCTTGGAGAGTATTTTTCAGATTGGACACCTAAAGAAAAGGCAAAATAAACAAGTGGTACAATGTCAAGTTAAAAAAGTTCTGCACAGAGAACAGATTGATGGTTGCCAGTGGGGAGGAAGGTCGGGAGACTGGGTTAAAAGGGGAATGGATTCAGAAGTACAAATTGGCAGTTATAAAACAGTCATGGGATGTAAAGTACAGCATAGGGAATAGAGTAAATAATGTTCTAATAACTATGTATTGTGCCAAGTGAATACATGATATATCAGAGGAATCACTTTGTAAAGTACATAATTGTCTAACTACTATACTGTGTATATGAAACTAATACAAAGTAACATTGAATGTCAAAAAATCAGAAAACAAGAAACAAAAAACTTTTGCAAAGCAAAGAAAACAATCAACAAAATTTAAAAAGCAACGTATTGAATGGGAGAAAATAATTGCAAATCACATATCTCATATGGAGTTAATACTCAAAATATATAAAGAACTCTTACAACTCAATAGAAAAAGAAAAACTATTATAAATTGGGCACAGAATCTGAATGGACATTTTTTTTTCAAATAAAACAGAGCCTCAAAGGACTTACTATATAAATTAGAAGCATCCCCAGTCCAAAGTTATAATTCCATTCAATTTGGGTTCACTAATTTGTTCCATCTTTGACTATGCTGTATTATATATAGTTTATTATAAATCCTGTGTGATAATGATGTGCTTACATAGGGAAAAATATTCTTATAGTTTTTCATATCTAATTGAATTAAAAAGTTATTATGAATTTATTGGCATGTGGTTTTTACTATAAGCATTTTCTCTAGCTAGACTAACTTTCCTAATAGGTTTCCTTATGCCTATTACAATATGCTTCCTTAAAATAATGTTTATTTTCTGTGAGATAATAATGAGTATATAAATCATTAAAAATATCGCTGATTCCATTCCTTACTGTGGCCTGTAAAAACAACGAGGAAATAATAATTATAATGTTGAGTGCCTGTTTTGTGTCATGTACACAGTTTGAAGTGTTTTATATTCATGAACTCAATTTTTCAAATACTTGATGAAGTATGTAATTATCATCTGGGGAACTGAGGCATCTAGAGGTTAAGAAACTTGTCGAATATCATATAGCAGGTAAGTGGTAGATTACAGGATTTAAAACTGAGCTATCTCTCAAGAAAATATAAAGATATAAAAACAATTGTTTAACTAGATATATCACACAATCCTATAACTAAAAATATTTTTTGAAATAATCTGACATTTTATTTTATAGCTCAAAAAGCAAAGATCCAGTAAGTTAATTGGACATTTCTTTCATTGTCACTAAGTAAAAATATTAGTTTATAGTCCGTGTTCCATTCTTTTTCTTTTCACTTCTTTTTCTTTTTTTCTCACCTGAGGACATTTTTTCATTGCTTTTAGAGAAAAAGTAAGGGGGAGAGAGAGAGGGAGAAACTTTGATATAAGAGAGAAACATCCATTGGTTGCCTTCTTATATGTGCCCCAACCAAGGATCAGAACTGCAACCTGGGTGTGTGCCCTGGCTGGGAATTGAATCCAGGGCCTATTGGTCTAAAGGATGATGCTCCAATCAACTAAGCCACACCAGCCAGGGCTGTGTTTCTTTCTTTAACAGGTCAAGAGTAGGTATGTATTTGACCTAGTTCAATATGCCAAGTAGCAGCATATCTAAAAATTCCAGGCTTATCATGACTTGTGCTTTCTTCAGCCTGATAATTATTATTGAGTTGGCCCAACAGTTCATTTAATTTTTTCCATATGATGGCTCTAGTAGTGCTTAGTTGTCTTTAACTTCGTTTGAAACAATTTTGTTAGACTATATTGTGACAGCTGTCATATCAGCGTGCATTTAAAAAATAAACCTAAACAAAATTGGTGAATTTTTGTGCAGCCATTTTAATATTTACAGTGGAAGAAAACAGACATTTTTTGGCATATTATGCTTTATTATTTTAAGAAAGGTAAAACCACAACTGAAACACAAAAATAGATTTGTGCAGTGTGTAGAGATGGTGCTAATACTAATCAAACATATCAGAAGTGGTTTGCAAAGCTTCTTAAAACTGTTGATATTTTGGATAAGTAATTCTTTGCTGTGAGGCTGTCTCTGCATTGGAAGATGTTTAGCAGTGACCCTGGGCTCTACCACTAGAAGCAAATAGTGGGAGATAGCCGCCATACTCAGAATACATGAATCAATAAAGCCATTAGTGAAAATGAAAAATGTATCTTTTATTTTATGGAAAAAATGTAACAGACTTTTTGGCCAACCCAATATTCTATGATGGAGCTGTGTTTTTACTCATTTCTCTTGTATGTTGAAGGATCCATGAAGGTAGACACTATGCTCTCCTATCCACCCTTGTGACTAAAAAAAAAAAAAAAAAAAAGCTCTTATTCTTATTTAATGTCCAAGCAAATGCTTCAGATAGCATGGAGAATTTTAAAAAGTAAAGTCAGAAGAATATTTTTAGGACACGCTAAATTAGAGCTTAAACAAAGGATATAGACATTAAGTGCTAGAAAACAACTGAAGCAGATGGAACTGTGTAGCAGTCCTAAATGGATTGTTAATTTGAAGTCTGAGAGAGAGTTTGTAAATATAAAGAAACTAAAAGTTTTGGTCACAGCCACAGATTAAAGAGGAATTCTGTATGTCCACATTTTATGTGAAAGTTAGGTCATGCACTGGTCTTTTGTTAAGTCTTAATACTACAAGGAACAATTGCCATCAAAATATATCATTTACAAATAAGGGACATTGATATACAACGTCTGTCCAGAAAAAGTCCAACCATTGTTAATATAATAAGAGCAGTTTGCAGGATATTGCTGTAACCAAGGAGAGTGGACTGGAATGAGCACATGTGAACAATGACAACTTCACTGTACTAGTCAGTGGGGGTGGTAGATGCTGTTGAGTGTGCATGTGTATTGTGTGGCTGTCACATTCAAAAGGACTGAGTAAGTAGATCAATGAATCTACATCAAATTTTGCATTAAGCTTGAACAATCCTAATGGAAACTATTCAGATGGTTCAGAAGGCCACAGCTATGGGCACCTGGTGAATAACCGAGGCCACTCATGCATCACATCTTGCACAGAGTGTTCTCGCAAAACATCAAATCATGCAGATGACTTAGCCCCCCTACAGCCCAAATTTGGTGCCCTGCAACTTCTGGCTTTTCCCAAAATTAAAATCACCTTTGAAAGTGAAGAGATTTCAGACCATTGATGAGATTCAGTAAAATGCAACATGGCGGCTGATGGAAATTGAAACTGTGTGATGTTTCAAGGTACCTACTTTAGAGGGGATTGAGACATCATTGTCCTATGTACGCTGTCTCTTGTATCTTGTATCCTCTTGGATAAATATATCTATTTTTCATATTATGTGGCTGGATACTTTCTGGACAAACCTTGTATGATTCTTCTGATAGCTAGTTAGACTAAGTCTAGGGAAAGTATCTGTCGAGGGATCATTTAATTTAGGTAATTCCCCATAAGTGTTGTCTCTCTCATTTGAACTTCTGAAAGATATTGTACCATGTAGGTGTTGAAAAAATTGAAAATGGGAATCCTAAATTCAGCACAATGAGCATTATAGTTGGCTTACAAGCATGCATCTCATCTTAAAGTTAGGTTAAATGCTAAGAGACTTAATGTACAAAACAGGTTGATTTTGTTTTTAAGAACTGTGGTCAGTTGCCCATACTTTTAGAAATATAACCATCATATTGAACTTTTAACTACGAATTCATAGGTGAAGGAGTAAAATGGATTCTGGTCAGACTAAAACTGAATTACCAAATTTGTGTTCTAAGCTAATGGTCTCTATTATCGCTTGTAGTCTCTTGATCCCAATACTTTAATTTTAGTCAATCTTAAATCTCCTTAGAATTTATCTTTGCTGATGTCTGCCCCTATTCTTATTACTTAAGCTGACATGGTACTGTAAAAACCATGAGTATTACAGTATGATAGTGCCTTTTAGAAGAATCTATGACATCTACCTTTTTCTATTATTTAAATTTATTTTTTTAAATTTTTTTGTTTTAATACTTTGGGGAAAAATCAACTCATAATATCTTAAAAACACTTTTTGATATTTGTCAATGTCTTTATTTATTAAACTCTTGTTTTGTTAAATACTAAAATAATACTTTATTATGGTATATATTCATAAATAGTTCAGAGTAGTCTAGAAAATGTTGTTCATACCAGTTCTTGTTTTCTAAGCATTTTCTAAGTGGAAATCTGATTTGTCCTTTGATTGCCTTTAACTCTTCAAAAGCCCATTTCAGTACAAGAAAGGATATTCTGGCTTAAGTCATGAAAAGTTGGTATTGAAATAAGTGCATATAGACTTCCGGCCAAGATGGAGGCTTAGGCGGACACGCTAAGTCTCCCTCTACAACTAGAGAGGAATACAACTACTTCAAAACAAAAGATAACTAGAAATTCCAGAAAATAAAACTACATGGAAGTCCAACATATGAAGTTATAAACCAGCGGTGCCATTCGGGCAGGTAAGAGTTAAAGAGGGCAAAGCTGTTTGCGGAGCGGCGGGGGGCGAAAAATCCCGGTGGCAGTCAAGTCCCTGGCGGTGCGCGACCCCAGCGCTGGGGAGAGCGGCCACCGCGTCGCCTTGAACAGTGAGGCCCAGGGGGGCGGGAGGACGGATCCCGGTCTCCTAGCTGAATAACTGTGTGAATCCATTTTGGACCCCCGCCCCCAAAGAAAGAAAGCACCACAGGGCAGCGAAATAGGTCGCAGACAGGCGCCGGTCGCTGAATTGTGACGCGTACACAGGCACTGCCCCGGACAGCCGGCCCAAGAAAACAAAACGCATCTGTCAAAATGAGGCAGACAACTATAGAAATCCCGGTGGCACAGCTCACCAGGCAGCAGATAGAGATCCTGACAGATGAACAGATAAGAAACCTGTCAGAGGCTCAGTTCTGGGCCATTGTTATCAGGTGACTTACAGAATTCACAAAAGAGCAGGAAAAAGATAAGAAAGAAGTGAAAAACTTTCATAACGAAAGGTACAAAACCGCATACAAGACAGATGGTGAGGAAAAAAAATCCAGAGTTCATTTCAACAAACTGGAATATGGAGAAGGAACAAGCAGTCAACCAATGCAGCGAGAGGAAATGGGAAGCAACAATGAGAGGATCAGAAACCTCTGGGACAGCTATAAAAGGCCCAACATAAGAATCATTGGTTTGCCAGAGAATGAGGAAGATGAACTAGAACTTGAAAAATTGAGTGAAAATATAATAAAGGAGAACTTCCCAGACTTGGGGAAGGGAATAG
The DNA here is from genome assembly GCF_987537825.1 of Furipterus horrens. Classification (NCBI taxonomy): domain Eukaryota; kingdom Metazoa; phylum Chordata; class Mammalia; order Chiroptera; family Furipteridae; genus Furipterus; species Furipterus horrens. Next base: position 110,683,603 of record NW_028327172.1, on the reverse strand, counting down.
ACTTGCAGGTCCAGGAAGCAAGGAGAGTTCCCAAGAGACTGGACCCAGGGAGAACCACTCCAAGACACATTATAATCAAAATGTCAAAAATTAAAGATAAAGAGAGAATCTTAAAAGCAGCAAGAGAGAAGAAAAGAATTATGTACAAAGGGGTCCCAATTAGACTATCAGCAGACTTCTCAAGGGAAACCCTACAGGCAAGAAGGGACTGGCAAGAAATATTCAAAGTAATGAAAATCCAAAACCTACAACCACGAATACTCTATCCAGCGAAATTGTCATTCAGAATAGAAGGACAGAGAAAGTGTTTCCAGGACAAAATAAAACTGAAAGAGTTCATTAGATCCAAACCACTGTTATATGAGATGTTAAAGGGACTGGTTTAAAAAACAGAAGCTAAGGAGATGAAACAAAGGCAAACTAAATAGGCAACGAGAGTGGAAAAGGAACCGTGGGTACGGGAAGCATATTGGGGGGAGGTCAACAGGGAGGGGGAATGGGGAAAGGGAGGGAGATGATATAGGAATTGGGGATCAAGGTAGGAGGGAATGGAATAGACGGAGAGAGGTTGGGAGGAACTGTATGCACAACTAATGGACATAATCTAAAAGGGGGGGACAACTGGAGGGAGGGGGGCCACCGGGTGGAGGGGAGCAGAGGGAAGGGAAATTGGCACAAATGTAATATTTTAATCAATAAAACACATTAAATCTGAAAAAAAAAAGAAATAAGTGCATATAGTTCATGGAATAATTGCATAGGAGCTTGTTACATTTCATTGGGAACATGAGCTAATGAATTCACACCTTAGCAACATGGCAATGATTTCTAGTCACATGAAACAAATGACTTGCACCCCACACTCAAGATAAAAGGGTTAGAGCAGTCTCTGAAGCATAGAACTTCAACTTTCTTTTTCTTTAGTCATAGAGAATCCTGGTGATAAACAGAAAGAAAATGAGCACCTTGTCGTGTTTTAAATCATCAGGGGAGATTCTCAAGTGGATGTGACAGCACTCAAGAGTGCTTGGCGCTCTCTTCGTTAAAGACTGCCAATCACAATTAGCAACAACAGAGATGTTGTTCAAACCTAAATAAAAATTACTGAGAGCCTTTTTGAGATCATATCTGTATGAACAGAATGTAGAAAGAAACTTGCCTCTGTAGTCTAGTTGACCTGTCACTGGGAATTACTCTCATTTTCCCCGATTTCCTTAGGGTTAGTAAACAACAAAGCTAGCAAATATCATTTCTGTTATACTCAAATGGATGTGAAATATCAGATAACATTACACAGGAATGATTTTAGTGACTTCATTTCAAGGCTTGAATCCTTGGGGTTTTTGTGACTAGGACATTGGTAAGTTTCATGAATTTTATATCTACACTATTGAAATGGATTTCTTTTTGAGTTCATCTCCTTTGCAAAGTTTTAAAGAGATGCTCTCTCATCATTAATCTCTTCTGATGCTTAATGTGATACAGAATGTCTAATTCTTCTTTATACTGAAGTGACAGAGTCTGATTCTATGTAACAGTGTAATCCATCTGGCAGTGAGAAGAGCTCTTTATTGTCTTTCAAAAATTATCCTGGCATCTTCAAGCCAGTGGGTTACCTCTTGTGTTAACTCTTGTGCAACAACCATCAAGTTATCTTCTACCATTCCTAAAGGTGCTTTGCTCCATTCATTACTAGCATCTGTGGACCTATTTGATATTTAAGAAAGCTACCAAAGTAACTTTCCTTTTTCACTCCTTCTAAAAATTCTTTCTGCTCCTCTTATCAGAAGTGGTTTATTTGGTTTCCATTTGGCTATGGACCACTATCATAGTGCTGAATATTACTGCAAGATTTTCTTACTTATGACCATACTAAAAATACCTAGTATACCAAGAAATTAAACATATGTGATAGCTCTAAATATTTTACATGACTATAATTATTTATACTTTATAGAATCAGACAAAACCATCTGAGGTGAACTCTGAAATTTCCTTGAAAATTATTTTTCAAGTAAACAGAAAATAAATTATATACAACCACATGTCATAGAGGCCCTCCATGGCCTGGGTGTTATTGAGTCACTGCCCATTAGCTATTTATAAGGGGTCTTCAAAAATCAAACCCCAGACTCTTTAAAAGTATGTTTATTATAGAGAGATGTATGGAGATGAGGAGATAAGGGAAGATATAAAATGACAATAAAACTTGCATAAAATTGGTCTCTCATTCATGCACTTAACAACCTAATTCACAAGCTCTAATGTTCCAGCCAAACAGATGTACCAAATTTATCTCTATAATGGACCATACTGCTTTTGCACAGTTGGATTCCCTGAGCTGTTTTCCAGAATGCTTTGAAGTTACAGATACTCTTTAAAAAATCAGGATCAGTAAACAACTCACATACATGTAACATTTTTCTGCTTTGAGCTGTCCCTGAATTCTTTTTTTGGATAACTATCTAATAACACATGAAATGCTTCTTTATCCCTATTCAATCTGGTCTAGTGGCTCAATAAAGACAGCGATTTTGAAATAACAGCTGTATTTCTTATTAAAAGGTTATATTTTTACTGGACACTATCATTGATTTATTCTCTTTTTCATAGGGTGTATGAGCCTTTGTATCTTTTAATGAATTCACCTTTTTATTGTTAGCAAGTAAAACAATAGCAGCATTTCAAAGATGAAGTAATCATATGTAATTCAGCAATATCCATCATTATGAATTTGTACAAATATACAATAAATCTGCAGGAACAGTTGGCATAGAAAAGTGCTTAACATGTTTATAAATTCTAATATCTGTTGTATCTTTACAGAACTAGAAAACCACGTTAACCATATGAGTAATTTTACTTTTTTTGTCTTGGTCGTGTTCCAAAACTTACTAAAATGTGGCCACCTAAAAGCAAAATTCAGAAAGCCAATCTATAAGCATGTCAACATCCTCAAAACTAAAGTTTATCAAAGAAAAACCTTATTTATATGTTTCACATCTTAGTTACTTAGTAAAATATAACAGTAGAGACATCCTAAATAACTTCCTGTTTGGTTTAGAGAGTTTCGGGTCACCTAGGAACAGACTGTAATCTAATCAACACAATACTGTTTCTAACTCTATGCTTGATTTAGTTAACTATTCAGCATTTATTTATTCATTTAGTTGATTAGTATGCATTTATTAAACAATATGTACAGGACACTGAACCATAGGCAAAGTGACTATAAAGATAAATAGAGGGGAAAAAATAAAGAGGGAAAAAATGGGTCAACTGTAATTGAAAACCCAAAAAACAAACAAACAAAAAAGATAAATAGAACACTGTCCTCGGTTCAAAGAACCCAGATGTGGACAAATAAAAAAACCCAGATGAGGACAAACGAAAAAAGAAAGGCAATCATACTATAGTTGATAAGTCCTCTAATAAAGATATCTTCAGGAGCATAAGATATGGTCCCTGATTCTAGCAAAGACTTCCTGAAAAAGGTGAGATCAGAGCAATTAGAGGATGCATAAGAATTTGCATATGAAAGCAGAGTGTGGGACTAGAGATCAAGCAGGTAATAAAGGCATATCAGGAATTGGAAAGAAGAGAAAAAAGGCAGAGAGGCATTATGCAGTCTTGTCTTGTGTTCAAGAACAAAACAATTTGGAGTACCTAAACAATGAAATGTGAAACATCAATGGTAAGGGATTAGAATTGAGCACTGGACAACAGCTACATGGTAGAATATTGTTCATGCTCTGAATATCTCAGACTCCTAAATTTCAAGCAGAGGGAGCCAAGAAAATAGATGGAGAATGGGAATTATATAGTAAGCTCTCTCCATGAGAGCGGTAACTTGTTTATAATGCAAGTATGTGCAGCCTATGTTTTCAGGGGACAAACTGTAAAAGACCTGTTAGGAGGTTCCTATAATTCCAGTGAGAAATGAAGCTGGCCTTATCTAGATAGTGACCCAGCCCTTTCTCTTTAGGTGAGAAGAGATTTCTTCTGGAAATATTTAGGAGATAAAATTTACAGAACTTGATTATGGTTGAATGTAAGCTATAGAAAGAAAAAAAAAAGAAATAAAAAAGTTTCCAAAATTTTGAATCTGTATGTTTGAGTGATTGGTAATACATCAGCTGGAATAGAAAATATGAGAGGCTACAAAGGTGAAAAGTGTAAAACAATTCAATTTTTGGTGTGTTAAAATTTATGGTGCCTCTGGTATATCCAGAGAGCGGTCTAGTGAGCAGTTGGATATGCACAACTAAAATTCAAGGATGTGATGTAGATTTAGGAGTTATCTGCATATTGGTGATTATTAAAACCATGTACAGAAAAATTAAATGGAAGAGGAAAAGGTAAGATAGAAACAGAGGTTAACCACATCTAGCAATACCACCTTACTTCTAGTCAGTGCATATATCTATCAACATCCTAGTTTTCTTCCCTCATTTATTGACAACTTTGGCACATGGCTCATTTTCTATATCTCCCGTCCAAGCTGACATCATTTCAGATGGTTCATCTAATCCTCAGGGCTTTCAATTTTTTGATCAGCTTTGAAGTTCTTCACCAACTCTTAACTTCAGGAATCCACAAAGACAAACCTATAACTAGTCTTATTTTAAAAATTTTAGTCTCAGTTGTCCAATGTTATAAATATAAACTTCAAACTCTCTCACACTGATATTTCTACTGTTGTTCTTTAGCCCCATCAAGAACTCTGTTCTCAAGTACTTCTGGCCATGATGCAGGTGTAAGTAGACACCTTTCTTGCACAACCATAAGAAGGATTACATCTACCTTAAAACAAAAACAACCAGAACTATGAGAAAATTGAACTGCATGTAAGTCCAACAAACAAAGATATAAAGAAGTAACAATCATCCAGACAGGTAGGAGGGGTGAAGATGGGGAGCTGGGGTAGAGAGGACATGGTGTGGTGGTGGTGGTGGAGAAACAGTGGCCATGGCTGGCTGGCGGAACCAGCAGTTATACATTATAAAAGACTGGAGGGACACCTGGGGAGTGATCCCAGTTCCAGGCCAGACCATGCAGCTCATGGTTCCAGCACCAGGAAAATAAAGCCTCATTGCTACTGAATGTGAAAATCAGTGGGAGTTGGGGTGGTGGAAGAAACAGCCTGTCTCTCAGGAAAGTCCTTTTAGTGGGCTCCCATGGTCTTAGAACATCCACAAACCCAGCCACTTTGGGAACCATAACCAGGGAAACAGCTAAAGGGGCAACAGTTGCATATGGGAAGTGGGTAAAATGAGTGGAAAAGGGGCCAGGGCTGAGCAAATGGCACTGTTCCCTCTCCAACCACTCCCCCAAATACAATGCCACAAAGCTGTGAAACCAGTCACCCAGCACTGACAAATACCTCAGGCTCCATCCCTTACAATGTAACAGGTGTGACAGCTCTACCTAAGACACAGAGGCAAACACCAGAGGTGGTCAAGTTGAGGAGACAAGAGAAATATGGCCCAAATGAGGGAGCAGATCAAGGCTCTGGAAAGAGAACTAAGTGATGAGGATACAGCCAACCTAACAGATGAGGAGATAGCCAACCTACCAGACACAGAGCTCAAAACACTGGTGATAAAGATGCTCACAGAAATGACTGAGCATGGCAAACACATAAGGGAAGAAGTAAAGGCTATACTAAGTGAAATGAAGGAAAATCCACATGAAACTAATGGGAAAGGGAAAGACGCCAAGGTTCAAATCAAGGATTTGGACATAAGAAAGAAATAAAGACTCGACTAGCACAGAATGAAGAAACAAGAATTGAAATAAATGAGGAGAGGCTTAGGAACCTCAGGAACAACTTTAAATGCAACAACATCCAAATCATAGGGGTGCCCAAAGGAGAAGAGGAAGAGCAAGAATTTGAAAACTTAGTTGAAAAAATAATGAAGAAAAAATTTCCCTAATTTTGCAAAGGAAATAGACATACAAGTCCTGAAAGCACAGAATCCAAGACAAGTTGGACCCAAAGAGGCCCACACCTAGACACATCAAAATTAAAATGCCAAAGGTTAAAGACAAAGAACCTTAAAAGCAGCAAGAGAAAAGAAATTACCTTCAAAGAAGTTCTCATAAGACTGTCAGCTAATTTCTCAAAAGAAACTTTGCAGGCAAGATGGGACTGGCAAGAAGTACTCAAAAGTGATGAAAAGCAAGGACCTACAACCTAGATTACTCTATCCAGCAAAGCTATCATTTAGAATGAAAGGGCAGATGAAGTGCTTCCCAGACAAGGTAAAGCTAAAGGAGTTCATCATCACCAAGCCTTTATTATATGAAATGTTAAAGGGACACATCTAAGAAAAAGAAGAAGATCAAAACTATGAACAGTAAAATGTCAGCAAACTCATAATTATCAACAAATGAATTCAAAAACAAAAACAAACTAAACAAACAGCTAGAACAGGAGCAGAAGCATAGATATGGAGATCATGTGGAAGGTTATCAGTGGGGAGGAGAAAGGGAGTGAATGGGGGAAAGGATGCAGGAATCAAAAAGTGTAACTGGCAGGTACAAAATAGACAGAGGGACATTAAGAATAGTGAAGTAAGTGGAGAAGCCAAAGAACTTATATGCATGACCCATGGACATGAGCTAAGGATGGGAGTGGGTAGTGTTGAAGGGAAGGGAGGTACTGGGAAGAGGGGGGCAAAGGGGAAAAATTGGGACAACTCTAATAGCATAATCATTAAAATATACTTTTATAAAAAGAACTCCGTTCTCTCTCACTGTCTATTACTTTCCAGTCTTATTCTCTACTACATCCTCATTATTGGTCCTTCTATTTTTTTTATTGCTCCATGTACCCCAGAATCTACTGGGTTGGCCAAAAAGTTCATTTGTTTTTTTCCATAAGATGGCTCTAGTAGCACTTAGTTGTCTTTAATTTCATTTGAAATAAATTGTTAGATTGTATTGTGACAGCTGTCATATCAGCATGCATATAAAAAAAACTTATCAAAATTGGTTAATTTTTGTGTAGTCATTTTAATATTGAAGATGGAAGGAAATATTTAACATTTTCAGAATATTATGCTTTATTATTTCCAGAAAAGTAAAAATACAACTGAAATGCAAAAAAAAAAAAAAAAAAAAAAAAAGATTTGAGCAGCAGTGTATGGAGAAGATGCCGTGACTGATGAAATGTGTCAAAAGTGGTTTGCAAAGTTTTGTGCTGGAGATTTCTCGCTGGACAATGTTCCATGGTCAGATAGATCAGTTGAAGTTGGTGGTGATCAAATTGAGACATCAATTGAGAACAATCAACATTACACTACATGGGAGATAGCCAACATTCAGAATATCCAAATCAATAAAGTTATTGGTGAAAATTAAAAATGTACCTTTTATTTTACAGAAAAAAAATTTAGACTTTTTGGCCAACCCACTACCATTATCTCACCAATAATCTAAAACCATTTGCTTTATTAACCTTTTCTCATATGCTTAATTATCCATGGCTGTGTCTAATTTGTTTTTCTTTAAATTTATTTAGTAAATACTTATGTGACATGCATACAAAGGGGGACTCCCCCCCCAAACAGAATTATCTTCTAGAGGGTGAGCCCCTTGTAGTACAGGTTTCTCCTGCTGGGTGAGCGTTCTAGGAACCCAACTGCATCAGTGTACCAGTTGGCGTTGTTGTGAGAGGCTACGTTTGGCCTCAGTGAATATTTTTTGAAGATTCTTTCAATGCATTTGCCCATTTCATGATGGGTGACTTACAAGTGCACCTGCCCCACACTGTGCTGAGTGTTCAGCAATTTTTGACCAATAACAGCATGACCCCCATGCACCACCCTGCCTATCCACCTGATCTCATTCCAAGTGAATTTTTTTTTCCCCTGGATGAAAAAAGTCCTCAAAGAGAAATGTTTTGCTGATGTGGAAGAGGTAAAACAAAAAATGGCAGAAACACTAAAAGATATCAAAATGAATGAGCTGAAAAACTGTTTTGAGCAGTGGAAGAAAGTCTCAAAAGGTGACTGAAATTTAAACATGTAAGAATAAATACATATTTTTTAATAAATAAATTTTGAGGTCTTTTTTTTAGTCTCCCCTTATATAAGCTGTTTTACCTAACAACTTCATGATCTTTATTTTAATTCTCACAACAAAGCTATGAGGTGGACACAATCAGGATGTTCCCTGAAAGAGGAACTCATACCATCATACAGGTTTGTGACCCCCAACATGGACCACAAAAATATTGTTTTATTTTTTCTCTCCTTTTGGAATAATTTCTATGAAGAAATCAACTATCCTGCTGAGAAAGACAAAACTGTCCCATGAAGAGAGACTATGGGAGAAAACTGAGGCTACTAGCCCTCAGCCAGCAACCACTACCAGACAGGAGTTCAGCCTCCAGACTTTTGAGTTTTCCAGCTGAGACCTCAGACATCACTGAGTAAAGACAAGCCATTCTCACTAAGTCTTGTTCTAAACTTCTGACCAACAGAATTGGTAGGTTTTGGGGAATTTATTATGCAGTTAAAGTCACTGGAACACTACCAATAACAAGCTTATTGCTAAATCCAATGAACACCTCTCAAGACTTAATTTTACTTGATTATTTGAAATGTTTAACACAGTGATTAAATTCTCCATCTTGAAAGACTGGTTTTATTTGGTGTGTATTCTGGTGCATGCTATATATACATGGTACTTGAATACTGCTCATCACTCCTTATCAGTTATACTGAAAGTACCTCTACCCATTCCTTTCCTTAGGGCTCTGCCTTCAGCCCTCTCTGGGCCCATGGTCGTCAATTAGGAGTATGCAGTTTACAACAAAAACTGCATGCGATCTTACTTCTATGGCTTCAATAGTCTCCTGGTGCTATCTTCTAAATATATACTTAGCCCAGATGTCTCTCATGTGCTTCTGACAAAGATAGCGAACCAATAACAAGCATTAGAAATATCTCCTTGGATGTTTCACAGATACCTCAAACTCGACATGCACTGAAATAAATGTATCACCTTCCTCATCACACTTGCTCTTTCTTTTTAAAATTTTATCAGTAAAGGATATTAACATCTAATACAGCTAATTTCCCAATCCAGAATCTTAGGATAAAACTGCCTCATTTTCCTCCTTTAGTATCAATCACCATACCCTATATAATCAATTAAGTACTATTGACTCCAATTCATTGTGGAAGCCACATAAACTCTTTAGTTATTATGACACTCTTAAAATTTGACTCACTTTCTACATTGCCCTTTTCAATCTATTCTCCACATTATAAAAATATTTCTATAGTACAAATTTGAACATGCTTTTATTAATTTAATACCTGTCAATAGTAGATCATTTCCCTAAGAATCAAGTTCAAACTCTTGATAATATCAAATACACCTTCAGCCTCATCTTTACCAACTCTAGCTTGCATAATCAATCCCAATTTCTCTCTCGCTTCTTCATATTAAGTTCTTTCCTATCCATTTATACCTTCTTTTCCCCATCCCCTTCTTCAGCAAGCTCCTTAGTTAATTAATTTTATATTAGTTTATGTAGTCTAATTCAAAAGCCTTCTTTACCACATTAAGATATATTGAAACTTTTTATCCCTGTCTTCTCATAACGGTCTGCACTGAGATCTGTCACAGCACTTTCTACCCATAATTATAATTGTTTGTTTATATGTTTGTGTCCCATTAAACTTGTAGCTCAATGATGGCAAAAACTCTTTGTTCATAATTATATACCCAGTGCCTAGCAAAGTTCTATCTTAAACAAATAATGTGGATTAAATATCTACTGGCTTAGTAATTAATGAATTGACCAAAAAAGTCTGTGACAAATGTAACCTTAGATAGATCCCTTGATATGGAAAGGCAGAGGAAGATGTGTATTTAGCTTTACAAAGTAGATTAGACATGAGAAAATGGAGTTGAGTCTAGAAAAACCTTGTGATTAGTTCAGTAAGATGGGAAAGAATGAAATTTAATAAAAGATCCAATAGTAAATGTGAATAAAAAGTAAGACACTATTGAGAGTAGTAAATATTAAGACAAATGTATTATGTGTCTCCACTGTGACATAATTTTCTTCTTCAATACATGTGACGAGTTTGTAAAAAATTATTAGTTGCCTGAGTATTTTATTATTTCATTCTCCACGATGGCAGTAGTCAAAGAATTTACTCGTGCAAAGACTAGGGCAGCTTGAATAGTCAATACCCAACAAAGCCATTCTTTAGAATATAATAAAATTTAAGTTAAATCATTGTTAAGTATTATATATTAAAGTAAAATATAAAATACAATTTATTAGATTCTTAAAGTATTTTTCATTGTCAATGAGTATTTTTAATACATGAAATAATATCTCTAAACAAATAACATGTCCCAATACCTCTTGCCTATTTTAAATAATTAAACAGCATGTGCTCTGTTTGTAAGTAGTTTCATCTTAGTTAAGGCCATGTCTCAGAGTTTGGGGAGGATTTTGAGTTTCTTGTGAGCCTTACTTCATTTTTGGCTTTATGATGATATTGAACTTACATCAAAAGGTAATGAACTGTTTCTGTTGTTGTTGGAAACCTGCTGTTTCTGAGATCCACTAGGACAAAGTAGGAAATGTTCTAAGCATTGCTGTGAAGATATTTTTGGATACTTACTGATGTCAGATACACCACATTCTTAACCAAAATCATGGCAATTGAAACATGACATTAGTTTTTCATGTGAAAATGTATTTTTTCTCCTTACCTTGCTGTACAAAGGATCCATACACAAACCACATGGAGTTGTAGAGCGTAGTAGAAGTCATTGATCCCATTTGTAATCGTGGAGGATTAAGCCAATTCAAAAGGTAGACCAGAAGACCCACAAGAAGGACTGTGCCAGCAATGCAAGCCCAGAGAGAGAGATCAAATGGTGCAAGACAGGCAAACATATCCACTGTCTTTTCAGCCCTTCGAAGCAGTACTCCCACTGAGTAGTCCATGTAACGTGTTGTAAAGTCCACCACATTCTCACGATCTGGGGTGATGGTTAAAGCAGAAATCCCTATGTCGGCTCTCTGAGAAATTGAAGGAGAAAAGAATACATTAACAGTTTGAAAAACAAGTTGATTAGTGACACTTTAGCTTGTCTTGAGGAAAATAATAGATGCCTTGGGCAACATCTTAAGTCTTTTTTAATATAAACTGAAAAACACTGCAGAAACTTCCTAGAGGAGAGTTATGTGTGCAATTTTGTATTTCTTACTGAAAACCTTGCCTCATCAGACTCAGACAAATTACCTTGTTCATATTATCAGTGAAATAAGCATGTGAAATCAGTGAAGAATATTTTAGACACATGTAACACCTGGAGGAAATTGTCTTTTTTCTGGTGTCCTTTTATCAGAGTCTTCACTAATACAGTGGCAAAGACAAAACTTATTCTAAGGAATTCTTTCTGAGAAAATGTTCCTGAGCTATTCAATATGTCCTTAACATATTAAATAGTTTATTTAAACAACTCAATATAGCATTTTACCCTCTGTTTAGATTTCTCTGCATCGAAGTTTATATTACTGAGCTCTAAACATATGAGCTTGTTAGAGATTTCACATAGCACTCTTATGTCATATGCCAGAGGCGTCTGCCATGATTTTATTGGATAAACCTCAGGAACATTTTAATAAACAATTAAAAGTTAAGAGGACAGATAATTCTTCTTATAGTTGTAACCCTTCTTCTCAGTGTATGTCTCTTTAGATTGAGTGATAGCACACAAAACTACAGCATATGCTATTTTATTTATTTAAAGTACACAGCAGAATTGCAGTGAAAACACTAAAAAATGACTTCAAATTTAAATTCTATGATATGAGAAACATTTAAATATATAAAATATGGCATATTCTTTGAAATAATGATATGTGGCTGTGATTAAAGCTATGGGAAGATCCTTTCAGATAAATGCAAACAATAGTAAATTATTTGAACCTTTTCATTTTTTAAATTGTTTTATGAAACAATATAAAAACTGATTTTATTGCTTTTGGGGACAAAAATTAATGAAAAATAACATGCCTAGTATAATGCTAAACCAACTTAGATAAATATAGTTTCTGAAGCAATGGTACCAAAAATATTCTAGCTAAATTTAATATTTGTGTGTGTGCATGTATATGTACATATATACAGACACATTAAATTCTCACGGTTAATAGGTATAGGAGCCATATTAAATCTATGTTTTTCTTACTCCAAAGCTTGTGCTCATAACACTTTACCATATTGTAAGAAATTATTCCTTTTCCAAGTAACCCAAATTCTAGGTAGTTAAGATAACTGGTTTAAATATAATTTTTATCTTAAGAATCTCTGAAATGTTGCTTTCTAAAAATTGTACTATTTGCATTTCAACAAAGCCATATTAATATCACTACTATGAGTATAGAATTAACTGAGAAATATTAAGCTTAATAACTACATGAAAATGAACTTTCAGAAAAATAATTATTACTGCTTTCAAATTCATGTATTTATTTCTTATCACTAGATATTAGGAATCGGGTATTTTCAGATTGAAAATCTAACCTGGATCCTTAGCTCTTCAGTTCTATCTTTTCTGACCTTCAGTTTATCTATTTATGCAAATAAATGTAACTATGTTTAGTATGATTACTGTGAGCTGACTCATTTTATTTTAATCTTAATGGTGAATAAATAACTCTCCCAGAGTCAATTAGATTTCCAGAAGGTACATTTACTTTTTCAGAATGTGAAGGACTATGGATCAGTAATTTACTAATTGATGTATTGGTTAACCACAGCATTTTATGATTTTACTAAAGTGAGAAAATTCCACCTAAGGAGATATTTACTGACAGCATGTTGATTGAGTGCTTGTGAATGTTCATAAATACATTGTTGATAAATCATTAAGTGTTTTACATGGAAATGATTATGAATTGGAATTGTCACATACAGCTTTTCAAAATAGAGACCTGTAGTATCACAAAGTTAATTTATATAGTGGGATAAATAATGATATCTAGGGAACAATGTAGTTTTTTGGAAAAGGAATTAATTGTATATGCTAAAATGTTTATTAAATATAATTACTTGTCATATTTCTATGGATAACTTCCTAAATTCCAGTTCACTTTCAACACTTGCCTATTCTGTTCTCAAGGAGAAATTCCCAATCTCCCTGTGGAGGGCATAGCAGAATCATAGACTGGGCAATAGGAGGTTTACAGATGTTGAGTACATGAAACACAGAGTTTACTCTTGTACTATTACTTATTAATTATTGTATTATTTGCCATACAAATAACTGTAAACATACTTTTGTCCAACCTTGTTAATGGGATTTTCAAGCTACACAAATACATTTACATAGACACACCATTTACACACCTCTCTGAGATTTGTATACACTTTTCTAAGTGCCTCACTCCTTCCTTCAGAAACTATTATATAGAAGACCACTATATTTGATATGAGCATGTGATAGTCCTTACTTGCATTAGAGAAGCTGTACTGAAGCAGAAAATAACCCCAAAACTACTGATTCCGGAAGATCACCCCAAAACTTCTTGAATATTTCAAAACAACTAGAGATGATTAGAGACAGTCATTCACACATGCCCCTCCTCTCTTTAGTCATCTAGGTATCTTGCTATCTTTCTTATGTATGTATGTATGTATGTATGCATGTATGTGTGTCAGCTCACTTGTCCAGGTTTCAGCAATGACTTCTCAAATCTGTACCCTCTTGAATCTTATAACGTTATTACTCCCCCCCTAACTTTTGGAAGATGACCTCCACTGCTATTTTGCAGAGAACATAGAAGGCAGATTAAAATTCACACTTAATTTTACCTCTCAATCTATATACCCACCCAGCCTATTCTGTTTAACCTCTATTTACAACAGAGGAGCTGTCTTCCTTCCTCTTGGAGACCAACCCTCTATCAGTAAACTTAGCAACAAACCTCTTCCCTTTCACATATTTAAATGCCTGTCTTTTATGTATTCAACACCATCTTATATTTCCTGTGAAAAGATTATTTAACTTTTGCTCATTAGAATAAAAACAAAGAAAGAAAAGCCTTTCATTTTTTTTAAAGGATTTTTATGTTTTCAACTTTATTGAGGTATAGCAAACAAATGAAATGGTGAGATATTGAAAATGTACAATATTATGATTTGGTAAATGTCTGTGTCATGAAAAGATTCCCCCATCAAGTTAGCTGGCACATCGGATCATACGTGGTTTTCAGTTGCTTAAATGATTTCTTTCATCCACAATATTTGAATGCATAGTTCACAGTTCACTTAAAATACCCCTAATTTAAAAAGATCAGAATCCTAATACAGCAATCCATTCAATATACAACTTATTTCCATTTCATGTATAACAGTTACCTATTAAGCAAGTTTAAATTGGGAAATAAAATTACTGAGCAAAACCCCACCGTGGGTCCAACTTCCAGGAACATGAATAAGCCCTTGGTGGACCTTATTACATTTTTATGTGTACAAATAATTAATCATAAAATTATAGATTATAATAGTTCAGAATTACCCTGGCTGGTTTGGCTCAGTGGATTGAGGGTCGGCCTGTGAGCTAAGTGTCGCTGGTTCGATCTTCCAGTCAGGGCACATCAGAGAAGGAAAACTCTGATTCCAAAAAACCTCTGCTGCCTTGCGGCATACCTCTTCAGGGGAAAGGCTAAGGGAGTAAACCCCGACAGAAAATCTGGAGCCGGAGTCCCTAAGGCGGTTTGACGTTGTAGTCAACACCGGCAACTCCTGCGGCGCACCTGAAGCCAAGCTGTATTGACTCCGTCTTTCCCTTGGATCCTTCAGCTGCGAAGAGAGGGGGGGGTCTGCTGCATGGGCAACAGCAGACCCTCCATATCACCCTGCCCAGGCTCTGTAGCTTCAGCTTCACTGGAGAGGATACTCCAGCGCCATCGCAAGATGTCGATTCAACACGGGAGGAGACAGATACCATGTCACTCCCGAGTTGGACTGCACAGCCATTCTTGGCGGTGCAGATAGACTCTTAAGAAGCTACACCATCGTCTCTCGAGACGGACGGCTGCCGATGAGTTCAGAATTATGTTACAAAGAACAATTCTTTTACTGATTTTCAGAATCAAGTCTTAGTCTTTTTTTTGTTTTTTTTAAAATTTTATTTTTTGGTTATTCAATTACAGTTGTCCCATTTTTCCCCCATTGCTCCCCCCTCCCAGCCCATCCCTTCTCCCACAATTATATCCCTCCCCATTGTCCATGTCCATGAGTCATTCATACATGTTCCTTGACTAGACCCTTCCCTTACTTATCCATCTTCTCTCCCTCCCCCTCCCCCCTACTGACTACTATTCTAGTCTTTGCCTATTTAGTTCGTTGGTTTGTGTTGCTCTTTAGTTTCCTGTATTAGGTGATATCATATGGTATTTTGCTTTCTTTGCCTGGCTTATTTCACTAAGCATAATTCTCTCTAGTTCCATCCATGTTGTCGCAAATACTATGTAGCAGAAAGAAAGAAGGAACTCCTGCCATTTGCGAAAAGCCTTTCATTTTATTCTCTACGGTCTGATTCCCATTACTTCCCATTCTCTCTTCCATTTTCATAGTCAGTTAAAATTGCCTCTATTTCCACACCTCTCAGTCACACTGGGAAGACCCTGTGTACCCATATTGTTGAGTACTTTTGGACAGAGCACACCTCAATCTTTACATTGCTCAATCAAATAGACATAATTTAGTGTTCATTGGTTTAGGCCTCTTGACAACATTTGACAGTGATGATTGCTCCCTCCATCATAAACACACTTTTCTTTGGATTTCATGACATGACATAAGCTTCTTTCTCAGTTCCCTTTTTCAGCTCGTGTTGAAAATCCTCTGGAAATATACCCTTTTCTCCTTCAAGATCTCCTGCCCAGACAATCCCATTCATGTCCACCACATCCAGGGTTTCCATCTACATACAGATTTACACATTCATAGTTCAAGCTGAGTGTAGGAGTCAAGACTGATTTATGCAACAACATAATTGTAATTTCTATTAGATGTCTCAACAACATCTCACATTTAACACAGCCAACACTATATTCATGATATTGAACTCTAACCAGTACTCTTCCAATGTCTCTGGTCTTGTTAATATCTTTCTACTTAAGTCTTAAAACATGATGGCCTCATTATCTTTCTCAGTCTTATGCCCCCTATCTTGTCTGTTCCTATTTATTTAAGCTCCTGGGAATCCTAATATTCCTTCACTTCTCTACTATTTATAGCTCTCATCACTGCTTTCCTGGGCTCCTTACAAGTCTACCTGAAATCTGTCTTTCCTCTTCTTCAATATCCTTTTGCAGCAGAAGTAACCATTTTGTAGAGGAAGTCTGAACTGTTCCCTGCCACAGTTGGAAGATTTTCCATAGAATTGCATTGCTCTGTAGGAAAAAGATGAAAATCTTTAACATAGTCTAGACATCTTAAGCCACACTGTGCCACACCTACTTCATCATATTCATACTGAAACATTTTCTTTTCAAGATCTTTTCCTGATGCATATCCTCAGTACATGCTGCTCCCACTGTCTGGGTTGACTCTCCCAAAGTTTCAAGTGAAAATTTGATCAAACTTTATAATATAATATAATATAATATATTCAAGTAATACATGCACAGATAAAGCTTTTAAGTCTTTCTAGAGACTGCAGAAATTTTTAAGCAACAACTTTTTTGTCACCTTCAAATTTTCAGTACATAGTAGGCACTCAGTATGTGTTTATTGATTATGATGGTACTCTAATAAATTTAATCATTTTCCCTTGATGTATTTTTAGAATTTTCCTTTTCATTCCTATAATAATCAATAGATGTTTGATCTTGAAATTTAGATTACATTCAATTAAAAAGTGTTTCTTGGACCTTGCCATATTATTCCTAGAAATTAATACTTTTCACTGTTCAATAGTTTTAGCTCTGACACCACAAAAGTGACAAAAACAGGATTATTAGTTTAGTTTCTATGTTGTCATTCTTAGTCTTATCTCTCAGCCTCTTTCCAGAAACCACATGTCATCCCTCTAGCTCTCTCTTCACAAGCCACCTCTAACCCCCCTGCCATGCCCTTTCACATAATCTCACTTTAATTTCCTTCCAGGAACAGTTTAGTTTTCACTGGTCTCCAAACTCCAGCTTTTTTCTTCTAGTCTAAGTGTATATATATATACAATATTTTCCCCTTTTCTTGTATTTTTGTCTGAGTTCATGATATTTCCCCCAGAGCATACCATTATCCTTCCATTTTCTGTATTCCAGTGTCTGTCATACAGTACTTATCCCATAAATATCTGTTTTATTTTCTCAAACTTCTTGAGACAGGAGATTTATTTTCACAGTCTTCTTTCCCCCTAAGTATTTTTCACACTGCTTTGTCCACAGTAAATTTCAAAAAAAAGGTTTGTTGACTTATTGGCTCTTTTCTGTGTGTTAAAAAAAATAGATGTTTTTATACAACCCTAAATTTTGGCAGAAAAGGAATAGATTTCAGGCTGTACACTGTCTGAAAGTCTCTATTACTGTGAAGTCATTAACTTCACAAATTTTTTTCTATCTCAAACTGTTAGCCAGTCCCTCTGATTTTAGAGGTCTAGGTCTTAATGTTTTCAGCTCACATATGCGGACACACCTCCACATGTTATCTGCAGGACCCTGTACAATAAATATTACTACCCTCTGGTACTGAGAACAGATCTGAGACTCAGAGAAGGGAAATAACACCCCCATGGTTATAGATGAACAGATCGTGGAGTTGGCCCTGCCCACCATATAGTGCTTGCTAAGTATGATAAACTCTTTTGCTTTTATGGTTTCTTTATAATCTCTTGCTCCTAACTAATTAACCAGTGTTTATTCATTGCTCCATTATTTTTTCAATTGGTATGTGTATACTTCTTTAAATCTTACTCTTATTTTTCTGATTTCTGATTTGCCCTTAAGCAATGCTCATACAGAGGAAGCAGTTAGGAGAAAGAGATGAACAGACATATTGGTAGGTGTACATGTGTATGAATGAGCATGGAAGGCATTGTAGGCAATTATAAAAATTTTCATAATTCTCACTGAAAAAGGTGGAAACTCTCAGAGTTTTAAGGAAGGTGTGGTATAATCCAACTTGCATTTTTCTATAATCACTATGACAGTTCTGCTGAGAATAGATCATAGAAGGAAGAGCAATGACATGGTGAATACTTAGAGATTATGGAAGTAGTCTGAAACAAAGAAAGTGGGGGGCTTTGCACTAGTGAGTAGTCATGGTGTGGTGAGAAGTGATCATATTTAGGATATATTCCTACTTCATAGCCAGATAAATTTGTTGATGCAGAGGGTATCAAGTATAATAGAGAAAAGATGACTCAGGGATAACTCAAAGGTTTTGGACTGAGTAACTTGAAGACAGAATTTGCTGTAAACTGTGACAGGGAAGGCTGTGGATAGGGTAGGTTGTGAACTGGTAGTGAAATCAAAATTCCATTTTGGTGTTATTTTACGGTGCTTATTAGACATCTGTACAAATATTGAGTAAGTAGTGAGAAATACGTCTGCAGTTCAGGTAAGAGGTCTGGGCTGAAAAAGCAAATTTGAAAAGTGGTCTGCTTAAAGATAATAATTAAATGCTTGAGACTGGAAGAAAGTGTTGGGTGTAAGTCTCTCTCTCTCTCTGTCCCTCTTTCTCTCTTCCTCCCTCTCTCTTTCTCCCCTTCCCTCCCTTCCTCTCTCCCCAATTCCTCCCAACCTCTTTTCTCACTTTCTAGCTCTTGGAGAGCAAGAACTCCATGTTCTATGTTTTGTGTAACCCCCACAATGCCAGCCACACATTAGGCCCTGATAAATGCTTACTGAATGCCAAGTAGGAAGTAAGCTACAAGTTACTTATAAATTGAAATAGTTCAGGCATTACCCTGCAACACTATAAGGGATTTGAAAATAACACCATTTCTGCAATTCCCAAGAGGAAATGATACCATCATCAAAGAAAAGGACCATCAGAAAGAAGAGGTTTTAGTCATTAGAGACTTTTTCAACTTTTTGAGAAGTCATCTTAAGGCTGATTGTGTACAGAACACATAGGAGCAATCTCTGCAAATCCACGTTTCAATAAAATGCAAACCAAGGATAATGACTAGACCTGAGTGAATTTTTATTTTCATTAGAGTAAAATTTTCAATCACCTTAGAATTCACTTAAGATTGCTATTATAGATGTTTTTATAGCTCCACAGCAGGGGTGGGAGGATATAAGTTCTTTGTAAATGAGAGAGAACTATCTTCCAGAAACAGATAGTCTCTAGGTGAAGTGAATCTATACTGGCTGTACTCCTAGTGATTCTATGAAGTATTAAGTGAAATATAACTTCAGTTACATTCAGATGACCTTGGTTGGGAGCTTCTGTAGATACCATTACCCCTTCCTTGATATTGGTGAGTTTTGTTAGGAGCTCAGTTGTTTATTTTTTATTAGGGAATCTTTACTTATTTTAAGTAAACTATAAACAAGTTACAAAGAAAAAATCAGAATCATTATGACGTAAAACAATAGAAATCAGAAATATTCAAATGACAGGCAAGAGTAGACTCATAATTATCTTTCAGGGTATGGCTCTATTTCTAAATATTCATTTTGATACTTGTATGTGAACTTAAATCAAATTCTTCAAATGGAGTTGGTACATTCACTGCTAGATGTTCATGAATACTTAAGATTCCAAATATGGTTCTGATGTTGTAGTAAAAGATGTTGTTATTCCTTTTCAATATTAAGGATAACCTTGGTATTGAGCAGTTAAGGTACTCAACATTACAAAAGTACAGAAAAAGAGGGGCTGCCTTCTCTATTGCATGAACTACCTTCCTAGACCATGATACATTCTTAGTATCCTCTTTCACTTGTAGCATACTTCTCTGTTTACAATTTCCAAAACAACATATGCTATTATTTTGTGAAATGAGCACCCTTAATAAAAATGGCCAATCAATTTAAACACAATTCCCTAAGACTTTTATTCACAGGTACAGAAAGAATGTCATAGTTCACATGCTCTTTAAAAGTTACTTAGGGAGATCCAAGGTGGTGGGGAATAAGGGGAAGCTACTCTAATCTCCTCCCACAACCAATCTAAAATACAACTAAATTGTAGAGAAATCATTTTAAATAACCACCAGAACACTTGCTGGAGAGAAGTCTTGTAACCAAGAACAGACAGGAGAAACTCCTTTATCACAATGTCACTGGTAGGGAGTGCAGAGGTGGTATGAGAGGGCTGGCTGGACTCCCACAAGTGGCAGCTGAAGTTCTAGAGGGATATTTCAGTGACCAAGAATTTCCCCTGAGAACTGTGGGGTCTAAATCCCAAGTTGGGCTCCTCAGCCTACAGCACCAGAGCTGGAAAGAAGCCCAGGTAACATCCAGCTGTGAAAAGCAGCAGGGTTTCTATCTGTCAAGGAGAGATGGCTGGAGATTCAGAGAGCCTCTTAAAGGGTCAACACAAAAAATTTCATGTGCAGCTACATACCCTGGCCTCTGGCAGAGGGAGAGCATAGTGGACTAGAGATGTTTGAGGAGAGTCTGGAGTTGGTGGTTCTGTAGAAAGAACTAGAGGAACAGCTGCCATCATCCCTGTGCTGAGTCATTGCCCATACGTTAGGAGCCATCTTTCTCAGCCAGAGCACTCCTTCCCAAGTGGCATCAGCCTGAGTAGAAGCAATAGCCCTGCCCACAGGAATTACTCTGCCACACCCTGTGGTGCTTAAGTCAGGCTGCTGATTATAGCTTAAGGCTATATTATTGATCAGTTTAACAACTAAAGCAGAAAATACAAAGAAGCTGCAAAAATGGGAAGACAAAGAAACAGATCCCAAATGAAAGAAGTAGAGAATTCTCCAGAAGAAGCACTAGATGAACTGGAATCAAGCAATTTATCAGGTACAGTTTAGAGTAATGATTTTAAGGATAATCAATAACATGAAAAAAAAGACATAGAAACCATAAAAAAGGACCAGTTATAAATAAAGAATGCAATATCTGAAATAAATAATACACTGGAAGGAATAATCAGTAGGTTAGATGAAGCAGAGGATCAAATCAGTGATTTGGAACACAAGGTAGAATAAAACACCCAGGCAGAACATCAAAAAGGAAAAATAATTTAAAAAAAATGAGGATAGCTTAAGAAACATTTTGTACAACATGAAGTGTAACATGATCCACATCATGGGAATACCAGAAGGAGAAGAGAGTGAGTGAGGGATTGAGAACCTATTTGAAAAAATAATGACTGGAAACTTCCATATTCTTGTGAAGGAAAAAGACAGAGAAGTCCAGGAAGTTTAGAGTCCCCAAAAAGTTGGAACCAAAGAGGCTCATACTGAGAAACATCATAATTTAAATGATAAGGCTTAAAAAGAAGGAGAGAATCCTAAAGGCCACAGAGAATAGCAGATAGTTACCTACAAGGGAGCACCAATTAGACTGTCATGTGACTTCTCAATAGAAACATTTCAGTTCAGAAGGAAGTGGCATGAAATATTCAAGGTGTTGAAAAGCAAGGACCTACAACTAAGGCTACTTAACCCAGCAAGGCCATCATTTAAAATCGAAGAAGAAATAAGGACATTCCCAGACAAGAAAAAATTAAAGGTGTTTAACACCAAGCCAGTATTGCAACAAATGTTAAGGTGCTTGCTTTAAGAAGAAGGAAAAGAAAAAGAGAAAGAAAAAGAAAAAAAGAAAACACAGAGGAAAATAGTCTAACAATAAAATTGTAGTAAATACATACCTATAAATAATCACCTTAAATCTAAATGGCTTAAATGCTCCCACCAAAAGATATAGGGTAGCTAGATGGATAAGAAAACAAGACCCATATATATGCTGCCTCCAAGAGACCCATCTCAGATCAAAAGATATACACAGACTAAAAGTAAAGTGATGGAAAAATATATTCATGCAAATGAAAAGAAAACAAACAAACAAAAAAGCTGGGGAAGCAATACTTATATCTGACAAAATTGGCTTTAAAACCAAGGCTATGGTAAGAGACTACAAAGTACACTACATAATAATAAAGGGAACAATCCAACAAGAGGATATAACCCTAGTAACATTTATGCACCCAACACAGGAGCCCCTAAATATGTGAAGCAAAACTTGATGAACATAAAGGGAGAGAGCAACAGAAATACAGTCATAGTTGGGGATTTTAACACCCTATTGACTTCAGTTGATAATCCTGCAGACAGAAAATCAACAAGGAGCCAGAAGTGTTAAATAACACACTAGATCAAACTGATTTAATTGATGTTTGCACAGCATTTCATCCGAAAGTAGTAGCATATACAAAATTTTCAAATGCACATGGAATATTTTCTAGGATAGACCACACGTTAGGACACAAAATAAGTCTCAATACATTTAAGAGGATTGAAATTATATCAAGCATCTTCTCTGACCACAATGTTGTGAAACCAGAAATCAATCACAAGAAAAACACTGAAAAACATGCAGAGACATGGAAGCTAAATAACATGTTATTCAACAACAAATGGGTCAACAACAAGATCAAGGAAGAAATCAAAACATACCTTGAAACAAATGAAAATGAGGACACAACAATCCAAAATCTGTAGGACACTGGGAAAGCAATCCTAAGCAGGAAATTCATAGCATTATAGGCCTATCTCAAAAATAAAAAAGAAAAGGCTCAAATAAACAATCTAACCTCATACTTAAAAAAATGTGAAAGAAACAACAAACAAAGCCAAAGTTAGTAGAAGGAAGGAAATAATAAGAGCAGAGCATAAATAAGCAAAATGGAGTCTAAAAAACAATGATACAAAAGATGAATGAATCCAAGAGCTGGTTCTTTGAAAAGATAAACAAGATTCAAAAACCTTTAACCAGACTCATCAAGAAAAAAAGAGAAAGAACCCACATAAGTAAAATCAGAAATGAAAGAAGAGAAATACAGTATTCCCTTACAACAATCCAAAATCTGTAGGACACTGGGAAAGCAATCCTAAGCAGGAAATTCATAGCATTATAGGCCTATCTCAAAAATAAAAAAGAAAAGGCTCAAATAAACAATCTAACCTCATACTTAAAAAAATGTGAAAGAAACAACAAACAAAGCCAAAGTTAGTAGAAGGAAGGAAATAATAAGAGCAGAGCATAAATAAGCAAAATGGAGTCTAAAAAACAATGATACAAAAGATGAATGAATCCAAGAGCTGGTTCTTTGAAAAGATAAACAAGATTCAAAAACCTTTAACCAGACTCATCAAGAAAAAAAGAGAAAGAACCCACATAAGTAAAATCAGAAATGAAAGAAGAGAAATACAGTATTCCCTTACTTATCACTGGTATTATGTTCTAGACACACACACACACACACACACACACACACACACACACACACACACACACACACTATGAAAGGGAAAATCCATGAAGTAGGAACCTTACATTTATTTTAGTATTTATATATTTTTAAGGCTTTACAAACCCTTCCCACACACTTATAAACCATTCCCAGTCCATTATTAACCTTTCCCACTTCCCTATTAACCTTTTCTTAAACATATTCAACACTCTTAAACCTATGTAACTTTAACAACATATGTATACAGTACTGCAAAATCCCACAATATAGCAAAAAATCCATGATAAATAATTAAATATAATATTTTTAAAAATCCCACGATACAGTGAGGCTGCGATAAGGGAACTGCAATACAGAGAGGGACTACTGTAATATCTGGCACCCAAGAAATACAAGGGATTGTAAGAAAATATTATGAACTTCTATATGCCAAACAAACTAGACAACCTGGATGAAATATACAAATTCCTAAGAACATACAATCTTCCAAAACTAAATCAGGATAATCACAATATCTGAATAAACAGATTACACCTAATGAATTTGAAGCAGTAATCAAAAAACTCCCAGCAAACAAAAATCCTGAACCAGATGGCTTCACAGATCAATTTTACCAAACATTGCGAGAACTAACATCTCTCCTTCTCAAACTATTTCAAAACTTCAAGAGGAGGGCTGGCTCCCAAACTCATTTTATGAGGTCAGCATTATCCAATTCCAAAATGAGATAAAGACACTACAAAGAAATAAAATTATAGACCAATATCCCTGACAAACTTAGACACTATATCCTCAACAATATATTAGCAAACCGAATAGAGCAATGCATCAAAAAAATATCATACATCACGATCAAGTGGGATTTATTCCAGGAATACAAGGTCAATACAACATTTGCAAATTAATATATGTGATTCACTGCATGAAATGAAAGATAAAAACTACATGATCATATCAACAGATGCAGAAGAAGCATTTGGTAAAGTCTAGCACCCATTTATCATAAAAACTTAGCAAAGTGTGAATAGAGGGAACATATCTATACATAATAAAGGCCATATATGACAAACCCACGGCCAGTATTATATACTCAATGGGCAAAAACTACAAAGGTTCACCTTAAGATCAGGAACAACACACAGATGTCCACTTTCACCTTATATTCAGCATAGTACTAGAAATCCTAGCCATAGCAATCTGACAAGAAGAAGAAATAAAAGCTACCCATATTGGGAAGGAAGGAGGAAAACTGTTATTATTTGCAGATGACATGATACTTTACATAAAGAACTTCAAAGATTTCACCAAGAAAATACAACTGATAAATTAATCCATGAAAATAGTAGGATACAAATTAATATCCAGAAAGCACTTGCATTTTTATATAATAAACTAACAGAAAGGGAAATTAAGAAAAAAATTTCATTCACAATTGCTACAAAAAGAATAAAATACCTAGGAATAAACCTAACCAAAGATGTAAAAGACCTGTACTCAAAAAATTATAAGACATTGAAGAAATAAATTGAAGCTACAAATAAGTGTAAGCACAAATTGTGCTCATGGATTGGAAGAATTAGTATCATTAAGATGTCCATACTACTCAAAACAATCTATAGATTCAGTGCCATTCCTATCAAGATTCCAATGACATAATTTGTGAAAGTAGAACAAATATTTCAAAAATGTATATGGAACTACAAAAGGCCCCTCAGAGCAACATTGATCCTCAGAAAGAAGAACAAAGTTGGAGGATCATGCTACCTAATAAGAATCTATACTATAAGGCTACAGTAATCAAATCAGCATGGTATGGGCATAAAAACAGACACATAGATCAATGGGACAGAATAGAGTGCAAGAAATAAACTCACACCTTTATAGTCAATTAATATTTGACAGAGGAAGTAAGCACATACAATGGGCTAATGAAAGTTTATTCAATAAATGGTGTTGTGAAGATTGGACAGATACACACAGAAAAATGAAACCAGACCACCTTACACACACAAAAATAAATTCAAAATGGATCAAAGACTTAAATGTTAGACCTGACTCAATAAAAATTGTAGAAAAAAACATAGCACAATCTCAGACATTGCTCATAGCAATATTTTATCACATATATCTTCCCAGGCAAGAAAAACATAAGAAAAAAAATAAACAAATAAGATTATATCATACTAAAAAGGTTTTTCACAGCAAAGGAAAACATCAACAAAATAAAAATACAACCCGTAGCATCAGAGAATATATTCACCTATACAGCTGAGAAGTGCTTAATATCCAAAATTTATAAAGAACTTACAAAACTCAACACCAAAAAAAAAAAAAAAAAAAACCACACAACCCAATTAAAAAATAGGCAAAGTTTCTAACTAAACACTTCTCCAATGAGGACATAGAGATCACCAATAGACATATGAAAAAATGCTCAGTGTCACTAATCATCAGAAAAATGCAAATTAAAATCAGAATGAGATATCACCTTACACCTCTCAGAATGCATACATCAGTAAATTGACAAACAAGTGCTGGTGAAGATGAGGAGAAAGACAAACCCTTTTGCACTGCTGGTAGGAATGCAGACTGGTGCAGCCATTGTGGAAAGCAGTATGGAGATACCTGAAATAATACCTGGATCTATTTTTTGACTAGTGATCCCACTTCTGGATATATATCCTAAGAAATGCAAAATAGTAATTCAAAATAACATAAGCACCCCTATGTTTATCTCTGCATTATTAACTATTGCCAAGATATGGAAGCAGCCCAACTGTCCATCAGTAGATGAGTAGATAAAACAACTATGGGACATTTACACAATGGAACACTACTCAGTCATAAAAAAGGAGAAAGTTTTGCTTTTTCTGACAGTATTGATGGATATGGACAACATTATATTAAGTGAAATAAGACAGTCAGAGAAAGACAAATACCAAATGATTTCACTCATATTTGGAATCTAATGAACAAACTGAACTAACATGGAAAATAGGGAAAGATTCATAGATGGAGAGCAGAGTGAGAGGTAGTAGGGGCTGGAGGGATTGAGCAAAAAGGCTAAAGGACTCATGGACATGGACAACAGTGTGGGGATTTTTCAGAGGAAGAGGGTAGAAGAGAACTAAATGGTAATGGGAAAAAATACAATAAAGATTAAATAAATTAAAAAAAAAGCTACTTAGAATATCCTCACCCAAATGTGCACTCTTTTTTATGCCTGGAAGTTGTCTTTCTCATTAATTTTACCCTCAAACCATGACCAGAGATAGATGAAAATCTAGGTAATAGATGGCATTTCAATAGCCAACAGTGGATTTCAGGATTTATATATCCTCAAGTTATGAGATTTTTCTCATCATAGCACCAGTCTTTATATCACCTTGGCTTTGACTGACACAATAATCTGTTCATTTATATCCCATAACCTACCACATCTTTTTAAATTCTACACATCTTTTACTGACTTTTTTTTTTCTATAAATTCTCTTTAAACCTAAGAGCCATTCCTGGACAGCATCATCACCATTGGCAAATACTCTCTGTTCTTTTGCTTTGATTCAACTTATTATTCACTACTTATCTGTGCTTGCCATCTATTAGACCAAGTACTTAATGATTCAAGTTCTCTACCTGATTAAATTGCTCCTTATTGTTTGCAATGTCTGCCAATTAAATATCACCTGCAAATTTAGAAAATTGCTGCTACAACCATTCATGAGGTAATTTGCATCTACATAATTTATTTTCTTTCACAGAACCCCTCTTTCATTAGTGTTAAAATCTTTCTTTATCAACAACAAATATTTTTGGTCAATCTTTCTTTCTCTTCTACTTACTCACATAGCTGTGTGGTCTCCCACATCTGTACTCCAGCTCCATCTTATGTTTATATCAAGTGGATTATTTTTAACAATCACCATTCAGACATAGAAACATACATTCGTCTGACCACATGCTCTTCTGAACTTCCTGCTTGAGTATAGGTGACATACTCTTGGAAATGCAATCAGTCCATTAATGCTTCCTTAGTATAATTTAGGAATTAAAATCTTAGTCACTGTCCAATTTAAAGTATTGAAAATGGCTTCATTGGTCTTTATACATTTTAATCATGACTCCTTTGACAAAGCTACATTTTCAATTCACAAGGCTTGTAAGCATTTATCACTGAGCAGGTGTATGTAGAGGGAGGAGTTCTTCGATGAGTCTTTTACTGGTGTATACAGATATTTTCAAGAATGGTTTACAATACTGGAAAAATATAATAAAAACACGTAAGCCTTTTTTTTTCTTCGTAATCATGGGCCATATTTGATAGTCTTCAGGCATCCCACTGAGGACTCTCTTCATCCACAAGTTTTGTTTCTCATACTCTGCCTGGTCCTGATCCCAGTGGGTGGCCTGCTCAAAATATACACTTGAAACCTATATAACCCTATCAACCAATGTCACTCGAATAAATATAACAAAATAAAATAAAATAATTTTAAAAACAGAGACTATATATGCAAGAAAAAAGAAGCAACATCTGGCCCTTGACCTAGCTAACTACCTCTGTCTTCTCTAGACCAGGGGAAGTATTCCAAACTTGACCTCTTAGGAAATGGAGATGAGAATGAGGATAAATGTTGTGCCTTCCAAAACTTGTTCTGGTGGCACAGACTGGCACAGCCCCCTGGGCCTGTCTTTATGCCAATGCCCTTGCAACTGCCCTTTCTAGTGCAGATGGGATCCTCTAAGTCCTTCTTCCCTCCCTCTAGCTTTTTTTGTCTACCCTAGTAGGAAAAGTAACATTGCAGTCCTCCTTGTCCAAGCTGAAGTGCAAAAATGTATGGCCTTATATAACCATTTTGTGCATGATATTCATGTTAATTCAACACTCCCAGTTTAGTTCTTATAATGGAGGTGAGAGCAATATCCATTATTCCTAAACTTTTTAAAGCCATAGACAGAATTCACATCCATATGCACATTTACTAATTGTTCCTAGACAATTCCATTAGGATGTTCTTCAGGTGCCACAAAATCAAAATGTCTACAGCCAAACCCTGCACCTCTGTTGTCCTTTTCTAGTTGGCTTCTTTTCTGTTTTCTCTGGTTCTGTCATTGACTGTGCATCTGCTCATTTTCTTGATACATTTCTCACTGAATCTCAACACCATGTTCCTCTTCTCCTACAACTTATCAAGTTTTAGTAATTATAATTTAGAACATTGTTTTCTTAAAAGCACACCTCTTTGTTAATCTCCTATTGCTATTGCTTCAGTTTAGACGCTCTTTTATTCCTCTTGGGAATGTTAAAGAAGCCATTTGTCTTTTTCCTTCTTTGCTCCAATGCATCCTTGGCCCTATTTCAGCAATCTTCCTTAAACATAAATTAAATCCCATTTTTTCTTATGTAAAAAGCTTTAAACCTTTTGTAATGTTCACTGTCTAAATGATAAAGTCCAAACTCTTTAGCACAGCAAACATGCTTTTATAAATTATCCCTATTCTTGCCTCTAACACTCCTACTCATCTTTAAGACTGAGCTCAAATTTCTTCCCTTCTGTGAAATCTTTTCAACTCTCCAGGCAGAGGCTGCCACTCCACCCCTGGGTTGCCATGA
This sequence comes from Furipterus horrens, assembly GCF_987537825.1. Lineage (NCBI taxonomy): Eukaryota > Metazoa > Chordata > Mammalia > Chiroptera > Furipteridae > Furipterus > Furipterus horrens. Next base: position 110,654,551 of record NW_028327172.1, on the reverse strand, counting down.
CACCCTGTACATATTACCCTATAGCATTTATAGCACTGTGTTTTAATTATTTATTTACACATTTGTCTTCCCTGTACAACATGAGATCTTTGAAGGCAAGAACAATGTCTTCCACTCCTTTGAATTTATGATGCTAGGCACATTGCCCAGAATGTTGTATGCATTAAAAAATGTGTGGGGAATAAATAGATGAATATAGGGCATTCTGCTTGGCATACAAAGTAAACACAACCTCAGCCTTCTGGCTTCCAAAAGAATACTATGCAAAGAAAAGACCTCATAGCATTATGCCTACACCTATACTTATACCTGTGCATATACTTATATTGATCTATCTCACGTTTCAAAAGACTAGTTTGAAAAGAACTGAAATAGGTGTTTTCAGAAGACAAGATTATCAGGAGAGGAAATAGTTTGAAAGCCTTATGGAACAAAGCGTGCGTTTAGCTAGGGTTGAAAACCTGGGAAGATAAAGTGAGTAAGGATAGCTAAGGCAGATTGAGGCTGAATGTGATCTATACAAAGTGTGATAAAATGTAAGTGGGAAGTGAGACACATACTGCAGAAAATAATGCGTGCCTTTCTAAGGTGCTTAGTTTTTCTTATATGCAAGAGAATAGATAGGATTTTAAGAAAGAATTGAGATTTTTTGAGAAGTTCAGAGATGCAAATATTTTTAGCAACTCCCCAAATCCTTCTTTATATAACCTTATTTTTGTCTTCTGCTTATACCTATCCAAACTATTTGAACTGTGTTTTGAATGTGCAGGTCTTAAAAACCTGTGCTGAACTATTCAGAGTAATACTTCTTCTCACTGTCACATGACTTGGTTTATTAAAGTGCTTTTCAAACCAAACTGAAACTGGAATTCTGTTTTCCTATGTAAACTGCTAAGGAAATTAAGCACTTGGACTCTGGACCCAAATTGCCTGGGTTTGAATCATAAATTCTGCACAACTTGGCTAAGTGACTCTGGGCAAGTGCCATTATTTCCCTGCTTCCCCATCTGCAGTATTGGGGTAATAGCAGTATCTACCTCACAGGCATGCTGTGGGTACTGGGAGCGAATAAGTGCCCAGTATGTAGACTTTTAGCAGCAACAGTAAGCTCTGTGTAAGTGCTAATAATTATTATTTGGTCAATTTCAAACCATGTTTTTAATTTTCTGAGGCACCTGTGTTAATTTCTATTGCTGTCAAGTATATTGCTGACTAAAATCTGAGCCTCTAATTCTAATTATGTTCTATTTTTATTATGAAACACAGCATATAAAATAGTTCCAAGTTATATACCCCAGAAATGTAGCTTTTTCCTTATAAAATCACTAATCATCCATATTTCATATACATAATTTGTTGTTTATCTTAATTACCTTATTCCACTACAATAACTTTCCTTTTAGATTTATATTGTCTATCAGTTTTCTCTTTTGAAACTCTTAAGTTCATATCTTCTATAGCGTTACCTACTGATCGATTTTATGACCTCTTCATGTAGCAGTGAAGCAATGAAGCAGTGATGCTAACAATTCATCACACTTTTGCAAATATTTTCCAACCCATGTTTATAACTTAATTATTATAGTTTTTGATTTGCTAGTGATTTAAATTTTTGTGTACGTGTAACCATTGTTGGTGTCCACATAACTTATACCATTATTTTTAAGCCTCTGAAAGATACTTTTTGTTTTGCCTGTCCAGTATCCATTCTCCCTACCTTCTGATAAGAGTATCCTAACTTTCTTGGGGGACCAGCATTCCCTGATGCTTACTTCAAGTGTTTACATTAAGCTACTCCTACCCTCATGCTTAAGATGGACACATGATGCAGCCATGGCTCTGAAAACACTAACTACCTCAGTACTGGAACTGTGAATACAGCTGAGGGTCTGTGTTGGAACTGTTGGTAAAAGAAAATCTATGTTGATGTTGGGATAGGTAAGAGGATAAAATCTAAGTCTGAACTTGTTGAAAGTCACTTTGCTGACACAAAAGGAGAGCCTACCTGAGAACTGGGAAAACACAATGAAAAGCAGAGCTAAGATGAAGAGAGCAGATATGAAAGCCTGAGGAAATGAGCCTGGATCTCATCCCTGGATAGTTGTGAGCCATTACATTATCTTTTCACTCAACTGGATTCTTATTCGCAACCAAAGACCTCTAATTAATTTAGCCTCAGTATGGGAAGATTATTTCTAAGATAAAGAATACTTGAGACTGCTTTTAAGCAGTGAGAAAGGCACAAAGATATGAAAGATTGAGAAATAGAAGTAAAGAAAAATCGAGGGGCAATTTAAATTTCACTCCATGTTAAGGAGCCTCAGCTGTCTCTCTCCACCCCAGGTTCCTTAACTGAAGTCCAGACTCATATCAACTTACTTAGTTCACTTTCTGTTTTGAAAGCTCCAAGGAGGTGTATCCATAGTAGTTAAGGAGAATGGGCTCTGATGTTAAAGAACTTAAGCTTATATTCTAGTTCTTCTGCTTATTAGACATATGATCTTGAGCAAGTTACTTAAACTTCTGTGCCTAGATTTTCTTATATATATAATGGGGATATAACTATATATAGTTATGATAATTTTTGAGGATATTTATGAGGACTTAAGGAATCAGTACTCATAAAGCTTTGGAATAGCACTTGGTTATTTTAAAATGTTAATTACTATTATTACTCAGTTCCAAAATATTAGTTTTGATTCTACACTCTCCACCCAGATATTCCTTCCTTAGTTCTCCTTATGCTAGTAAATGGGGCTATGATACTGATGTTTCAGTGGCACATCAAATGTATACACTCTTTGCCCCAGTTAAGCTTCATTTTTAGCAGGGGAAGCAGAAGAACAAGGAAGTACAGAGCAAGATGGTGATATGTGTTACAGAGAACAATAAAACAGGATAAAGGGATAAGTAGAGCAGTAGGAAGAAGTTGTCTGAATAGGATGGCCATGGAAGGCCTCTCTAATAATTACTTTTCAGCAGAGACTGGAAAAAAAAATGAGCTAGAGGAAAAGATATCTGGGGGAAGAGCATTCTAGGAACATGGTTCAAAAGGCCACGTTCAGCAAGCGGGGGAAGAGCGAGGAGGACGATGGGCTTGGAGCATGGTAAGTGAGGGAGAAACAGAGGAGGTCACAAGAGAATTAGTAGGACAGAGTATGTAGATAACTGTAAAGATTGTTTTTACTCTGAGTTGGATGGAAAGGCTATCAAATGGCTTTCAGCAAAAGAGTGACTGGATCATTCAGTTGCTGTGTCAAAATATATTGAAGGCGGTCAGTAGTAGAAAGAGGGAAAGTAATTGGAAACCTATAGCTGCAATCTAGGTGAGAGATGTCCATGGTTACAAGACAGTGAGTGGAGCTGGGGAAAGTAGGAACAAAGCGAGTTTTTTTCCGCTTCTGTGGCTGAGAAGATATGAAACAAAGCCTTGGGTAAGAGGATAACATTGGCTTGTTCTTCCTCATCTAATCTATAAGCAAAACCTTTCTCTTTGCTCTTTCCCATCTAATTTGTCAGCAGATTCTGTCAGTCTGCCTTCAAAATACATGCTGAACTTATTATATTTTTTAAGATACATAACCTGAAGAAGATTTTACCAATCTATCAGAGTCAGCAAATAAGAGGAGGCCAATTTGCCTTCCCTGAAACACATTTCTGAATTCATTTTCTCAGTTAATCTGCACAATAACTTAATTCTGTGGATGTGGACAGTGCTACTCAAAGAAGTTAAAAACTCCCCTAGGCTCAGTTGGCTAGCAAATGTGTTAACACTATCCACAACTAATGTTCTGTTCTAATCTAAAGCCTTTGTGTTGCCCTTAAAGATAAAAAAAAAAATACATGGACGGGTTTTGAAGTTGAAGAGTAAGGAAACACTAGATTCTCATAGTCTTTGCAGTAGACTATGAGCTTTAACAACTAAAAATAAGAAGACTGTTAAGGATGTAGAGTGGGACTAGAAATGGAAACTTGAAAAGTATGGGAAGTGTTTGGAATAGCCATTGTAAAGATGAAAACAAAGAATCAATATCTAATAAATTAAAGAATGCTGGAGAATCAGTGAAGGCTCTATTGATCACAATAGCTACTGTGGTATAGATATGAACTCAGTCAGCCAAGTGCCATGACTTTCTATAGCAGTAACCCATAACCTGTATGTGGGATCAGAGAGTAGGAATGGAGATAAAGGAGGCACAGAAAAAGATCAAAAGCTTCATGATGCCTTGGAAAAAAAATAAAAGGATCCTTATTTTGAGTTTCCATGGAGTGAAAATTTACTTCCATTACTTTAATGACTTATTAGAGACCATGAAATTTTGCCTGTTTTCTCAGATACTTTTCTTTTGTCATTTCTTAAATGGAGTCTTTCTTAGGACTTCATCTTAAAATCAGCCTAGTAATCGTCTTACTGTATGTTTTCTTTTTGGCAATCTCATGTTTCGGGCATTTCATTTTTAGGAAAGATTACTTATAGGAGCTGAGAATATAGAAATTTATTTCCTGGCAAGCTACCTGTATTGGTTTCCCACTAGAAAAGTCTTCTAATACTTAATGTATGACTACCCCACTTTGAAAACTGCTGAATTTAAAGAATGCTACCCAAAGAAGGAACTAAATAATACAACATCCAGCTAATTCATAGTTCTCTTTTCTCTTAATTTTTTGTGTTTCTATCCTAAGCCTGATACACTTGTTATTTCTTACACAAAGTTCTCTGTGGGCTTATTACTTGTGCTTTTCTCTTTTAACCTTTGAGTGCCAACGTCGCTGTGAGCAAAGCTGACAAACTTTCCCAAAAGTGTCAGCATCGTTCCCAGTGACTCTTTTTTTCCAACGGCTATAAATGTAAATAACAATGGAATAATCTGTATTTTATGTTTTGTTCTCTTTTTTTGTACCTCAGGTTATATAGTGATATAATTTTTTCTCATGTTGACCCAAATTTCGAATTACAAATGGCACTCAAAGGGTTAAATCAAGAGAAAATAATTTTAGTTACATTAACTCACCCTTAACAATTGCTCCTGTACTGAGCAGAATATATCTCTCATTTATCTATTTCACATTGAAACATCTTTTGGCCATATCTGTGTTCTCATAAATTTTAAGAACATATTAATTGCAGAAAGTTATAAAACTAGTGAAGTACATAAGAAAAGGAAGAGACTTGCTATATATTTAGTTTTTGAATAGACTTCCAATGTACATTTAGGCAAGCATTTGCGCTCTCTGGTTGTATTTTCCTCTCTAAAAATTATGGCTGTACTAAAACTGTCATCTAGCTTTAATGGGGAGCCTCTTTAATGAAATCAACCAACTCTGAAGCCTTAGTGCCATCCCTGGAAATGAACGTGTAACAACCAAATGAATTCAGAAACTTTCCATGTTTCCTCTTGGACTCTTCTAATGTGATGGTCTGTCTGTAATCATCATCATGACACAGACACTGAGAAACATTTTTTTAGTTTTGGCTTCACCTCAGAAAGACAGACAATTAATCTTGTACTTTTAGAAGTCTCATTGTCATGGCTAGAGGCATTCATTGACAATATTTACTGTTATGTAAAATACACTTAGATTTATACAAAAGTTTAATAAAACTATGTAACAACAATAACTTTACTGGAACTCTGTTACAATATTATTAAGCCATTTCAATGGTGTTATTTTATTTGGCTTTATGCCAGTTAATGAAGCTGATGAAGTTTTAATATAATAAATCCTGTTGGATAATCTAAATTATTACTTTATGATATTTTACTGTATTATTTGTATAATTGAATCAGTATTTTAAATTGCTAAAAATTGGAACTCCCATCTCTAGTAATAAAAGAATAGTTAAGAAGAACTTTATGTATCCCAGCATCTTGGCAATCCTTTTGTAATGTTGGCTATGCTTTCCTTTTGGAAACATTATCTTCCCTTGGCTTTCAGGGCACCATATCCTCTCACTTTTGTGCCTCTCTCTCTGCCTGCTCCAAAAAACTCTTACGCACGCTTATCCTCCTCTTCCTGCTTAATTGATGTTTCTCAAAGTCTAGTCAGATAATCAAATATCTTCTGAATAAAATAAAAATCTAGTTGCAATAAATAGCTTTATAGCTTTTCTAACTAAAACTTATACATTCTTCAGTTAACCTTCTTAAACCTGAATTTTTACAATACTTTGTAAAAGGACCCAAAGGAACTTTAAAGTTACATGCAATAAATACAAACTTTTACATGCAAATGAAGGCAATTAAATTGGTTGTTCATGAAGGACAACATATTAGCGTTTGTTTGGTTGTTATGTAATACGTTCTTAATATGTTAAAGCAAATAATAGTTGGAAGTGATCTTCCCATTAATATATTTGTATGCCTCACATCATCAGTATGGAAGAATTGAGAAGTCTAACTTAAATATTCTGTGACCCTCAACTTGAGTGGAGAAAGAAAAAAAGGGCAGAAAAAAATATTTGTAGAAATAATTGTCAAGATTTATGAAATTTTGTAAAGCATAACGGAAGCTCACTGAGCTTCTATTAGGATTAAATACAAAGAAAACCACATTTGGAACCATCAGTTAAACATCATAAAAGAAAAGAGAATTGTAAAAAAGGCCACCTCTACACTAAAAAAACAAAAACAAAAACAAAACAAAGATACAAATAATTATTAATTTCTCATCAGAAATAATATTTGACAAAAGACGATAGAAAGGCATATTTAAAGTGATGAATATTAAAAGAAAGCTTATGTGTAGTAATGGGTGTTAACTAGGTTTATTGTGATGATTATTTTATAATACATACATATAGGAAATTATTATGTTATGTACCTGAAACTAATACAATGTTATATGTTACCTGTATTACAATTAAAAAAAATTCATTGTACAAAAATTGTTGAATGATAAATTTATTTTGATTTATTTATTTTAGAGACAGCATAACATGGTGTTTAAGAGCATGGACTTTATTTTTTTTAAAGATTTTACTCATTTATTTTTAGAGAGAGTGGAAGGGAGGGAGTCAGAGAGGGAGAGAAACACCAATGTGTGAGAGAAACAATGATTGATAGGTTGCTTCCCATATGCCTCCCTGACTGGGAATCAAACCGCCAACCTTCTGGTTGCAGGCCAGCTCTCATTCCATTGAGCCATGCCAGCTAAGGTATATTCTGATTTTTAAAATTAAAGGTTGCTCTTGATTTAAAATACCAGCCTTGATTTTAGAAATAATAAGATTTTATCCACAATTTTCCCCCAGACAATTTAAAATATGGGTAAAAGAATATTTTGATAATAAGTGACCATCTTCTGAGACTCTCAGTGCCCTTGTTAAATGTTAATTAAAATCAGCGATATTCCTATCTGAAAACACAAAGACAAAAAATATCAACTCGGAGTTGGGTATATACTAATGTTTCAATTCTGAGGTGCATATACACTAATAACACAATTAATAAGTGAAAGCATACAAAGATATTTTAAGGTAAACAAAAGTTGAGAGTATATGCCACTTGTAGGACTGTACTTCAAGACATTCTGAAGGAAGTTCTTAGGGCTGAAGTAAATGATAATGGGCAGAAGCTTACAAATGTAGAAAGGAATAAAGAGCCCCAGGACTAGTAGATAAGTGGTAAGATACCAGAAAAATGTTTTTATTCCCCTATTTATTTGAAAGACAAATAATTGTTGAAATAAAAGACTATGACATTTTATTGTGGAGTTCATAAAATATAAATATATGACTACAATAGCACAAAGGATAAGGTGGGTGTAAATTGATTTGTATTATTCTAAGTTCATTACTTTTTAAAATGTGAAGTGGCATAATATTAATCTAGATAGAATGTGGTAAGTTAAGAATGCATATTATGTTCGCTAGACTAACCACAGACAAATAAAACTACAAAGAAATACAGCTAAAAAGCCAAAAAAGAAAACAAAAGTTAAACACTAAAAACATTTAATTAACCCAAAGGAAGGTAGGAAAAGAAGAAACACAGGAAAAAAGAGGACACATTTAAATCAAATAGTAAGCTATAGACCTAAACCTGACTATTTAAGAATTAATCAGGAAGACATAATAATTAAAATGTGTATAAACTAATAAAAAAAACTTGAAAAAATGAAGCAAACCTGACAGAAATGTAGACTAAAAAATGGAAAACGTTCAACACCTCTCTGAGAACTAAAAGAACAAGGACAAAAATATAAGTAAAAATAGATTTACCTTATTTATATATTTATATCCTAAAAGTAAAAGACTAGTTCCTAATGATTAGGATTTTATTTACTTATTGCAAATAACACTGCATTTTAAAAAGAAAACAATGACATGAATTGTGTTTCTAAATTGCACTGTAAAATGTTTGGTGTTTAAATTTGGCAAAAGTAAGTTCTTGTTCTAGATACTTTCTTGTCATAAGAAATATTCTAAATTTCATCTTTAGTTTGTCATAAATTTTTTCCCACAAAGTTCCTAACATGGCATTGGCTAAGACTTTGGCATTCAACACCACCACTTAATGCTTTGCCTTGCACTTATTTTATATTAAATTATCTTCCAGGGGTTATAGTTAAACTTTTACATACATGATGAATGAATGAATGAAGGAAGGAAGGAAGAAAGGAAGGAAGGAAGGAAGGAAGGAAGGAAGGAAGGAAGGAAGGAAGGAAGGAAAGAAGGAAGGAAGGAAGGAAGGAAGGAAAGAATGCATGAATGCTTACCTTAAAGACTAGTTCTCCTACTAAGCCATTCCATGTCCCATCGTCCTGTGGGCTTCCATACTTGTGATCCGGTGCGACATAAATTTCATAGTTGAAACCCAGGTAGTTAGATAAGGCATCCAAAACATCAATGGAGAAGCCCTGGTATTTTTTCGGTTTACCCAGGACATTTTCAGAGACCATTACAAAAGGTTCTTCCTACAGGAAAATAAGAGAAATTCCCGTTGTCAATCTATATTGCTCCTTAAAAACAAAGATGAATTCCTCAGAGTTTTGTTTACAGTTTTAGAATTGCTTTTGCACTTTGAGAAAATTAACTTAGAAATATAACGTGTGTGTTGTTAATGCAGCATATTATTAAACTGTGTTTTAATCACTCAATTTCTTGTCAGCTCTCATTTAATTACAGACATGCACCAATTTATGACAGAAGTACATTTTGAGAAATGTCTCCTTGAGCGATTTTGTCATCATTCAAATATCGTAGAGTGCACTTACACAAACCTAGATGGTATAGCCTATTACACACCTCAGCTCTGTGGTATAGCTTATTCCTCCTGGGCTACAAGTCTGTACAGCATGTTACTGTACAAAACAACACAAAATTAAATCAAGCACAAGAAAATATGATGCAATCAACACACTTGGTAAATACAAGTTGTATGATGCTGCTGCAGGTATAACATAGCATACTGTTTGAATACACTATAAAATAATAATAAAAAGTATACTACAGTAAGTACATAAACCAGTAACACAGTTTCTTATTATCACTGTCAAGTATTGTGTACAGTGCATAATTGTATGTGCTATACTTTTATGCAATCATCAATATATTAAGCTTGTTTACACCAGCATCACCACAAACACATGAGTAATGCATTGTACTAGGACATTTTCAATAGTCACTAGATAATAGGGATTTTTCACCTGCATTATAGTTTTATGGGACCACTGTTATATCTGTGGTGCATTGTTGACTGAAACATTGCTAATAGTGCATGACTATACTACTATCTTAAAAATTAGATAAAAGTAACTACAAAACTTCGGGGGCCAAGATTCATTTTCCTTGCCATCTCAGGACTAATTAATCTAATATTTATCAATAATAAAATTCTATTAAAGAAACCATGAATTTATTGTATCTATTCTCAAGCATGTATTATCTATATATTTCTAACATATGTAAAATAATATTTTAACAGATATAACCTACATAAAAATTTCTGAAATGGTAAAAAAATTATAAGAACATATACTTTAGCTAAGATTTGTAAGATCACATTTCCTGGGAGTTATTAATTACATAATTTTGAAATTTGGATATAAACACATATTTTATTGCAAAAAGTAGTTTCTTTACTATTGCTATGAAAAATTCACTAATCTTCTTGGTAATTGAGTAATTCATAAATTCAACAAATTTGTCTCTGTTCCATCTTTTTTATCCTTTTGCATTTTTTCCTCTTACAGATAAACAAGTAAGCCCCTTACTTTTTAGAAAAACTAGTGTTAAGAGAGTTTAATAGTTTGAAACATGCTGGCAGACTACTAAAATTTAGATAATCTATTCCTTAATTTACTAGACTTGTTCAAAATCATTCAGGAACAATAATATCTACAGATAACTTTTCATAGTGTATATAGTCCACCCAAACTTCTGGGCAGATTAAAATCTATCCTGAGTCTAAGCCAAATTACTCAAAGTTTTTTATCTTGGGATCATTTTTCTTTAGGAACTCACAAAATAGCTTTCACTGAGTCATAAAATAATACTTGGTTTTTGACTTCTATTCAAACACAAAGTAAATGACTTATAAAATCACTACATCTATTATAGGAATATTATCCACTACAGCATTCAGTTTCTCCTTAAAATTTACCATGAAATGAATTTTTGAATTGTTCAAAGCCAAGAGAGCTTCATTTTTGCTTTAGTAACGACTTTTTAAAAATAAGGATAATAATGTAACTAATTATTTCAGTTTCCCTTTTCACTTTGGATACCCAGAAGATGAGTTCTAAGATTGATGCTCACCTACAACTATGGTGGTATTGTGATATTTGTAATGTTTTAAAAATTTTGGTTTTCTAAACTATGTTTGATATTTTCTCTTTAAAAAAATGGTCCTGTTTAATTGTTTATATCCTATCTTTGTGTAAAATAAATCAGCAAATGAATAGTTAAATAAAGGAGGTGACTACTATTTTTTCCCAGTAGCTGTGCTTGTTTTCTTCACTAATGATAATTTTTAAGAAATTTTAGCACTACTGAGAACAAATGTCCATAGTCTCCTTTTACACAGGTGAAGGAACATGTGACTAATTCTGGCCAATCTGATGTAAGAAGGTGCTTTATGCAACGTTTCTTGTGTCTTTTGTACTTTTTAGATGGAATGAGTGCAGAATGGCTGGAGCTCTGGTAGCTCTCTTAGTCCACACATGGTAGAGAAACAAGACAGATGTTTATATCATTGACAACTGAGATGCTGTACCAGATCCTGACTAACTCACTAGGATTCTAGAATATAAGAAAAAATCTTCAATCTTTTTTTGTTGTTGTCAAGATCCTGATACATTTTCATATTATAGTGGTATTTGATGCTAATGAACATTGATAGATCAATAGATAAGAGGTTTTGAGAATAAATTAAAATTTTTCATAATCTGACTTGTTTAAATTATATCGAATGAGTAAAAAGTAAAAATTTAATCAATCCTTTAATATTATGTGCAACGTTCAAAACAACTTGATGACTCCAAGTATTTTATATATTTTAAAGTGCATAATAAACTTCCAGATAATTGGCAATATTTGCTACTGTTCATTTGGTTGTTTGGACAAAATATAGACCTAGCCAATGACTATGCTTTGCACAATTACTCTAAAGTAGGTCATAAGGTCATTAGAATCAGAATAAAGAAATTCTAAGATAGAGATCATATTCAGAGAGCATATAAATGCAATCGGAAAATTCTACAATTACTGGGCATTGATTGTTCACATTACATTGTAGATGCTGCCAATAGAGAGTATGTACTTATTTTCTTATACACATCTCATTTATCTCTAGACTTTGAACATCAATTCATAGACAAACCAAAGGAAGAAGGGTTCATGAAAGATCTTATTTGAATGGTACATCTACAAAAATTTTTGGACCATATGTATTCTCTATTTAGCCATAGCCTTTAAAATCTAACAAATCTCTTATGTTTTTAAATCTCTTAAGCAATTTAATCACCAGGAAGTGGAATAACACTCTTTAAGTTGACATTTAAACATTTAAGAAAATCAATTAACACTACAGCAGAGCTAAATTATTTACATGGCAAAAATAATATCCCAATGTCTGCTTTGATATAAAATATTAGTGATCCTTTTTCATTTCTCTTTAAATCTCTTTAGGCAAATTGTTTAATATGTTAAATTATGTTAGATTTTAATATGCTAAATTTCCTCTAGAAATTGTTTTTAATTCCTATTTATAAGTAAATCCCTAGGCATATAGATCCCTTTCAGAAGTCTGTTGTCAAAATCTGGTCTTACCAACATCGGCTAGAATTGACTAATGGTACAAAATAGAATGGTTATACTAAGAGTTAATACAATTAGGAAGTAATTTTGAGAGCAAAGTATAGAATGAATTGTGCAGAATCAAGGATTACGGGTCCTTTGCAACAGAGCAGTTGCCAGGAGATTATGGCCTATGCTTATGTAATGTATTTTTTCAAAGTGTATGTAGATTGCTTTGAGTTTTCTACTATAGAAAAAGAGGGGGGGAAAAGAAATAATATAACACTGTCTTTAAAATTGATTTTGTAGCAGTTTGTTTCAAAGAGTATTAATAGGACTCAGTCCAAGCTGGTGAAAACCTGGCTATTAAATGAAAACAAATTGCAGATTTCAATTTGTTGATCATTTGGATGACATATTCTCTATGCACAGTCTCAGCAACTGGAATAAATGAAGCTTTCACAAAATGCTTGTAGTTTATCAATCTAAATGCATTAGCATGAAGATCCATAGACCTGCTTGTAGAAAAGAGTGTTTCAGTGGTTGATAATTTTCATATTATCAAGGATTTATTCACATCACTTGTTGGGTTATTAGATAATAACTTCATAATTCTGAATTCGTACTCAGTCATTAAAAAAATCTCATGCTAATCGCTTAGTTGATTTACAACACTTTGCAACTTGCAGATTTTGTAGTTAATTCCCATATTTTAATAACTATGCAATAGCTAGTGATAGAGCTTGAAAAAAAACCTGAAGATTTTGATAGGTACAGAAGACAAGCTCTACTGCCAAGGCTTTACTGAGAGCTGTTACGAGGTTTTAATATGCAAGGCTTCACAGAATGCCAGATAGCTAAATCTAAGAATAAGTCACTGGAAATTCTTTACAATTCTGCTCACACATTCAACTCGAAGACATTAAAAGAGAATGAGACTATTTCTTAATAGCCTGTCTAAAATTTTCCCCCATAAAAAAAAAAATGTATCTGACTGAAGCAAACAAGAGCTGTCTTTATGCACATATGAGCTTATATTTTGCTTAAAGATGGCACATTCTACTTTGCTATACGCAGAATTAATGACCATCATTTTCTGAAAAAAAAATAACTTAGACCACATATGAATATCAGAAATTTCTGTAAGTTAAAAAACGTGAAAAGTATGGAATTTGTTATTAAAAAGATATCAAGACACCAGGATAGAAAAACAAGCATAAGGAATGTCTGGAGAGGAACAAAGAGTCCAGGTTTTGTAAAGGAAAAGAATATCAGAGTTGTATGGAGAGAAAAAAAGCGAGTCACAGGGATATGCAATGCCATTTTTTTAAAAAGAGCTTTGCAGAAGGAGTAAATGTTTAGAAAACATTGCACTAAACTTATTTTTTTAATGCGATGCTTTTAAACAATGAGCTTCAAATTATAAATGACAGAAGTAAATAAAAATCATTTGAACTTTCTAAAATAAATTATGTCATAAGTATTATTTATGATTTCTATTTTGTAAGCAATTATTTAAATGAATAAAATACTTTATATTAAGCATAATTTTTTGCAATTCATATGTAAGGTAATTTTATACATTGTTTTCAAATTATGAAATGGTCACATTTTAGTATCTTAGAGGCTAAAATGGAAAGTGGCAAAACAAAAAATATGCTAATTTTGTTATCACAGTCTGAAAGAAATACTGTATCAGATGCTGTAACTGGGAATAGAAGCCTAAGGACAACAGGCAACCACAACAATCCTTAGCACATGAGTTCTCTCTCGCTGGTTTTTCCTAGCATGCATCTGAAAGTTAAGATTTTATGGACTACATGATTACCGTATATAAACTTAGAAATACTAGCCTCTCAGTTTGCTTCCTGAATAATATTTTTTATTTGTTTGTCTGGTCCAAGTCTTCATTATTTTGCTAGATTAAATACCTAAGTGAATCGTATAAGTGCATAGCTCCATATAAGAGTCAATTCTATTCCAAAAGGATTATAGACACAGAGTACTTTGTAAGGGCAGACATCTCAAACAAAACTATCAAGAATATGTTTTAACTAGGGGAGGGGGGTGCTGGGTGGTGGGGGTGGGGGTAAAGGGGAAAAATGGAACTATTGTGACAATATAATCTATAAAATGTAATAATAAAAAAATAATATGTTTTAAGATAGAGCATATTACAGCTCTAAGGAGTGATTGGTTATACCAAATGTCAGATGTCTACAGGTTTTTAACTGAAGAACATGGCAATATTTGACTTTAGAATGATGATGTTTACAAACTCTCTGATTGATATAGTCATGTTTCTGTTACAGTACTATCAAGAACAGTGTAAATGTCAATGTTGGCTTATAAGACTTATTCTCTGTTAGGGAATAAAGATGTTTAAGAAGTATAAACTACAGCTAATTATATACATATATACGTGTATATATATACACACACATCAGAAAACAGTAAAAAAGTCATAAAATTAAACTTGTAATACTTAAGACTAGTGGTATTTCTATCCAAAATAATATTCAGATTTATTCAGTCATTCAAAAGAGTGTTAATATCAGGCACACACTAAGAATATGATAGTGAACAAAGCAAATAACAAACAGACATCTATTTTTCTAGACCTACATTCTAATCGGAGTGATAGACAATACACAAAAGAAGTAAGTGCAAAGGTGTCAGGCAGGAGTTTCTCTGACATGTTTAAGAGACAGAAGGGACATGTATGGCAGGAACTGAGGGAGCCATTGTCAGATAGGAAATGTCTGAGAGGTAAAGGATGCATGTCGGGCGGAGCTAAACAGGGCCTTTCAGCCCCTTTGATGACTTCAGCTGCTATTTCAACTGAGATGGACAATCTATGGGCTCTGAGCAAATGGGAAATATTATCTGATATATTTAATAGTTTACTACATAGTTGAGAGTTACTACTGACAAGAGCCTGGAAGGGGCAAAGACCAATTAGAAGTCCTTTGCAATAAACCAAAAGTGAGCTGATCAAGAATTGTTAGTAAAATGGATTTGATAAAAAGCCATTGAATTCTCAGTATTTTTTGAAGGCAGAAGCAAATTATGAAGGAGAATTATTTATTTTTGTTCTCTTAGCACACTGTGGGGAAATGAAATACATATTAAAATATGATGAGTTATTTTGTTTATTGCTCATCCGATTGGCAAGGATCAAAAAGAATGTTAATGTTTGTCATCAAGCATGTAAAGAAGTAGGTTTTCTTATGTAGGACTTATGTGAGTTAAAATTGGTATGGCATTTCAAAAACACAAAGTTCACAGTAGGAAAGCAAAAACCTTCAAAATGTATACTTCTTTCTGCTGGTAATTTTACATCTAAGGAAGTAATCAGAAATAAGCACATGTATGTGTCTATAGGAGTGTTCACTGCAACTTATCCAGTGAATATATGAAAAGAAACTTAATGCCCAACAATTAGGCATTGTTTTTATTTAAAAAAGTGCGCTTCTATGACAGACTACTACTGGGCACATTCAGTTGTCAGATGAGTGGTTCAATGTCCTGAACATTATCAACAGCTCAAAATTGAGCCACTGGTATTTTTTTTTTTTTAATTTAAAGAATTACATTTTAAAGTTCTGGGTTTTTATTTTCTTTGTCTTACAGAGAGATTTAAAATATCACTATAAAAACATTACTTTCATTTTCATTCCAACATATTTTAGTAAAATGAGAAATAAAAATGCTGAGTTTATTTGGCATGCTGGGAATAATATACTACAGTGAAAAAGCCAATGGAAGTTTGAGGCAACTATGAAGATAATTTATTAACTAACTGAAAAAACCCAAACAGTTGATCACATTTGTTTTGCAAAAAAAAAAAAAAAATTATTTACATTAAAAATATTCATGTGTATGTGGCTAAAAGGGAAGAAAATGTACAAAACTTCTAATGAATGTGTTTATGTATTAGTTAGTTAAGGCTTCTATAATATATTACCAGGCTTAAACAACACTTAGTTTTAATAATTCTGGATTCTAGAAAATCAGAGATAAATGTGCTGGCAGATCCAGTATCCGATGAGAGTTTTCTTCCTTTTATTAACACGGCAGAAAGCAGAGTGATCATCTTTCTCATGCCCTTTCTTATGAAAGGGCTACTCTCATTCATTTGGCTCCACTTTCATGAACTACTTACTCTCTGAGGCCTCACCTCCCAATATCATCACATTGGGGATAAGGCTTCAACAGACAAATTTTGAGGGGACACAAATATTTAGTCCATAGCAGTGTTCATGTTCACATTATCAAAAATAATAATAACAATAATAATAGCAGCACATATTTATATAGGCTTTACTGTGCTGGGCACTTTTCATATATTTATGCCTGTATGAGTTTAGAACCATAATTATCTTCATCTTCATGTGTAAGGTAACTTAGTTTTGTTTAGCTAGTAAGTGACAGACACTAAAATATTAGTAAGTTGTTGATGGAGAAATTATGAATGATTTTGTTGTTAATTTTTATTTTCCACATTTTCTAAGTGTTTGCTGTTGAATATGTGACATTTGTTTCAGCACTTGTTAGATAAAGGAGTATGAAGCATGACAGAGTAGTATAATTTTTAAGAAAATAAATTCTAGAAATGGAGACTAGTGAGGGAGGCAGAAGGAAGAGAAGAGTAAGTTGCTGGTGGATTCCAATGCAGGTGAGGTCAAGAGAGAGAAGGCCTGAGCCATCCATTATTTGTCAGGTAGGACATCATGGAGACCTTTTCAAAAGCAGTTTCTTTGGGAAAGTCAAAACAGAAGCCAGTTGAAGCCAGTGGTCTGAGGACAAAAAATAATGAAGGAGGGCGGACAGAATTCAAAACAGGCACTTGCAGGAGGAAAAAAATAGTATAAAGGGGATTCAAGGTTAAAGAATGTTTTTTACCCAGAGCATGTTTTCAGGCTAAGGAAGGAAGCAAATGAAAATAACAACAAAAATGTACATTATGCCTGTCATCATCCTTACCACTTTACATTCATCAGCTCATTTAGTTCTTGGAATACTCTGGTATTATTATTGTCATTTTATAACTGAGACAGCTGAGATTCAGGGATAGAATAAATGATGTGCCTGAGCTTACAAGGTAGTAAGAAAGATTGAAATTTGAATCCAGTGCTGTTTGATGCCAACCGTTAATTTAGACTGCCTTCATCAACATTTGGGTATGTGTGTGTGTTTGGGATGCTGCAGAGGAGGGACGGAAACTACATGGTAGAAGAGATAAAGAACTTTAATACTTAGTGATATCAAAATCAATCTTTCTCCATTCATTTCTAAAGTAGAGCTATTTATACTTTCTTCTTCAGCTATGTCAAACTTCAACTTTAGTCAGCATATTGATGGGATTTTAAGTTTTGGCATAGACATTATTTTAAAGTAAAAGTATCTGAAATCTTATCTGAACTTCTCCTATCTGACTGAAGTAGAGCCGCCTGATATACAGCGCCATTAATCCTACTCCCAAGGGAGTTTCCTGCAAATTCCAAGGAGACAGACTTCTTATTCTCATTATCACAAACAAAAACAAAAAAATAAATATACAAAAATAAAGCCGACAATAGGTCCTTTTATACTTCCTTATGGACACCAAAATTACCTCCACCACCACCATTTTTTAAGTTGATACATAAACTTTTACTTCTGGGTATTCAGTAAATTACTCATTACTGAGGGACTTCTCTGTGTACATGCAAATAAACTCTGACTTTTCTCCTGTTAACCTATTGTCAATTAACTCATAGGACCTCAATCAATCAATCCTAAGAGGCAGAGGAAAAGCTCTCTCCCAACAGTATCAAGTCTGTTTCCTGAACAAAGTACTCTCTTTCCTAAAAGGAGATCTGGAAAAAACAACGTGCACAATGATTTTGCTTAACTCCACTCTATACCCTTCGTAGAAACTGCACTCACTATTTCTGCCATTGACTTGCCTGGTCTGAGGTTTTGAGAATAAGGTGACAGTTTTCTATTTCTAGTGAGCTGAATGCTTTCTGAAGGATATACATTTTTCTTTTGATTTTATTATGAAGCACAGAGGGAAACTTAAAAGAAAAGATCAGCATAGAGGGTAGAGACATAAGGTAGATAGCAGGAAAGTGCTAATATTAAAAACAAATCTGTGGGGATTTACAGACTGTAGAGAAGTCTGAATTTAAAGCTGCAAAAACAATATTCTGTGTTTCAAAAATCAATAGCATATAAAAGAGTACTAGAAGTATTATTAAAATTAAGGTACATTAAAATGATTTCTGTGCCAGTCTCATCAGTACTGAGGATCTGGACTACAATATTAAATTAATTATAGGGACATATATTAAGAAATTAGAGGAAGGTCCCTACAATTTACTAGAAAATGTAAATATATATGAAACTTTTTCCCCCACTGCTATATTTTATTGTATAAGAAATTGGAATGCTTAGCCTAAAACCGGCCTTAACACTCACCCCTATGAGATTCTTCATTAGACGGAGCAAATGTCACTTAGGAGTGACAAGAAAGTCAAGCATTATTTCTATTTATTTTTGCATTCCTCAGCAGCTACTCTAGGGGTGTTCCCAAATGTAACATTACATTACATTGAAATGCACCTTAGTTAGTTCTTGGGGCCAGTGACTAACGGTCATTCGTAAAACGTCGAAAGGACTCATAAAGCAGAGGTGAGATATTTTTCAAATTGTTTGTCTTGGTGGGTGATCACTTTTTTATTCTCCTTGACTTAAAAAATAAATAAAGTAAAAGACCTTGTTTTCAAACACTAATCAGTTGCTTCTTTATTTCCCAGTAGAGTTCTGACCGACCATTCAGCCTCAATACTTCATTTTCTTGAGTGCTTTATTGACCATGATCTTGAAGAGTACATTTGGCTCAGAATAACACAGCAGCTTGTTATTTTTAATTGAACTGCAGAGTACATTACCCTACATAAGAAGCAATGGGAAAAAAAATTAGTCTGAACATTTCATTTTCCCATTTCAAAAATCATGCCACTGACATCCGTTGAAATTAAAAGAGATGAACAAAGAAAATGCCTTTCACATCTACCAAAGGGGAAAAAAACCAAAAATGCAAAGTTCGTTTCCTCATGCTAACCTCCTTCATCTAGAAAACTTGAAATTCCTTGCTAAAATATTTTAAACATGCCACATTCAGAAATTCAGTTTCCAGCATGGTGGCCTTTTTGTTTCCAGGTTAAACGAATTGGAGATGCCGTGAAATACACTTTAAAACGTTGACCTCTTTGTATTTCCACTGATCATTAAAAACCCAGGGGGTGCATATTCTGAAAGAGTATGCATTTGCCTTCCTTTCCTTGACTAACTTTTCTGTTCCAGGGGACTCCATGCAGGAAGGTGGCTCTCTCCTTGACTGCCTCTGACCTCCCCAGAGGGAGCTGAATTTTAATAGCTCTTCATGTTCTAGAAGCTGACAGATGAGTCAACTATTCCCACGTTGGATGCTTTTTGGAGGTATCTCTTCTCATTTCAGGCTACCCTATAGTCCCACTGAATGCCATGGATGGTGATTTGTCCCCTACTGGTCAAAGCCTGTTACTGTGCCTTTGAAAGAATCCAAATCTCACTTGAGGCCCAGTTTCCCCACTGGTGAGGCTGCCAACTGACTCCATGGCTCTTGGAGAGAGACCGGAAAAGCATACGAGGCCTTCTCAAAATTTATTTATTTGTAAACTGAAATCTAAATTACATTTTAATTCAAACATTGTTTTTTTACTACTGATTGGGAAGATTTCTAAGACAACTTCTGTGACTTTTTTTTTCCTTTTTGCATATGTTCACCCAGTGCTAATGCATGTCAGCTGCAAAACAGCAACAATATCAACATACCCTTCGTGGTAAAAGTGGCAGATGAATACACATCTTCCGAATGAAAAGCTGGGCCTTTTGGGAAGCCAGAGAAACATTTAAAACACTAAAATAGCAAGTTTGTTTACCTAAATATGCCTTAATCACTACTACATGATTAAAAGATAAATATATGCTTTTCATATATCTATTTAAGATCCCCCCAAATGAAATCTTTCTCTAGTCTCTACATCATATGTGAGTATGGGAATTGGTCTGCTTCCTGTCCATCTTTGCCCAGCTTTGCAGTTTTCCTGCCTGTATGTATGACCTAGTAGTCAGCCAAGACCCCTCTACAAATTTCTGTTAAGTATTCTCCTAGATAGTTTCCTCTTTTCCAGAACACGTACCAAGAATGCAAACCACCTGAGCCTTCTCAAACTTGAATCTCTAATCTCTCAACTCAGTAATGTTGACAACCTCTCTTGGATCTTTATCCCTGTGCTGTTAGTATGGAAATAGCCAGCAGCCAGAAATCTGGGGTGACTGTTGGGATCATTTAGTTGTCTCCAACCTCTTAGGAATAAAAGTCCCTTTTTACCTGTTGACCCATATCTGAAAGGTTTCCCCCCCCCCATATTTTGCTTGTTTTTCTAGTTGTTTATAGCAGAAATTTAGCTCAGTACTTGTTATTCCCTCTGGCTAGCAAAGAGTCAAACAAACAAGGACATAATGCTTATTTTTATCACATATGTAACCTGAAGAAGATATTTAACCAGCTTCGGGACTCAGCCATATCACAATGCAAATAATAATCTTGAGGGTCCCCACAAATATTGGAGATATTAAAATATCAAAACTAAGATTTACTAGTGAGTGTGCCCTAAATGGGAGCTGATGACATTATCCATAACTTTTAGTGGTTACTAGTTTACTAATATTTTCCTTTGTACTCTAAAAAAGTAAAATCTATATATATCAGAAGCAATGCTCTCATTTTTATATTTATACTCATGTTTGTTAATGAGGAATTGTGTATAGAATTGATTTTTGTGGTGGTGTAACAATGCCAAAACTACGGCATTGGCAAAAAATAATTTAAAACTTCAAGGTCACTTTAATAATTGGGTATCTTTCATGTGTAGTGGTATAATGTTCTTCTGAAATAAAGAATATTATAGTTCATATAATTGGTTGGAATATTGCAGAAATTATGGAAGTCAATGTAAAGCTACTATTCCTACATCTCTGAATGTCCAAATAACTCTGTCAATATCTTCCTAAACTTCTAGAGACAAATAGCAAACCTTTTTTTCAGAAGTAAATAAAAAACACATTTCTGAAATATTCATTCGTTGTTTAGTCTAAGAATTCAGGTTTCAGCTTTTAAAAGAAAAAGAGTTGGGTCATGCGAGGTTACCTCAGTGCAATAGCGATCTCACAGGTCTGCATGACAGCTATCATCTTAAGAATTGGTGTGATGAGAAAGAGAAAGAAATTGTCAAACCGTTGTCAAGCAACAGTTCTCATGATGATTTTATTGAGTCAGCACGGAATTGAATATATATTCCAGGTTTGCTCTAAGTGATATTGTTTGCATAGATCTGTTTTCCTCAACAGATTGTTTATAAAAATCTCATTTTTCCCCTTTTTCTCACATAAGATGGGTACAAAAAAACAGAAGAGACAACAAAATATGTACATAATACAGAGCTATGTCTACTGATTACACTGTTTCAATAATAAAAATGAGAACTATTTTATCTAAACTTTAGGCTAAATCAAAGTTGCAACAATGATATTTTTAATTGTTGGTACACATTATCTAAATTCTGTAATGCTAACCTCATTTTCAGAGACAAATTTCTAATTGAATTACCTCTAAAGGAGACTTTAAAAAGAATACTGTGAACACTGGCTGCTGCAATTTCCTGCATTTCAATTTCATTTACTTCAGGTGATAACTCCAATTTACTTTTAGGATACTTTAAATTCTTGATATCTGCATATTTTTGCATACAGTCCTTACATCGTTGGATATTCCTTCTCTTGTATCTATGCCTTCATAATCCTTGCTTATCTTTCAAAATGAATTTGTGTCATCCTGTAAGCCTCTCCCACTGCCTTCCCTACCCATGATGAGTGAGATGCTTTTGAATGCTCTCCCTTAACATTCTTGTATAAGAACGAACACCTATATATAGCACTTCCTATGTGCAAAGCTCTGTTAGAAGTCTTTTGTTCTTTTAGCATATTCTTTTAATTTTCATATCGGTTCTATGAGTTAGATAATAGTGTCTCCATTTTGTAGATGAAGAAACAGGATCATAGAGAGTTTAAAGACTTGGCCTAAATTCACAGGTAGAAAATTTAGGGATTGAAATATAATCTGTTACCAGATTCTTCTTCTTTATTTTTTAATAGCTTCATTGGGATATAATTTACATATCATATAACCCATCTGCTAAAAGTGTACAAGTTATTGGCTCTATAGTCTATTCACAGACATGTTCTATCATCACTGCAACAAGTTTTAGAAAATTATCTCCTAAGGAAATCCAGTTCCTATTGGCCAACATATCCCAATTCCCTCATCTCTGGTACCCCCATTCCCTCCAACACCCCACTCCTTAGTTCATATCCGTGGGTCATACATATAAGTTATCTGGCTACTGCATTTCCTATTCTGTTCTTAACTCCCCCATCTATTCTGTACCTACCAATTTGTACTTCTTAATTCCTGCAGCTTTTTCCCCAATCTCCCTCTTCTCCTTCCCAACTAATAACCCTCCAAATGATCTCCATATCTATGATTCTGTTTCTGTTCTGCTTGTTTGCTTAGTTTGTTTTTTAGATTCACTTCTTGATAGTTGTGAATTTATTACTATTTTAATGTTTATAGTTTTGAGTTTCTTCTTTCTTAATTAAGTTTCTTTAACATTTCATATAATAATGGTTTGGTGATGATGAACTTCATTAGCTTTGCTTTGTCTGGGAAGCACTTTATCTGTTCTTCCTTTCTAAATGATAGCTTTGCTGGGTAGAGTAATCTAGGTTGTAGGTCCTTGCTTTTCATCACTTTGAATACTTCTTCCCAGTCCCTTCTAGCCTGCAAAGTTTCTTATGATAAATCAGCTGACAGTCTTACGGGAACTCCTTTGTAGGTAACTCTCCTCTTCTCTCTTGCTGCTTTTAAGATTCTCTCTTTATTTTTAACCATTGGCATTTTAATTATGATGTGTCTTAGAGTGGACTTCTTAGGGTCCATCTTTTTCAGGACTCTCTGTGCTTCCTGGACTTGTATTTCTATTTCCTTCACCATATTAGGGAACTTTTTTCATGTTTTTTTTTTCAGGGAAGTTTTCAATTTCTTGCTTTTTCTCTTCTCCTTCTGGCACCCCCATGATTCAAATACGGGTACGTTTGAAGTTGTCCCAGAGGCTCCTTAGCCTATCTTTTTTTTTTTTAATTCTTTTTTCTTCTTGCTCTTTGATTAAATATTTTTTCTTCCTTATTTTCCAAATCATCGATTTGATTCTCAGCGTCATCCACTCCACTGTTGGTTCCCTATAAATTTTTGTTTATTTCATTTAGTGTGACCTTAATTTCTGCCTGGGCCTTTTTTATGCTGTTGAAATACTGAAGGAGTTCCTTGAGGATTCTAATAACCAGTATTTTGAACTCTGTATCTGAAAGATTGTTTATCTCCATTTCATTTAGTTATTTTCTGGAGTTTTGTTCTGTTCTTTCATTTGGGCCATATTTCTTTGTCTCCTCATTTTGGTAGACTCCCTGTGTTTGCCTCTATGTATTAGGTAGGGCTGCTTTGACTCTCTGTCTTAGTAGCGTGGCCCATTGTAGAAAAGCACATCAGTAAATTGGTTGGGGCAGAGCCTTAGGTAATTGCCAGGGCAGGGCAACCCATGTGAACCCAGGTGATGTAGTCTTTGATAGAGTGTTGCTGCATTGTAGCTCTGTGTCAGGGAGGGGTCAGACAGGGGACAGTGTAGCTGCCTGGCTTCTGAAGTTTTGTCTTGGAGGAAGCTGTCTGCCGGCACTTGTCCTGATGCCAGACATTTCAGGTTCTCCCCATATGCCACGGTTGCCCTTCCAGCTGCTGCCCCAGTGCTGAAGCCCAGAGGGACTTCATCTGTGTAAGTCCTAAGTCTCCTAAGTCTGTTGTGAGCCCTTTAAGAGGAGACTCCTGAGAATCCCACACTTTCTTTTGTTGCCTCAACCCCTGCTGGTTTTTACAGCCAGAAGTTATGGGGACTTATTAGCAGTGGAGCCCTGGGCTTGGTAGTCTGGTGTGGGGCTGGGACCTCTCGCTCCCAAGGTATCTGTCCTCATTTTCTTCAATCACACCTGGGTATGGAATTGTCTGCTCCACATCTTCAAGTCCCTGCACCTTTCTGTACCTCTCCGCATCTCTGCCCCATCTACCTGTCTGGATGAATGGTGAACTTCTTTAATTCCTTGGTTGTCAGACTTGCACAGAGCTTGATTTTCTGATGATTCTGGGTGATATTTGATTCATAGTCTAGTTGTAATTTTTGCTGTGGTTGTGTGAGGTGAGCCATGTTTACCTATGCATCCATCTTGACGAGAAGAGAGATAAACCTTTTTAATATTGATGAAATTTAATGCATCATTCTTTGGTTGTTTGCACTTTGAGTGTCATATGTAAAAACCTACTGCCAAATTAATCTTACAAAAGTTTACACCTCTGTTTTCTTCTTAAGTTTTATAGTTTTAGCTCTTACATTTAAGTCTATAATCCATTTTTAATTTTTGTATATGGTTTGAGGCAGGAGTGTAGATTTATTCCTTTCATGTGAGTATCCTTTGAAAAGACTACTCTCTTTCCCATTTGACACTCTTATTGAAAATCAATTAGCCATAGCTCTATGGTTTGATCCTGGACTCGCAATTTTATTCTACTGATCTAAAGGTCTATCCTTAAACTTGTATTGATTATTGTACAACAGCTTTCTAGTAAATTGTGAAATTCAGAAGTGTGAGTCTTCCAACACTTCTTCTTTTTCATGATTGTGTGTGCTTCTGCCTATTATAGTTTTATTGCATCTTCATGAGTTTTATAACACCAGCTGTCAATTATGCTATAAAAGGACAGCTAAAATTTTGATAGGGATTTTACTGAATCTGTAGATATGTTTGCAGAATATTGCCATTTTAATATTAAGTCTTTCAATCCATAACTATAGGATATCTCTATTTTTTTTTAGTATCTCAAAATTTCTTAATATTTTGTAGCATTCAGCACACAAATATTGCAGTTCTTAAGTTTCTTTTTAATTACTTTACTCTTTTTATATATATAAATGGAAATGCTTTATTAATTTCCAGGGATTTTTCATTGCTAGTATACAGAAATATAATTGATTTTTGTATGTTGATCTTCTACCTGCAACCCTGCTGAACTCATTTATTAACACCTCAGGGTTTTATTGTTTTTTTAATGTAAGATCATTTCATCTGCAAGTAGAAATAATTTTATTTCTTCTTTTCTAATCTCTTTTCTTTTATTTAGTTTCCTTAACTAATTTTGCCAGCTAGAACCTCCAGCACAATGTTGAACAGAATAGTGAGAATTGACATCCTTGTCTTGTTACTGAATTTCAGGGATTAGAAGGAGCTTTCAGTCTTTTACCATTAATATGACGTTAGCTGTGGGTTTATAGATGTTTTTTATCAAGTTTAGAAATTCCTTTATATTACTAGATTGTTGATTGTTCTATATCATATAAAGATGTTGCATTTTATTATTTTTCTTCATCTATTAAGATAATTATGTTGGTTTATTCCTTCATTTATTAATAAATAATATTGACTTTCATAAGTTGAGCCAACTTTGTATTCCTGGGATAAATTCCACTTGGTTTCAGTGAAGAATCCTGTTTATATGATTCTAGATTCAGTCTGTTACCATTTTGTTGCAGATGTTTGTGTCCATATTCATATTGTGTCATATTCATTGTAGTCTTTAAGCCATTAGGTTTCACTAATTACTGGCTATTTGTTTAATTTTGTCAACAATGTCCTGGCTTTGCTCAGTAGTTTGAAGAAAATAAATTTTGGTAGGAGTCATTTTTGAAATCAGCCTTTAAAATTTATTATGATTCCAGGAGGGATATTCTTAGCTATCTCATTCACTGGCTTTCTCTGGTGGGCATTCTGGCTTATGATTTAGCTTTTTGCTATTAATTAAGAGGAGCCTTAGACTTGAACTTCTGCAACCTCTATTTCAAATAATTGGAGAATACTTAAGTGTACTCTTGTCTTTACCCTGGCTGGTTTGGCTCAGTGGATTGAGCGTCGGCCTGCGAGCTAAGTGTCGCTGGTTCGATCTTCCAGTCAGGGCACATCAGAGAAGGAAAACTCTGACTCCAAAAAACCTCCGCTGCCTTGCGGCATACCTCTTCAGGGGAAAGGCTAAGGGAGTAAACCCCGACAGAAAATCCGGAGCCAGAGTCCCTAAGGCGGTTTGACGTTGTAGTCAACACCGGCAACTCCTGCGGCGCACCTGAAGCCAAGCTGTATTGATTCCGTCTTTCCCTTGGACCCTTCAGCTGCGAAGAGAGGGGGGGTCTGCTGCATGGGCAACAGCAGACCCTCCATATCACCCTGCCCAGGCTCTGTAGCTTCAGCTTCACTGGAGAGGACACTCCAGCGTCATCGCAAGATGTCAATTCAACACGGGAGGAGACAGATACCGTGTCACTCCCGAGTCGGACTGCACAGCCATTCTCGGCGGTGCAGATAGACTCTTAAGAAGCTACACCATCGTCTCTCGAGACGGACGGCTGCCGACGACTCTTGTCTTATGGATCGCCTCTCCTCTGGGCAAAATCTTTGTGCTAATATTCTGGATACTGAGATGGGTAGCCGATCCTGGTGTTTTCTACTTACTTCTGTTGACTCGGAAACTCTGCCCTTAGAAAAAGTCGGAGTGATAGATTGCAATCAAGGCCCCCAGTATTCCACACTTGGCAATACCTGGAATAGGTGCTGCATCCTGTGGGTGGGGCTAGGTGAGAATTGGAAGCCCCCAAGTTCTTGGCCACACTCAGCAGGAACTGAGTCCCTTCAAATTAGAATTGAAGGGTATGAGAAATGCTAGCAGCCTGTCCCTGCAGATTAGACAAGCCTTGACTGGGAATTTAGGAGTGAGAGAGAGCACTGCCTTCTTGGCCAGAACTTCTTGCAGTGGAGTTTCTATTAAGCTGAACAGGGCAGATGGTAAGATGGAAGGAAAGGGGCAGGATAAGGCTCAGATGCCACAAACAATTCTTTTAGTAGATTTTCTTGAGTAAGTGATAATGGATTTAAAGTATGCCTTTAGGAAAATTTCCAGAGACTTTAAATGGTTATGATTTAGTTAGTTTATTATTTGCAGTTTTGTGGGGAAAGTCTCACCCTGCCACCTAGAAGTGGAATTCCTCCAGGGATGGTGTTCTTAACCACAATGCTATAATGTATAGTCCAAGTTTAGTGGTTATTAAATAACATTTACCATATTTCATTGCAACTTTCAGTTAATTTTATATAACATCCACTGAAAATTTTCTCAGCTGCTGTTGTCATTTTTGCCTGGAGCTCGGAACCAAACTTTCTTATTTATTGACTTTTGCAAAGAAGCCCTTTTCAGACACTGCTACCAGAGCTTGCCATTAACTCCTTTTCCATCTCCTTGCTGTTTGTGCCTGCCCCCTAGAGCCTCTTATCATGCTTATTGTGCTAGTCCCTAGGTTCTTTGCCTCTGGGTCCAGGAGACTCAAAGGCTGAGAACTCAGGACACCTTGAACCTCTGTGGGGGTTCAAACTGGAAAAAGTCTCCAAGTAGCAGATGTTCTTAGCAAAAACTCAAAAACTTAGCACAATAACAGCACAATTTCATGGCTATTATTATTAGTATTTTCTTGGTTATATATTAACATATAGAATCCTTTTAAATCTAGCCTAAAACCATAGCTCCTTTGAGACAATATAATTGATACACATTTAGAAATTCATACAGTTTATAGTTTGGGTTTGTTTTGTTTTTTAAGGTATTGGGTATTTGTGTTTTGTTTTGTTTTGTTTTGTTTTTTCTCTAGGAAGCACAAGCTTCACTGGCACGAAAGTTGTTGTGGTTTTCATTAGCAGGTTTTGAAATTACAGTAACAGTGATTGAGCCTAAAATTCATGACTCAGCAGTTTATGTTTGCTTCCCTGCCCTAGGATTCTTTGAATAATTTCCCACAAAAACCCAAAGATTGATGACAATGATTAATGATGCTTTCATAATAACTCATGCTCATTTTTTCTTTAGTTAATTTACACATCATTTTTCTGCTGTAGAGGAAATAATATCTTATATTTAGAAACACTCCATACTTTACTAAATGCTTTCACATAATTTAATCTCAAAACAACCTTGCGTGGCCACTTTATTAGTCTTCTCTTACAGATATAAAAATAGAGGTTCAGAAAAAACTCCTTGGATTCCATAAGCTCAATGATCTGTTAAGTAGAAAAAATAAATCTTGAACTGATATCTTTTGATTATAAATCTAATACTCTTTGCAGTATATATGTCAAATGCTTTTAGTATGAGTGTATTGAGAAGAGGCGACGAGGTAAAGAAAAAGAAATGAAACAGATTGAAGTACTTCCAATAAGAATAGTAATTGCATATTATTTCCTTTTTTTGATTAAATGGTATATCTAGAATAAAGTAAATACTTTCTTGATCTTATGCTGACATACATAAATTACTATATTTACCTTTCATACATACTCATATACTGTACAAATTGAGAATCTGTTACCTACATGTTCCTTAATGAGAAAAAAAAAACAATGTCTCCTAACATAAAAAAAATCAAATTTATTTTTTACCTGTATTTAAGATAAGCAGGTTCAATTTTAAAAAGTAATCCAAGAGAAGTAGTAGAATCTTTCCTTCTATTTAAATTGCAGTTTCCTTAAAAGATCATGATGTAGACAATTATGCTAATTTACTCTTTTTCCCCTTTATTCATTTTTCTGATTTTGTCTAATTCTATGCTTTCCACAGATTGTGGATATATGAATTATGAAATATCAGTCCACCAGAAGTGAAAATATTATGAAACAAAGGAAAAACAATGACTGTTTCTAAGACTAAGAAAATATAAATATTTCTATAGTGTTTATAATTTCTCATCAAATGTGGATTTGTTATTTGATAAATAAACAATTCTTGATGTTTTGAGTTAAAACTTTCTTTCTATTTCTTTGCCCTAAAAAGCAGAGTTATTTGAACACATTGTGAATGAAGTAATTTTCTAATATCAACTTTGTCAAAAGATTTAATAATAGAATAATTCTCTGTTATCTCTCTTAAAAATCTGGATTTAGTGGATGGAAATCAAAGAATGAAGAATCCTAACACTACTTATTCAGGCATGGTCTCGTGTCCAGCCCTGTTCGTATTTTTGTAATCATGTATGGAGTTCTTTATCTCTTTTCTCCTTCTCTCTTTCTATCTGTTTCTCTGTCTTTCTCTACACTTCATGCTAGCAAGACATTTTATTGTTGTTTATTTAATAAATATTTACTGACCTGCTTATATGTACCAAGCATTGTAAGTGAAAACCAATTTTGTGTTTTATTGGTACTTATAGTTTAGAGGAGGAGTCCAAAAGTAATAAACTTATTACAGAAAAAGGGAGAATTCTGAATGATAAATTAAATTAAACTGTCCTGTAAACCCATAAAGATCACAGAAAGACTGACATGTGTTCTCTCTCTCTCCTTTATCATTTTTTCCCCAGCCTCTACAAAATGCCGTTAATTCTGAGTACTTCACAATATGGGTTCAATTTTTATATAGAGAAGTTAATAATTTTGAAAAAGTGATTTATGAGGTACTCTTTAAAAGCAAGATTTATATCTTATCTTTTTCTTTTTGGGATTTAGCATAATGTTTAGCTTACAATATATGCTCAATAAATAGTTACTGAGTCAAGACTAATCCTTTAGGGTGTACTATATATCTAACTGTTTTACTTTTCTATGACCTCAGATAACATGTAAATTTTCACAAGAAAATAAGACCTGCTTAAAAAAATTCCAAGAAGTGAGACCAATAATAGAGGGATATTTTAGAAAAAGAAATTACTCTTAAAATGATAACTCAGTAGGCGTCTTCCTGCTACACTTTTCCTATGGTGAGTTGCTTAAAGAAACATCTTTCTTTCAACACATAGTTTGGACCTTGCTTTATGTGGAATTGCTTTAAATAAGCGGCTTTTGTGTACTTTCTATTTTTATCTTTTTATGACTCTAGTGACAGTTACAGTTTAGAAAATAATTTTTTATTTCTATTACTGTCCTATTTTTTAAAATTGGTTTTATTTCCTACTGTTATTTCTTTTCTTTTGTAAGTATTCTTAAAATAATCTCTCTCTTTATTATGGCTTCTTTCCCAGTTTTGCTGAATTTAACTTTCCAGGAATATCTATGAACTCAATTAATTTTGTAAAAATATCATCCATTCATTATTTAATCTAAAATATTTTCAATTATAAGATGCACAATCATTTTACCTACCACTAATAAAAATAAAAAAACTGAAAGATGAATCCAGACTTCAGGAATATTGAAACATGAAAACATCTATGTTTTTGAATTTATAAAATATAGAAAAATTACCAACACAGCTTTACCAGAAATTTCCAATAATGTAAGTATACAAAATTATTTAATTACTTTCATGGTAGTTTAAGGCAAAGGGATACTTAACTGTACTGAATATTTAACATAGAACAATGACTCTGCTTTTAAAAAAAATATTCTGAGAGCTCTAAAAGAAATCCTGCTAGAATGAATTCCCAAAAGTCATAACTGTCTGTTTTGTATGTACTCAAGCACCTACAAGGTACAATAACTATTTCTTACATGAGTTTATGAGTGAATTCATGTTTTATCAGAGATGCCACGTGTCTGTTTGAAGCAAAACTGAATCAAGCAAATAGAAATTATTAATCAGTGAGCTCCTTCTAAATGCCAACTTATGTTTCTCAGTTATTCTGCACTTACTACAGTATAGCTTCTCAAGCCTGACTTTTTTTCACTTTCTGTAAACTTCTTTCCATATTATTTTCATAAGTATCCATAACTATTATAATTATATTTACAATTCAGTGATGTTTTCAATAATGTTTTGTGAATTGCCATGAAAAAAACAAATCGACATAATTCATCATTTATGGCTCTTCATACTTGTACACTTAGAAAGTTAAAAGGAAAATAATTAATCTTAAACACTGCCTTGTAGCAATACACTTGGTCCACTTGCAAGAAGAAGTAGAGATCAGTAGGCCAAATATGGAAATAAAGAATTTAACAGTGGGACCAAGATTGTAGGTCTGATTCTATTCTCATTCTTTCTTTTCTTCTGTTTCTAAGACATTTTGTTATGTGGCTTTGGTGATGGTTGAATATACTTATCCATATGTAATGGATGACAGAAAAATGTGCCTAACTTTTATCAATCCAATAGCATTTGCAATCTCAACAGTTACATCATATTTAATTTAAACCTAACACAAGTTCATTCTCATTTCAAAGGTGGAATATCACAGTAGCTAGGACATGGCCTCCGGAACTAGCATCTCTGCACTTGAAACTTATCTCAGGCTCCTGTTAATGATATGGACATGGAAATTTAGTTTATTCTTTTGTGCCTTATTTTCATTCTTCTAATGTAATTAGTATATCTCTCACAGATGTTGTATAGGAATAAACACATGTAAAATTCTTAACAGGTCTGATCAAATAATAGATGTTGGTGTTGGTTTCTCTGTTTTCCTCTCCAGACCTACTGTGTCCTTCAGTGTGCTACTCTGTGACCTGAGAGGCTGACCTTCATGGTCTTCATTACTTGGGCTCTTTTGCCCTTTCATTTATGGTTGGATTTGCCACTAGAGACAATGAAAGAAAATGAAAAGACAGGAGGAGTGACATTGGGGTTAGGAGTACCTGATTGTGGTTTTGGCAATGATTCTTTTTCTCTTTCTTCTTTCTATACCAAAGGTCACAATTACTATTTTGTGCTCTCTATCCCATGGTTCTACCTATTGTCAGGTCTGTTAATACTGCTCCCTCTCCATGCCTCCATCAGACATCAGGACGGTCAAGGCTTGCTGTGAATCTAAGCTCTGGTGTTTCAATGTCTTTTGTTGATTTTTTTAAACTTTATTTAATTCTCTTCAATTAACCATTTGGATGTACCATTTATTTGCCCATGGGATCATAAACAATATAATGCTGAATCATTTAGCTTAAAATACATATCAGATTATTTCCTACAAGTCAATGAAATATCATTAACAGTGATAAGAGTAGAAGTTTCAAATCTTAGGTAAGGAAAATCTATTTTATTAACCTGTGTGTCATGGGTAGTGTCCATTTCCTAAAAAGTAAAAGGGTTATATGCAGAACTGGGACTAGACTGCAGTTAGAATAGAGTAAAGGCTGACAGACCTCCCCTCCGGGGTCTTACACGTGGCTCTTCCCTTCTGTTTCCCCATTCATTAAGTTTTGGAATACAAGGAGTTATTAGGGTAGCCAAATAAAATATAATATAGACCAAATCTGAGTTTTTTTTTCTAAATTTAGTGGGCATCAACATTTTGGAGGTGTTGGGTGGGTTGAGGGAAGAGTTGTGATCCTCAATGTTGTGTGGAAGCTCGCAAGACCCTATAAGTAAGAGCTAGACCTGAGAAGTGCTTTATAGGAATACTTAAGAAGGTCATGGCTGATTTCCATTCAAGTAGCAATTACAGGAAGAACCAGGAGGTCTGGAAAATTAAGTACAATGGCCATATATTGTGGGAATGTAATAAGTGTAACAATCTTCTACTCAACTGGACACTCAATTGATAAATCCATACTGCATTACAGAGGACTTGGGCAAAACAGACTGTTTGTATACTTCCACCCACTAACTATATTTGGGGTCTGTGCAGGGCTGAGTTTGCAGGAAAGAGAGACCATTATGAGTCATAAAGGTGAGACTGGGGCATACAGGCATTAACACTGTGTGAAGCAAAACCATTTCATGTACAAAATAACAATCATTTTGTTCAGCCTGGAAAGAAATTTAAAATAATTGGCCTTATGAAGCTTTCCCAATATAACTCACTTTCATCTT
The DNA here is from genome assembly GCF_987537825.1 of Furipterus horrens. Classification (NCBI taxonomy): domain Eukaryota; kingdom Metazoa; phylum Chordata; class Mammalia; order Chiroptera; family Furipteridae; genus Furipterus; species Furipterus horrens. The sequence goes on along the minus strand of NW_028327172.1, from coordinate 110,621,291 downwards.
TTTCAGAGTTAAGTATTTGAAACTCTCAAGTCAAGTTATATTCTATAAATACCTCAATTCTCACAATTATCACAGTAGGAATACAGAGTATAATGTAATGTTAAGAGGAAAGAGGTTATAGAATCTGAAGTCAGACTTCCTGGATTTGAATCCCATCTCTCTCTACTATTTACTCTCTGTTATAATCTTCCCCATCTTTTTTTTTAACCTCTGTAGGTCTCACTTGTCACCATCAAATTCTTGGGATTAGAATGTTATCTATTTATTGGAAATACTGTGAGGACTGTATAAAGTTAAATATGCAAACAGATTAGTAGAAGACCTGGCACATAGTACGTATTTAATACACCCTAGCTTTTTTGTTATATGTGCCTCTCCCCAACCAGATTCTATGCATACCTTGAGGTATGAATATACCTATAAAATGGATAATACAATAGGTATATCACTGACCAGGTTTGTCACATGGCAAGTACTAAATAAGTATTTGCTTAATGACTAAATGAGGTTAATTTGACTTAAAATATTAATATGAAGACAAAAGCAGAGCATATATATTATTTTTCATTGCAATTGTCACTTGAGTTTTCACATTAATCACTAAAGAAGAGACTTAATACTTTACTGAATTTTAAATGTTTCTTTTTTTTTAATATCATCCCATCAATGTAAATGCATATCTATACCTGTGGGTACATATATACAGAAGCTCCTTCACATTTAAGTTTTTACTTTTTCGTAATATAATTATGTTCTAAAAATTGAAAATCCTTTGAATATGTGGCACACATAAAATTATGTTTTTTGCAAACTGTGCATAGAGTGCCTTTATCATTCATAATAATGATGAAGAATACATTCTAAGGTAAGAAAATCAAAGTTTTACAAAGATAATTCAAAGTAGTTTTCAATTTACAGTGATTTTACTTAATGACAAAATTCACACACAAATATCAAAACATCTCCTGCTCCCACCATAATGCATCGACACAAAACGCCCACATACAGTATGTTAGAACAATAACATAATGAATTACAAACATCAATAAGAGGGGTAGTAAACTACTCACTTGTAGTTCTTTTTTATAGAGAATACCACAGATGTTTTTATACCATGAACTTATATTGAGTCTACTTAATTTGTATTCAACAATGTACAGAGGGCAGCCAACGAATGCTATTAGAAATTTTTTAGAAACCCAATTGGCATCGACATATAGAAAAGACTGCTTCTCCTGTTTACTAATTCTGCAATATTTTTAGTTTATAAGAAATACTTTTTCAAATTTAAAAAAAACATTTAGGGTTTCTTGAAGAAAAATAAAGTTAAGAACTATGACTATCAGGTTTCAAAATGAACTATAAAGTAGCAGCAGGGTGACCTCACTGAAATAGCCAGGAAGAGTGCATGTCTTCATTCTTTAGGGCTATGTAGACAGTACCCAACTGAGATTTCACTGTTTAAGAATATTTCTTTCTAAAAATATTTTTTGTATTTTTATTATATATTATTATATATTTTTAACTTCTTCTTTATTATTGCTCTATTACAGTTGTCCCAATTTTTCACCATTGCTTTCCACTGCCCTGCCCACCCCACTCCCCAACTGCCCCTGCCCCGCCCCCTGAGTCAGTCCCTGTTCTGTTGTCCAAGTCCATGAGCCATTTATACTAGTTCCTTGACTAGACCCTTCCCCTTCTTTCTCCACTTATCCCCCTCCCTCTCCCCTCTGGTCACTGTCAGTCTGTCCCTTCTTTCCATGCCTCTGGTTCTATTTTGCTCATTTGTTAGTTTTGTTCATTAGGTTCCTGTTATAGGTGAAATCATATGGCATTTGTTAACATCTTATTTTGTCTTTATTGTGAGAGAAAAATAATGTATAAATTAATAGGTTACTATTTTTGATTTTTTCAGAAGTAAAGGGAATCGTAATGAAGTTTTCATAAGTATAACCCATTTAATATTCACAGATTCACTAGATTATAAGAGATATAAAGACAAAATCACATTTGTTTTTTCACTAGTTCCTCCAGTAATCAGCACTGAGCTTGGGTACAATTTATACTCAATACATATTTATTAAACAAATGGATGGTCTTTCCTTTGAAGTAGGTCCTTACTGGAAAAGTATTGACTTAGTCTATTGCTAAAGTTTAAGTATTACAGAACGTACAACTTGGATCAAATTTACCCTTGTTTTGGCCCAATTACCTACATTTATGCATACTCTAGGGTTTCAGTGAGAGAATGCCTGGGGGACACCTTCACTTTATAATGTGCAGGATTCTGCAGAAGGAGGGAATTCCAGCCTACAATTTCTAAGAAAGTTACTGACAAAAGCACTGTAATTAAAATAAAAGCCTGCAAAAATCTGATTCAGATGCACATAAATTGAAGACTGGAAAATATAACCATTAAAAATATCTTAGAGCATAGTCAAGATTTGCTAAAGCTCTCTTAAGGTTCTGGCATCAGTTAATAAAACATGAATAAAAAATAAAGTAACCTGTAGAAGCCAAAACCACAAGATCAGGTCAGACTTACCAGAACAGTCACCACACGGAGAACCACTCCACGCATGTTATTCTCCAGTTTCTTGTCAGTCAGTGACCCATTCAGCCCTGTGACAGGATTCCAGCACCCAAGCTGAAAGAGAAAAGAACATGATCACTTTTCTGCCAGGGGAACAGTCCAATCACCTATGAACAGACCTTTCAGAGAACTGTGTGGTAAATCTTGAAATAACTGATACAGGAAGGGTCCTATGTAGGTTCCTTTTTCTAGCAAATGAGCAAAGAAAAATACCATTCACTGCCTTTAAATATCATCATACGGCATATGACAGTACCTGACATGCTTTAGGAGACTTGCCGTGGACATCTGACTTGAGGAGTTATAAATACACCAATAACTCAGTCTCGGTAATGCACTAATTGGAAAAGTAATAGTGCATATAATTCTAGGATATCTGTTTTAATATATCAATTAATGCACAGCTTAGATTTGTTTACAGTTTCAATAGTTTTAATTAGATGTTTCACTGCTTTTATTGGGAAGGATTACTGCTTTTGAGGAAAAATCATGTATATGGCTTTGTTGTTTCAAATATTCACAGTACATAACACAATATAATTTGCCCTTTTGTCAGTGCTACCAGTTAACTTGGATAATTTTGGCAACAATCTTTCCCTTAAAGTCTTGCCATGATTCACTGCTTTTTACTCTCCAAAATACTGGTTTAATTTTACATCTTCATGTAGTTTTTATCTCTTGTAATATCCAAATTTGATGACTACCGGTTTTAAAATTACTACCTATAAATCACAAGGCATAAAAATGTATGACTCTCAATTTAGAAATAAGGAAAAAAGGAGATGCTATAACTTGAATTAGCAGACAACTGCTCAAGAAGCAAAGCTGTGAAGAGAGTGCTGTAATACATATTTTGGGAAGAAATGTCATGCCATTAATCCTGATACCAGATCAATGAGTCTTCACATTCGGGATCCCAATCACATTTGCTTGCTTAAAAAATGTGACAAATTTTTAGTCATATTCAGAGAATGTTCTGATTAACTAAATGGTTTATAGAGGCACATGGTTATTTGTTTTGCTTCCTCCTGAAGACTGTGATTTATTTCTTTGTGTTGTTGCATTTTGTTTATGGCTTCCAAAGTCATCAACATTCCAGCAAGTATCCCTCACAAATGTATGATTCAGATGCTTCCTATTAAAACTTAGTTTCTCTTTGAGTTCCCCAAATGACTTTAATTAAAGAAGACTAAAATGTACATAGTACAACATGGGGCAAAAGCAGGCTTACAGTTGTTTGTATGGAAAATAATATAAAAATTAATAAATAGTAATATAAGAATAAACTCTGATTTGTGTATTCACAACAGTAAACTATGTTTGCCCCCACCCTGTGTGTATCTTAAGAGAAAAGGATGTTACAATATAAACAAAAGTCAGCTTTTTTCTTATTAAAATAATTTGGAAAAAGCTGCTAATTGTTGATTTCAACAGTAAAAGCATATTAAATTTATGCAATGATATATCATTCTCAGTTACATAAAATGTCTAATTAGAAGTTAGATCCAATTAGCAAATCCAAATGTGTTGAAAGTCCAATTATCAGAGATTGTAATCCTCTTGTCAAAGTTAAAACCTTACGAAATTTCTTTTGAGCTTTGTTCTCTTCTGAGGTCAACCAAAGTCGATCCTCAATTACATTCCTTGATGTGCACTTTTTCTAATGACTTTTAAAAGATTTTACTTGGCTAAACCAAATGGTGAAAAAGCAATCTACAATTTTAAGAGAGAAGCTAAATTTCCAATGTGCTATCCACTTTACAATTATATTACTTAATTTTAAGCTGAATGCATAGCTTTTACTACAAGATTTTGTTCATAATAAATATGTCTAAGCTGCCAAAGTAAACACAGAGACTCATTTTTTTCTCAAAGGGAGCTTTTTTTTTTTAAGTTTGGTAAACTTATTGTTAATTTGCCTAAATAAATGATATCTATTAGTGTTAACTTGACCATAGTATTCTGGTGTATTGATTAGTCAAAATATTTACCACTGGAATAAACAAAACTTGCTGAGCAGTTTGTTTCAACAATGCTCTGTACAAACATTTTTAAATCTATGATTTACAGCTTCTTAATTCTGTCCTCCCTTTAACATAACCAAATACAGCCAATGGTTTAAAAATTCTAAAGTATTCTAGGATTGCAGGGTTTGAAACAACAATAATGAAAAAGTAATTTGGAGTAGGTAAAGTAGGTAGATATATCTTTTCTTCAGGCTGGAACAATGACTTAAACATTATTTGTACATTACATGATGTTCCTTCTCCAATTTTATATTGATTCTTCCAGTGGCCCCGACTTTACTAACCCCACCCCTCCTTTTGGTCCTTTGGAGAACTGTTTTTTTTTCTTTCATCCCTAGACAAGTATTCCAAATGATCCAATTTTTTCATGACCCCAGCTTTCTGCTTCAGCAACTGGTAATGCTTGCTTATGTGGCCCAAGCCAATCAATATTCTTCCTTAAAGTTTTACTTTTAAGTGTGTGCATGGAAGGCAAGTAAATAAACTAATATGAAGTAATCATATATTTTAATGTATGGCCAGATTCTCTCACATATAAGATATAAATTTCTCCTTTGCTTAATGGTTTGAAAAAGGTTTTTCACCTTTCTATTTTCTTTCTTTTTCTCTCCTCCCTTTTTCCCTCCCTCCTTCCCTTCTTTCCATCCTCCCTTCCTTCCTTTTTTATTTTTTTCTCTATCAGACCCATATGTCTTTTGATTATAGAACCTGTAAAGTTATTCCTGTTTTTATTAACAACAGTCTATATTTTAGGATTGGTAAGACCTTTTACTTAACTCCGTTCTTCGTATGCATGAAATCCAATGCTTAATGTTAGCTGAATGCTTGCTGTGGGCAACAAGAACTAGGATTTTCAGAGACTGAATATTAAGGTACAGAAAGATTAAGATATGAGACTTCCAGCCAAGATGGAGGCCTAGACTGACACGCTCCATCTCCCTCCACAACTAAGAAGGACTACAACTACCGCAAAACCAGAAATAACCAGAGGTTCCAGAAAATAAAGCTACATGGAAGTCCAATGTATGAAATTATAAACAAGTGGTGCTCATCTGGATGGGTAAAAAGGGTGAAGCTGGGGCAGAGAGGTCCAACTGTGCTGGTTGAGGCAGCAGCGGTGACTGGTGGCGTGACTGCAGTAAGCACAGACACCGTATTTAAGGGGAGGCGAGAAGCACCTGTGGAGCAGCCCCAGTTGCAGACCAGACCCATCAGCTCACAATTCCAACGCCGGGGAAGGCAGACCCCCATGACCTCGGACTGTGAGGCCCAGGGAGTGTGGGGGTGGAGGAGGAGGCTCCTGGTCTCTCAGAGGGAGATAACAGCAAGAATCCATCTTGGTTCCCCGCCCCCACACAAAGCGCCACAGCATGGTGAGAAGTGTCGCCCAGTAGTGATGAGTGCATAAGGGTCTGCCCCTTATAGCATAGGAGGTGTGACAGCCCTGCCCATGAAGCAAAAACCTGACAGGATGGCAGGAATAATGATAGAGATCCCAATCACACAGCTGACCAGAAAGCAAATACACGAATCAACGGTCAGACAGATAGATAACCTTTCTGAGGCTCAGTTCAGAGCTATAGTTATAAGACAGCTTACAGAAATAACAGCAGGACTTAATCCAGACAGGGAAGGAATGAAGAGTAGTCCTGCTGAAATGAAAGAAAACACATATGAAACAAGTGGTGAGGGAAGGAAAACCAGGGATCAAATCAACAAATCCGAACATAGGGAAGGAACAAACAGTCAATCAGTGCAGAAAGAGGAAACAAAAAGTGAGGAAAATGAGGAAAGGCTCAGAAGCCTCTGGGACAACTATAAGAAAGCGAATATCTGAATTATAGGGTTGCCAGAAGGCAAAGAAAAAGAACTAGAAATTAAAAATTATGTGAAAAAATAATGAAGCAAAACTTCCCTAACTTGGAGAAGGAAATAGACTTACAGGTCCAAGAAGCACAGAGAGTTCCAAAAAACTGGACCCAGGGAGAACCACACCAAGACACACTATAATCAAAATGTCAAAAATTAAAGATAAAGAGAGAATCTTAAAAGCAGCAAGAGAGAAGAAAAGGATTATGTACAAAGGAGTGCCAATTAGACTATCAGGTGATTTCTCAAAGGAGACTCTGCAGTCAAGAAGGGACTGGCAAGAAATATTCAAAGTAATGAAAATCAAAGACCTACAGCCACAAATACTCTATCCAGTGAAGCTGTCATTCAGAATAGAAGGGCAGAGAAAGTGCTTCCAGGACAAAGTAAAACTGAAGGAGTTCATTAGATCCAAACCATTGTTATAGGAGATGTTAAAGGGACTTGTTTAGAAGAAGGAGGATCAAAACTATGAACATTAAAATGAAAACTGTATCACAACAACTAACAACAGAAGCTAGGGAATTGAACCAAAGGCAAACTAAATAGTCAACAAAAGTGGAAAAAGAATTATAGGTATGGGGAACATATTTGGGGGAGGTCAGCAGAGAGGGGGAAGGGGGAAAAGGGAAGGAGATGATGCAGGAATTAAGAAGCATAGTAGGGCGGAATGGAGTAGACAGGAAGATGTTGAGAAGAACTAAATGCACAATCAATGGGCATGGACTAAGGGGGCAACTGGAGGGAGGGGGTGTCACTGGGTGGAGGGGAGCAAAGGGAAAAGAAATTGGGACAACTGTAACAGCATAACCAATAAAACATATTATAAGAAAAAAGAAAGTTGAAGTTATGAATTCTCTGAAAAACTAGAAATAAAATATATCTTCTCGTCACATATCAACATTGCGCATAACAAAAAATTATTTTAAAAAAGTAAAAGACTTCCATTGAAGATGGAGACATAGATAAACATGGCTTGCTTTCTCGCACAACCACATCAAAATTACAACTAAAGTATGGAATAACCATCATTCTGAAACACCAGAAATTGAGCTAAATGGAAGTCTTACAACTACGGAATTAAAGAAGAAACTACAATGTGACTTGTAGGAAGGGTGGGTACACAGAAGGTCTGGTCCCACACCCATGTGTGGCAGATAAAAATCAGGAGGGATATCTCATATGTGAAGTGTCCCTGCCTCACACCAGGCCTCCAGCCCACGGTCCTAGTGCCAGAAAGAGAAGTCACCATGACTTCTGACTGCAAAAGTCTGTCAGAAATGAAGGAAATACTAATTAAAATAAGTAACAATTTACAGGGAATCACAATAGAGTGAATGAAGCTGAAAATCAAATTAACAATCTGGAATATAAGGAAGCAAAAAACTATCAGAACAGCAAGAAGAAAAAAATAATCCAAAAAATGAGAATAGTGTAAAGAGACTCTGGGGCAATTTCAAATATACCGACATTTACATCATGGGGGTGCCGGAGGGAGAAGAGACAGAGAGCAAGAAATTGCAAAACTAATTGAAAAAATAATAATAGAAAACTTCCCTAACTTGGTGAAGCAAATAGACATACAAGTCTAGGAAGGGCAGAGAGTGCCAAAAAGATGTACCCAAGGAGGACTACCCCAAGACACATCATAATTATCATAAAATGCCAATGGTTAAAGACAAAGAATCTTAAAAGCAGCAAGAGAAAAGCAGTTAGTAACTTACAAGGGAGCCCTCATAAGACTGTCAACTGATTTATGAAAAGAAATTTTGCAGGCTAGAAGGGAATGTCAAGGAATATTCAAAGGAATGAAAAGGAAGCACCTATAACCAAGATTATTCTACCCAGCGAAGTTATCATTTACGATCAAAGGACAATAATAAAGAGATTCCAGGGCAAAAAAAACCTAAACTAAACTAAAGGAGTACACCACCACCAAACTAGCATTATATAAAATGTAAAAGGCTCTTCTTTAAGAAGAAGAAAAATGTTAAAAAATATGAAAATTATGAACAATAATATGGCAACAAATACATATTTTTCAACACTTGAAACTAAAAAACAAAATAAACAAACAAGTATAACACAAACGAAGTCATAGATATAAAGAATATTTTGATTGTTGCCAGTGGCAGGGGATTGTGGGGATGGGTGAAAAATGTGAAGGAATTAAGAACTACAAACTGGTAGTTACAATAGTCTCAGTGATGTAAAGTACAGCATAGGAAATAAAGTAGCCAAAGAACACTTGTACATGACCCGTGGACATGAACAATGGTGTGGAAATTACCTGAGGGAACAGGCAAGGTTTGGGTGGAGGGGGGAAAAGGGGGAAAAACTAGGACAACTATAAGCACATAATAAAATATACTTAAAAATAAATACATAAAACAAAAAGGCCAATTTTGTCTATAAAAGATAAAAAAAGTAAAATAATATTTATTTCCTATATTGAATAGAACAATTTTTTTAGTTTTTGTAATACTTTCTATATGTCACCATGGTACTAGACTCTTCATACGTGATCTCATTTAAGCCTCAAAATAAGTTTATGAGAAGGTGCTGTTAGCATTGTTCCATTATAAGAACAGAAACTAAGTAATCGACTAAGGTCACATATCTGTTAAGAGAGGAAACTAGGATTTAAAGTAGAGCTTTTTAAAGTCCTAATTCAGTTTTTTTTTTTTTTTAACATGGTGCTGCTTTATAGTTTAAAAGTTCTTTTCATCAACAGGATCTATTTGAGGTAAGTAGAGAAGATATTATTCTTATTTTATGGTTAAAGGACACTGAAACTCAAAACTGTTTAAGTGCTGGCTCCATATAATAGCTAGTGAGTTCACATTCTGTTAATACAATTTAAAAGGCAAAGTCATCATCATCATCATTGTCATCATGTCAAAATTATTATCACCTATGCATAGTGCATAGAGTTTTACTTACATTAATTAATTTACATCTAAAAACCACCCAACAAGAGAGGTATCACTACGATCATTACTATTTTACAGAAGGAGCAACTGAGGATCAAGAGGTTCTGCTTCTTCCACCATGTTATCTTTTATTTACTTGAAGAGGCATTGAGTAAACAAAGGAAAGTAGTAGAAAAATGAAGTGCTTTGTGTGACGAATTTACTAGATAAGTGTGGCATATATTTCATTTACCCTAAGGCCTGATGGTGCTTCTCAAAATGTGTACCAAACATGAAAGATGAAGCAAACATCAGCAACAAACAACAGAAATGTTGATTACCCACATCTTTTTGAAAGATTTCTCAAGTTTTAAGTCTTTAATTTCTGTTCATATCTATTTATTTCCCAGAGGTACACTTCAAGCCATTCTGTTAGATTGTAATAACTCTTCCAATAATAAGCAACAAAAATGAATTCACATAGATCCAAATTGAATTTGTATCTACAATGGGTCATATCCCTTGCAGCATAGCCAGATTGACAGGCAAAGTGTTTGATAAAAACTAGAAGAATTTCACTTATGTTCAAGTATGAGGTTTATCTAACAACTTCTCTGGTTACATTGTTTGACTTCCCTGGCTCTATGGAGAAAATCGTTTTTGTCTAGCTATATTTTTGCTTTTCAATCTGTCTTTTATTGTTTAGTTTTGATTTTAAACAATGAGGACAGAGACTAATAAAGAAAATGCACAAAATCTCCATCCTAAGTAAATAATAATAAAAGTGGCCCCTGCAGCACTTGAGATTTACAGAAAGTCATAATGCTTATGGCAAAAGAAGATTTACTATCTTCCATGGTTTGGCAGTCTAGAGAAAATTTAGAAGGGATGCAAAAATAAAAAGTAATTCAATTTCCTTTCAATTTCATTATATTGATTTCCTATAGTATTCTCTGGTTATTGCCTCAAGTCAACTTAAAAGCTTAAAAAATGCTTAGTGTTTTAATTATTTCCTTCATTGGAGCTTTAGCAATAATAATCTTGTAGCCTTATGTTAAAATCAATGTAATAATCTTGTGTTCAACAAACTGGTTGATGTATTTGCATGAGAATAGTAGTAAGCTCCCACCTATTATCACATGTATGTCATTAGTAAATGCCCAAGTTTTAGATATTTTCTTTTTCCCCCCCTCAATGTTTTCACTTTTCATTTGTCCATGGGTTTTAAAGGATGATATCTGACCTATCTTCCTATTTTTCAGGCAGTGTTACAATGTCAAAAAGAGCTGAACTGTTCAACTTTAATTTTACGCTCAATAGCATGTTAGCTTTAATAAGAGGAGTCTAGATAGCTCTTAATTGGATACCAAATGGAAACCCCTACATTTATAGCTTGTATTCATATGAAACAAACGAAGCCTAGCTGTAGTACCACATCTCCAGCTGCCGGACACAAAATCTTCACTGCGCTGGGGATTGTGCGCTGCCTGCCACTACATTTCCTTTATTTCCTTTCTCAGCCTTCAGAGGAGAAGAGGGGACAACAAAGGCATAAGCAAAGTAGCTGAAAGCCAACTATTTAGAAACATACAGCTTTTATTTGGTAGATACTACTTCTGTAATGGATTAAAAGTGTAAAAATAAATACATGTGGCAGGTTGACTCCAAAAGGAATGTTGTCCTCTTTGACATTATTGGAATGCATTGTGCCAGTAATCCTTCCAATAATCATTTTCTGTATGGAATTTCCACCTGTAAGATAAGTTCACTTTGTATAACTTGCTCCCTAGGGGATATTTCCTCTTAAGTTCTATTCCTACAGTTTGGTCATTACCATGAAATAGCGGTTATTCTTTAGATTATGTGGAATAGCCTTAGCACTTGAGTTTTCTTCAGGATAAAATGTCTTTGAAAGTTAGATACAAAATCTCCTGATTCGACCACTTATATCTCCCTGTATTGCTGCTGAAAAAAACCTTCTGCAGCATGTAACAAAGTATTTACAAGAAGATGAACTTAAGTAATTTCCACAAAGAATATAAATGTGAAAAACCATATATATATGAAAATAGTTCAAAGTTGTTCTACGTAGCCATAGTAGCCTCTCTTAATTATCAACTGGTATTTAACTGATTTAATGATATTCTGACATTATTATTTGTTTTCTCTTTTAAAATTTTTCTTAGTGTAAAATTACAGTACTATTATTTAGAGGCAATATGCATAGTGGTTACATTCAGAAACTCTAAAACCAGACTACTTAGTCCTGCCACTGCTGGGCGTGTGATGTTGGGCCTCAATTTTCTCTCCTTTCAAATGAAAATAGTAAAAGTGACTTCCTCACAGGTTTGGTGGGGGTGTTAATTGACAAAATATGTGAAGTGTTTAGACATGTTCTTGGTACATAAAAACTAAACAAGTGTCCATTATTATTATTCTTATACCAACAGTGTTTTTTTGGTTGCTCACACTGACCATCTGGAGTCACTGGTTTTAATGATGGAGCATGTGTCTAAAGCTATGCTTCTTAACTTTGGCACCATCTTAATCATCTTTGTAAGTGTCATGCCTATTACAGTGTTTCCTACATTATTTTAATGAAACTTACAAGGTTAATGTAAATTTACTATGTGGAGTATAAATCATCTCTATTGTACTTTAGATCTTCGTTCCCAAAAAACCTAAAATCTCAAGACCAGAAATTTCATTATATGCAATTACTCTCTTCAACATCTCTGCTTAGATATCTCAAAGGCACCTCAGATACCATAAAGATGAAGCTTCAACTCTACTCCCTATCATCTAACCAGTTCCACCAACCAGAAACCAAGGAGTCAGTTTTACAATCTGCCTAACATCTAATTTATTGACCGTCTACCAATTTCACCTCCTTTAAAAAAATGATCTCTTGAATCCATTTAATTGATCTCCAAGATGATTCCAAAGTATAGCCAAATTTGAAAACCAGTGATTTTAAAAACATAGTTTTCCTTGATTGGAAGAATCTTAAACACTTGCCATTATTAAATGAGTTAGTTAATTCACTTATACTCATCCTTTAAATTTCAGTGTAAACATCTATAGCTTAAGATAAATTCCTTGACCACCTGTGTCTACCCTAGGCTTGCTCATGTCAGCCCAATATATCATCATGTTCCTCTCTTTTATAGTAATATCACAATTAAATTTTTAATTTATAGTTTGTATAATTAATACTTACTGCACCAAGTATCTGTCACTTTCCTAAGGGATCAGGAAAATTACTGTCTTGTGTCCCCCTTTAAGAACTACATAATTCCTGTCACAGAGTGGGGCTACTAAACAAATTTAGGTAACTTTTAAACAAGGAACATATATCTTGCAGTGATTGTTGATTGTTTTTCATATGATGCCTTAAATGAGGCTTGCAAGATATATAGCCAAGACACTGTGCTGCCAGCTAATAGCTGAGCTCTTTAATTTTTTTCTTAATTTGTAATGTAGATTAGCAGCTTTCAATCTTCCTGGGTGCAGAAGGGGTGTAATAAAAATCTTCTTATGATCTTTATTACAGATCTGTGTCATGAAGATCAAAAAATGTTTTACAAAAGTCTTCATTATGAGGAATGATGATACTGCCTTATTCTATAGAGAATAAGCTGTCATATTAGAGCTCTAATTTGAACAATTATATGGCAACAACAATAACAATTCTAAAGAAGAGAATAATATGTAACCTATCCTAGGTTCTTCCTATATTCCAGGCCTCATTTTAAGGTTTGTACCTATCCTATTTCACTAGAAAGAAAACCAAACTCATAGAATAGAAACTTGGAAATGAAACATTACCCATCTAGAACACCCTCTCAAGGAAACAGAAGACTCTGAGGAGCCAGGCTCCTGGTCCCAAATTGATGAGTGCTTTTTTCAGGCCTGACCTAGGCAATTTCAAAGGTTTCACCTGCCCAGCCTGTGAAACAGAGTTGCAGTCAAGAACACAGGCCTCTGTGGCTGGCCGTGCTTTTATGTAATATCTCCTTGCTGAACCAGGAGCCTCCAGAGCTATTATTGGGGCCTAGGCTGAAGTCTCCCTCAAGAGCTCAGAAGAAGGGGGAAACTTGAGGACACTTTAATCTATCTTTATACTTAGTACGTATTCATTTCTATCCCTTTTCTTCTCCCTCCCCACCCAGGTTCCAGGTCCATAAAACTGAGGGAGCATTTTGATCAGGGTTTTCTCCAGCAGTGAGACAATGCCCCCCCTTCTGTATCGATACAACTGTTCCTTGCCTGGTGCAATTCTGTGGGGACCCTTGACCTTTTCTCTAGCTTGCTTTTCCAATGGCAGTAGGTGAATAAAGGCTTAATTGTTATTTTCAGTCTGACTTGTCTTTATCAACTACTCCCATACGTGGTAGCTCAGTGCTTTCCAGCTCTCATTTTATAATATCTCTCATTTTACAACGATGGTTCGCCTTTATTGAAGACTTCTTACAAGACAGGCATTGTGCCAAGTTCTGCCTATCATTCAATTTATTTATTTTTGCTGTAATCCTATCAGGCAAGTACTATAATTAATTCTAATTTTAACAGGTGAGGAAATTGAGGATTAAAGAGCTTAAATGGCCTGTTCTCGGTCACTCAGATAGCAACTGAAATAGCCAGGATTTGAAACCAGGTAGTTTAGTCCCAGACCCTGCTATGCCATTTTGACCTCAGTTAACAACATACTTTTTGAGAGGAGAATAGAGCAAGAAGCATAGAGACAGCCCCAATTGGCTTTGAGTTCCTGTCTCACTAGTTTAGCTCTGCTTTGGGGGCCCTTGAGAAGCTGAAATTTTCTTATTAAAAACCCTTCTTTCTTGCCTTGGGTATTCAAATTGAGTTGCTGTCATATGGAACCAAAAGATTTATAGCTGATATACATGGACATTGTTAGAATTTTGTGAATATATTTTATAACTAAGTCGATGTAGGAAAAGGAAGATATTTTTGAAAGAGTGAGCAAATAGTAAAGAACATTGGACTGGCTGTTTGAAGACTTAGGTTTTATTTCAAGTAAGAACCTTTTTGAATCAGTATCTTCATCTGAAAATGAAATGTTTTTTAATGTAAATGAATTCTAAAGTCTTTTCCTACAAATCATAGCCTATTAGTGTTTGGCCCCTTTTGTGAAGAGTTTCTTATAAAATGAGCAGACCAATTTAAAAAGTATATAAAGCCAATGCATATTATTGATAGTGATAAAGGATGCACTAATGGAATCATTAAACTGCAAGGTTCCACAAAGATCTTTGCCTATTTTGTTTACTGATGCATATCAAGCACCTACACAGTTCACATACAATAAATATGTGTTGAATGAATAAATGGTTTTAATTTTTCCAAAGAATAAGTTAAATCTTAGTGCTTACAGGATTTTGTAGTGTACGGGTTTTATTGCTAGGCGAGGGATAAATCTGCTAATCTCATAATATCCTTTGTGGTTCTACAATTGTTTCATATGATGGATATGTACCAAGAGTCATTCCTGTGATGCACAAAAAAGAATTTCTCACTCAATTTGTCCAAATAACTCTCCTGATAAGCAGTAAAATCAGCCATTGCACTCACTTTATCTGATGCTTATGCTGACATGGCATTTTTGCCTACGTCAGTAAAATTTCTTTCTTTCCAGCTCCCGTTATATCCGATGCCTGTGCTTATGTGCAAAATGTGGATGGAATTCTTGGATTTCATGGGTACTGTGAATCATCAAATGATTCACTATATCTCTGAGTATTCTTACCAGCTGTGAAGATAATTTTTATTTCATTGCAGGATATTGCAAACATTTAAACATTTGAGACTCCCATACATCAGGCGTGTTTGAAAATGCTAGCATATTTCAAAAAAAGAGTTGTTATTTTTGGTAGATATATGTGCTTTTCCAGCTACTTTTGTGAAAGTAATAATTTTAAGTATGTATCTCCTTTATACTTCCAATGGCAATTATCAGCTATAATCACATACATACATGATAAGTATAGGAAGAGTCAGAGATATTTGGAGGAGGTCAGGATTTACTGATCACAATATTCTGTAAGAAATTTAGCAATAAATTACCTAGTGGTCTCAAATACAACACTCTGCATAGTATGACTATATTATTCTCCCATCTCAATATTTATATCAAGAAGGTAGTTATGTATGATATTAAACACCTGCTGCACTTGCGTTATTAGATACAAGGAAACACAGAATATCATCTTTAACCTCCAAAAGTTTGTCATATTTTTGAAGTAAAGAATGAGGAAATCTTTTTTTATAAAAGAAAAACCTACAAGAGAGTCCATCAGGCAATGTATCCAAAAGACTAATATAAATAACAAGTGCTCTATATTTAAAGAAGGAAGATAATCTGTGAGATAGGATCATATTTCATTAAAGAAAATGATTTAAAAAGCAAAGCACTATATAATAGTCAGTCTGCAAGAGGGCCACAGAAAATTCCTCCAATGCCTGTGAGGTGGGTCTCCCCCAACGTCCTCAGCTTGGTGGGAACTCATTGTCCAGCATTGGTCTCTGGATTGCAGATGAGAGACAATAAGTAACACAAACACTGTATTTTGTCTGGGAAGAGGAAAGGTGGCTGATCTCTCTACAAGAGAAGAGCCCCGATCATGCCTTCCAAGTTTCTTTTATTGAGGAGGGTATCCAGGGGTTACAGAGTCAGGATACACACATCATCAATTCATTTCAAATGTTTGGATTACTGTTAACAATAACTGATTACCAATAACAAGGTAAGAAACACAGTGAACATTCTGGATCACAGTCTGTTAAACAATCTGGCACCACAGGGACATCAGGTGCAAAGCTTTATATACCTTCCAGGTATCTGATGTTACACCGGGTCTGTAGCTAACTTAAGAGATGAGAAAAGCAGAACAAGTTTCAAAGCAAAATATGCTTTCTTTAAATCCAATTCCCACAGGAACCCCCTGAATGGGCTTTGGGTCATGTCCATCTCCAGCCTTCCTGGTCTTCTGGTCAAGACTTATAGGCCTCCTGGGGGGGGGGGGGGGGCTGCTATCTTGCAACCGGGCTACAATCCTGAAACTGGTCTCCTACATGCCTGTGAATGCATACCGATCTTTTATTCCTCCCTCTCCTTGAATCTGGGTGAACTCTTTGACTTGCTTTCACCAGTAGAATGTGGTAGAAGGAAATATATGTGATTTCTGGGCCTGGGCTTCTAGAGCTCTTGCAGCTTTTTTTTTTTTTTTTTTTTTTTCACTTTTGAAACCAACTAGTAAGGAAGAAAAATGGTGGGTTAGAATACTAAATAACGAGATATTATGTAGTAAGATAAAGGGGTCATACGGAAGAGAATTAAGGGACCCCAGTCAACAAAAGCCAGTACCAAGTTCTCAGACCTGGAGACATCATCTTGGATCCTCTGGCCCCAACTGAGCTGTCCCAGTTACCATATGGAGCAGAGGTGATTCATCCCCTCTGACCTCAAAACCACAGAATTCTTGAAAATAAAATAATTTTGTTTTAAACCAATTAAAGTATGGGGGTGTTTCATTATACAGTAATGATTACTTTAAACAAATGGTTTATGGATATTCAAAGGTTACCTTTGCTTTCAAAATGACTGGATACTCAAGACTTCTATAAGGTATAGAAAGTTATACATAGATGTTCATATTTTAGTGACATTCTGTCATTTCCCCAATACTTTCCTTTATATCTTAAAGCATTTTAAAAATAAGTTTCCATGCTGTAATTCTGATAGATTTTTGTATGTACTTACATCTTTGTATTACCTGATGGAAACACTTTCAAAATTGTCTATGCTTTGAAAAATAAGGAAGAATAGATCATAATTTGTTTTCTATGGCTGAAAACTTACTAGTTTAAAACAACAAAATTTGTTCTGTCACAGTTCCAGAGAACAGATCTGAAATTAATGTGTGAGCAGGGCATGCTCTTTCCAAAGGCTCTAGGGGAGAATCATTCCTAGCCTCTTCCAGCTTCTGGTGGCTCCAGGCATTCCTTATCTGTATAACTTCTATCTCTGCCTACATCTTCACATGGCTATCACCTCTTCTCCTCTCTCTCCCTCAAATCTCCCTTTGTCTTCCCTTTGTCTTTCCTTTATATTTGCCATTTGATTTATGGTCCATCTGAATGATTTGTGATTCTTGAAATCCTTATCTTAGAGGGGTGAGATGGGGGGCAGGAAAGAGCAACAAGGGGAGAGATGGGACAACTGTAATAGAACAATTAAAAAGAAAAAGAAATCCTCATCTTAATTATATTTCAAAGGCCTTTTTTTTTTCAAATAAGGTCACATTCATAGGGTTTGGGGTTTAGTTCATGGATACACACACACACATATATGTATATATAATATATATGTATATGTATATATGTATGCATATATATTTAGGTGTAAGGAGGTATTCAACTCACTACAGATTAAAATTAGCAATTCTCATTTTAGTATCAAGCTTTTTATCAGGCCTATTTAGTTAAAATGCACTCTTTAAGGAAAGATGTAGTTTTATGAGAATGGAAACCATTGGGGACAATTAATTTTCTGTATATATTGATTAACTTAAATTTCCTCAAAATTATAATTGAGAAAGCACTTGCCAAACAGTAATGAGTTTGCCCTTGCAGCACTTCTCAAATAAATCTCTCTTGGTGCTTATTACCTGGGGCATTACTCTAGAATTTAGCCACTTACTTGTCTATTTCCCCAGTAGAAATTTTAGCTTCCCGATGGTTGGAGTCATTTTTTTATTCATTACAATACTTTTAGCACTTTTATATCATTAAATTAGATGATCAATAAGTAGTTTTGATTCAAAATATTTATCTCTTTATTCTTAATACATTGTAATTGGTTTAATAGGTGCATTGGTAGGCTTATTATTTCTTAGCTGCACACAGATGTATTTAGAATATACCTTTTTATCTGCTATGGAGAAAAACAGTATTGTAGTATGAAAAGAAAAGAGATAGCTCATTCATTTTTCCAAACTATGGTTGGCTTTCTAAAGCCAAATACAGAAAATGGAAGGGACAGAATAAAGTACGTGTAATTACAAATAGTCAGACATAGATCCTGAAATCAGAGAGAATGAAAGTGAACCCACCTCAAATATGTTTAAACAACATTTACAATCTGTATTTCTATCAATATATTAATACAGTCAACATTTTGGTTGATCCTTAATTTAACTATGTTATATTTAAATATATAATATGTCTCAGCAAAGATATATTATAGCAATTAAAGAGACAGAATAAACTTTTTAAAAAGATTGTATTTATTTATTTATTTTCAGAGAGAGGGGAAGGGAAGGAGAAAGAGAGGGAGAGATACATTGACTGGTTGCCCCTAGCACACACCCTTAGGGGGGACCAGCCCTCAACCCAGACATGTGCCCTGACCAGGAATTGAACCAGCAGAATAATGCTCAACCAACTGAGCCATGCTGGTGAAGGCCAGAAGAAACTTTTAATAAAAGTTGGTCATTTATGTTATATATAATAAAACCTTATATGAGAACATGTTTCCTATCATATCCTTTATGTAAAGCATACACATTTCTTAAGACATACTTCCTTAATGTAGATAATCAATAACAAGGGATCATTCTCATCTTGCCAACGACAATTCAGATCACAGCTTACTGGGGATAAAATCACTAATTGATCTTGACCTTCTGTACATAGTAGGGCAGTAGGAATTATTCGGGAGGTAGCAAAGGAGGTCTCACAAAGGGATGTTCTGCCCAACTGAAGAAATGATTCAATTGAGAGCTTATTCAATAAGTTATCCTTCCAGAAAACAAATTGTAAACGTTCTCCAAAGTCACAGAAAAATTAACAACCAGATGCACAAAGGTTTCAATCTACAGGATAAAGATACATATTTAGAAAAGACATTTGCACAGTCTCAGAAAATCTGGAATGAAAATTTAGAATATAAACAAACTAAAACTGAGACCATTTTTTAAGCCAGACCATAAGGAATATCTCTAGCTCTTTAATAAAAGTCCATTTAAAAATTAATATTAGAATTTTGCCCTGGCTGCTTTGGCTCAGTGGATTGAGTGTTGGCCTGCGAGCCAAGTGTCGCTGGTTCAATTCCTAGTCAGGGCACATTACTAGGTTGCATGTCAGGTCCCCAGTTGGGGGCGGGAGTGAGAGGCAACCACACAGTGATGTTTCTCTCCCTCTCTTTCTCCTTTCCCCTCTCTCTAAAAATAAATAAATAAATAAATAAACAAAACAAAATAAATTAATTAATTATTTAAAATATATATATATATTTCAAAAAAATAAAATAAAAAATAAAAATTAATATTAGAATTTCATCACATGTGCTCATAAATTTTGTGAACCATATGATAAAATGTATGGGATTTAATTATCGCTGTGGCTTACTTTATCAATAATTCCCTTTACTAAAGAAGCTAACTAATTTATAATAACAATTATGGAATAGATAAGAAATTTCCCTTGTACGACACAGCTTTAACAAGATTTATGTCTCAGGAATATTGACTCAGTCATTATAACAGACCTTTCTGTACAATCCTCTAATAAAATTGGAGAAATCAGTTGCTTTTCATTACATGAAAACAATTTTGGAGATTCATTAAAATGTAAATCTGATTTCAAGGGGTATTAATTTGATTAAAGTAAAAAATTCTCTAGATTTAAATGTATGAAATTATTTTCAAAACACAGGTACTGAGAAAATAGGCGTAAGTCTATCCAAATCATCTACAGAGGGCTTACTGTGCACCTGAAATTGTGCTGAATATTTACATTCATTATGTTATTTACTCTTAATAACAAAGCCCTTTGAGTTTCAAACTATTAAGACATAAATTTTCTGAAATTTTATAATTTTTGACCTGAATATTGCAATTTCTTATGTGGTAATCAAAATACAGATGTACAGTGCCCTCTGCGGTCCTGGGATCTGTCTCTTGCTTCATCAGTGTTTAGACGGAACAGACCTATGGACCCGCTTTCTTTCCAACTACCCTCCAGCCTCTTTTCTAGTCCCCACCTTTGGAACCACCTCAGCTATCCTCAGCCTTCAAGACCAGCCAACACCATTTTGTTTTGTTTTTTTACCTTAAGGTTTCATTGCCAATCACGAGCTCCCAGATTCGTCAAAATTATTCTACTGAGGTGGAGGCCGCCGTCAACCACCTGGCCAACCTGCATCTGCGAGCCTCCCACACCTACCTCTCTCTGGGCTTCTATTTCAGCCAGGACGAGGTGGCTCTGCAGGGCGTGGGACACTTCTCCGAGACTTGGCAGAGGAGAAGCCTGAAGGCACCCAGCGTCTCTTAAAGCTGCAAAACCTGTGCGGCCACATTCTTTTCCAGGAGGTGGTGAAGCCTCCCCAAGATGAGTGGGGTAAAACCCAGGATGCCGTGGAAGCTGCCTTGGCCTTGGAGAAGAAACTGAACCTGGCCCTTCTCGATCTGCATGCCCTGGATCATACCCATACAGGCCTTCATCTGTGACCTCCCGGAGAACCATTTCCTGGATGAGAAGGTGAAACTCATCAAGAAGATGAGCGATCACCTGACTAGTATCTGAAGCCTGGCTGGCCCCCAGGCTGGGATGGGCGAGTATCTCTTTGAAAAGCTCACCCTCAAGCAGTTCTAGGAGCCTTTGGAGCCCCGGGGCTTTTGAGGGGCCCCCATGCATTTCCCTGCTGTCTGACTTTCGCCTAAGCCTTTCCCTGAAACCATTAGACACCCTTTTAACCACCCTGGAGAGCCCTCTCCCATGCATTGGGCAAATGGAAACAATAAAGCTTTTTGCAACTAAAAAAAGTAGAACAATTTTGTCTTAAATTCTATCCTTGTTCATTGAATACACAAGTAATCAGAAAATTATCCTTTTTACCAAAATGATTTTTATAATGCAAGGTTATTAGGAAAATGAAATAGAAATTGTGGATTTTGAGATTGAATTTGGTTCTAACAAAGCTGTTTTTATCCAGAGGGAAAAGACTATTGAAACACTTCAAACATCATCCCAATCCTAGAAAGTATTATTACAATATATTATGCGAACAGCTGAATTGGACATAGTTTGAAATATATTTGAGACAGAAGAGCATAAAACGACAAGCACTATTCTTTGAAATTTAAATTTATTGAGCTAAACTCTGTCAGAGAAATAGCTGGACAGCTTATCAGAGGTGTCTAGAATAGTGTCCTAATGAGGATAGCAAAGAAGTTCAATACCTATCTATATAATGTAGTTAGTTGGAGAGCAGAAATACTTTCCTTCAACCAGAACTTGCTCTACTAACATCATCCAGCTCTATTGCACATAATTAACCTTACAAAGAAAATGACTCACCAAAAATCATCATTACTTTAGGGCAGTGGTTCTCAAGCTTCCTACTGCCATGACCATTTAATACAGTTCCTCATGTTGTGGTGACCCCCAACCATAAAATTATTTTCAATGCTACTTCATAACTGTAATTTTGCTACTGTTATGAATCGTAATGTAAATATCTGATATACAGGATGTATTTTCATTGTTACAAATTGAACATAATTAAAGCACAGTGATTAATCACAAAAACAATATGTAATTATATGTGTGTTTTCCGATGGTCTTAGGCGACCCCTGTGAAAAGGTTGTTCGACCCCCAAAGGGGTCGTGACCCACAGGTTGAGAACCGCTGCGTTAGGGGGAAAAAAAAAAAAACTAAAAAGATGTACTAACCACCACCTTGTAAACATTTACAGAACTTAAAATGCCAGTATAAACATTTCCAACTTTTTATTATGGAAAATTTAAAATACATATAGAGAGAATTGAATCATGAGCCTAGTACTCATGGCCTTGATTAAGCGATTATCAACTCATTTCCAATCTTGTTAATTTACATACTCCTACGCATTTTTGCCACCATTTCTCAGATTTATTTCATAATAGATGTCAGATATTACCTAATTTTATTTCTATTTTAGTATATATCTCTGAATATTAAAAGATCATTAAAACACAATCATGATACCATTATCATGCTTTCTAAAATTTTTAATAGTTTCTCAATATTATGAAATACCTAGTCAATATTCAAATTGTCTTTATTTATTCAAGTCAGGACCCATATTTCACAGTAGTTAATGTGTCTCCTGAGTCTTCATTCACTCATTATTCTTCATGTGTTCCTTCAATTTACATGTCAAAGAAAAATTAGTTGTATTTTCTGTAGTCTTCAAGTTCTGTGTTACTTGACATGTTTCTCTGTTCATTGTATTTTCTATAAATTAGTAAGTCCAGAAGATTTATCAAGTTCATTATAATATTTGGCAATAATTTGGTTTTGTTTACTTTAAACAAAAGGGACAAAACATCTGTCGCCTCTATTAATAATATTATCAGCTATTGATGTTCACTTACCACATTCATTAGTGTTATGGGCTGCAATGGGTTCCCTTAAAATTTATATGTTGAAGCCCTACCTCCCAGTACCTTAAAATGTGGCTCTGTTTGGAGATAGTGACTTTAAAAGAGATAATTAAGATTAAATGAGGTCATATGAATACAGTAACCCCAATTCCAACCAGACTGTTGTTTTTATAGCAAGAGGAGAGTAGGACGTACAAAGAGGCACCAGGAACGTGAATGCACAGAGGACAGACCATGTGAGAACACATTGAGAAGGCAGCCATCTGCAAGCCAAGGAGAGAAGCCTCAGAAGAAACCAAAGCTGATGACCCCTAATCTTGGACTTCCAGTCTTCAACTGAGAGAAAATAAACTTATTCTGTTTAAGCCACTTAGTCTGTAGTATTGTGTTACGGTAGCCCTGGCAAACTAATAAAATTCATAAGAGCAAAATGCCAATGTTTTAATTCTACTATTTCTTCATTATGAGGAATATTTTCATAAAAAAATACTTTTATTCATTATTTTGTTGGTTAACATGAGGTGGGGCTTGTCTTCACACAAACACACACACACACACACACACACACACAATTAATTGGTTCCTAAGCTTCCTCTAAAGAAAAAATAGAGCATGTCTATGAAACCTTTCATAAACCTCAATGGTGTGAAGTGAAGAAGCAATTACCATTAATTTTCATGAAAAAAAATTTAAGCATTCCCAGATACCAAAAATAAACTACCAGATCATACCAAATATGCTTAAGCATGTCCAGTTTTATGCTAAACATAATACCCTTATGAGTTCTTAGGCTTTTTGATACCTTAGGGCACATCTTGCTGATGGATGCACATGGTAAATGGAGATAAAACATAGATGCTCACAGACACAGTTCAAAGCTCTGAAGGCCTGGTGCACATGGTTCCCAGGGAAGGAACCTGGCAGGGCCACTCTTGCTGCTCCAGGAGACTAATAGCAGCTGCAAAGCAAATACTGAATGCATTTTTGCCTTTTACCTTTGTTTTAAAAGTGGAAAATCCTTTTCAGATTTCTTTTGGTTAGTGGAACACATAATAATGTAGGTCTCCACTAAAATCAAAGTGGCATAATGTGGACTTTTGCAAAGCAGAGGATACATGTATATCATTATAATTCACAATTTAAACATATTTGGTAGTGAAATAGTAAGTGGTCTGGGTTCCTCCTTTAAAATTATCCCTGGGAGAGCTACAGAGTAAAACATAGATTCCAGAAACCTATATATATGACAGCACTGTGGGAAAATCCTGGGAAGGGAAAGTCTATATTGAAGTGGAGTGTCAGGAGTACATATATGGAGAGAGAAAGGACAATAGATAGAAGCAATGAAAGGATGAAATAAATCATATTAATCATCTTAAATTTAGCTCCTACTTCTTCCATGTGTTGACTTAGAATATCATTGCCTGGCCCTTCCCTGCAGAAATCTGATGTAGCTAGCCATAGCACTGATTAACTTATTTGGGGTGGCCAGCATGAAGAACAGCAGAACAGGACAAAATTTCTATTGGGATATGGAATTAAAAACAGCAGGTACCGATTGAACAGCTTTACACACTCATTTCTTCACCCTTTCCACTCCAGGCCTCTAGAGCTAGGGCATTACAACTCAGTGATAACTCTCATTAAAATAGCTGTTTTTTCCTAACAATTTACTTTTGGTGTGGTAGCAAAGATAAATGACTAATTGTGGTTTTGTGGTACATGGCGTTCTCATCCCTAGGACTCATCCCTTTCTCTAGCCTTGAACCTACCAAGAACAATAGAAACTAAAGTGGCTACCCCTTACACATTATGAGAAAAGAATGTTCTCAGCTGAATAAGAGCCCACAGACAAAATTTATTTTACATCTGAGGTTTCAGAAGAAACCACAATAACCTGGACAATATATTGTCAAGACTATGAAGAGTCTCAGATTTAACGCTACTTAAGCTAGTGCATTATGTTGCCACAATTTTAGGATGTTGGCAGAAGATGTGAAACTTGTGGGTCAGAGACAAATGACTATTTCTCATAAAGATAGCAGTGTCTGCATAGGCCTCACTTCCCACAGGATAACACTGAGGCAGGAGTTAGCAAAGGAAGAACTCTGAGATGGTGCTGCAGTTGCTGACCAGTGGCTAGAGTCCTAGTTGACAGGCAACGCCTTCTTGCACTTAGGCAGGCAGATAGTAAACCAAGGCAGGGAGGAGGAGGGAGATATGTCTCACCTGTTGACCTGGCAGTCCTGAGCCTTGTTCGATAAGATTGCCAGGCATTCCAATCAGCACAAGCAAAGATAGTACAGGTAGTACAGGAGGGGAGAGTCCTTGAGACTGGGCTTCTGTAAGTTTCTGTAACAATCTTACTAAGATTGCCCAGTGTCCTGAACATCCCAAGGCCTACAAGGTGGGAAAGAAGTTCTTGAAATTCTATGTACTGTTTCTACTATCTAAGAAAGGACACCCACACATACCTATGTTTTGGTAGCCATGTCCCACTGGAAGAAGCTGGCACCACCTTTACCAATCAATCAATATGTAACTCCCTCACCATTGTCCCGCCGACTATATAAGTCCTGAGAACAAAGGACCCAGGGGCCTCTGGCTCCTGCTGCTCTTGCCTTTCACCCACCTTAGCTAGGCCCGTTCTCTTCCATTCTCTTCCATTAGAAAGTATCACTAATAAACCCTGCTTGCATGCTAATAGATTTTCTGATCTGTAGTTCTTTACTGTGTTGGCAGAAAGAACCAGGTTTCTCCAGTTAACAATGCAACAACAACGGCAAAAATTTTTTTTTGATGTGGAAATATTGATACAGAGCATGGTATTTATATATTAAAAAATCCTATTTTTTCCTTTCTATTTCTTATCACTTTTATCTTGCCCAATATGTGATAATTAGAACCTAGGAAATCTTAAAAATATAGTGCAAACTAAATTTCCAACTGGAATATTTTTATGGTTTCATTTTAAGAGCATAATTATTTATGAAAAATGTAATTAAAATGTTTTCTTTATATATATTCTCTATTTACAGGTTTGGATTATGAAATGTATCCTATTTCTTCTTTTTTTCCCACAAATAATATGCTTTTGAACATAGAAGACATTTTTCAACATGCTCAGATAAGAGCACATGCTCTAAATTGTACATTCAGTAAGTCGTATTTATTATCCAAACTGATGAGAAAGAAGCTAATAAAATTGACAAAAACACACATATTTTAAAAGTACAAAATTAAAACACTTTTAATAAAAGTTGAGTCCTATCCACACACCCTTCTCCCTTTATTCATATGACTATAGTTGTGAAGAAAACATAGTCATAAATATCTACAAGATGCTCTTATTTTTAAAAAATGTATTCATGACACAGAATAAAAACCATCTATTTTTGGATAGGGTAAGCTCCAGAGGGATATTTAAGGAGGGCTTTCAACTGACATTTAACTGTCAAACGTAAAATTATATACTAATTTTTGAAAATTTAAACAAACAAGCAAAAACAAGATACTATCTGGCAAAACTCAAACCACTACTTAGAACATACCAACCAAATAAGTATTGGTTTATTTGTCTTTGCACCCCTGGGTTTTAGAATAAGTACATTCCTTACTGCTCCATTTCCTCAGCCTGACCATCAGTTATGTCTTTATAGCTGATTGATAACGTGAAGGGTTATTAAGCATGAAACAACTAGGACACTGTGAGCACTCCTGCTATTAGTGTTTCTTCACATGTGGTCCATTGTTACCCTGCATTGATTCTGGAAGGGAGAAGCAATTTAATCAAAACATGCTGCCTTGATTGGAACCTAAATCTGAAGCTCTAATATGGCATATCATTCTCTTCCTTAGGCATGAAGAAAGCATTTAAAAAATATTATATCATTTAAAATGCATTTTATTCATCCACATGACAACATCTGTTGGAAGTATAATGACCTAACTTGACAATGACTTCTACCTGTCCTAAGTATTTAAGTGGAAAGTGATATATAACACATTAAAAATGGGTTTTAAACCCAGAATTGGCATGGGAACAACAATTTTCCAAGTAA
The DNA here is from genome assembly GCF_987537825.1 of Furipterus horrens. NCBI lineage: Eukaryota > Metazoa > Chordata > Mammalia > Chiroptera > Furipteridae > Furipterus > Furipterus horrens. The sequence goes on along the minus strand of NW_028327172.1, from coordinate 110,594,383 downwards.
GATAATGCATGATAGCATGAAATTACCCTAATAAGCCTTCTGTATAATAGGTAAGTCTTAGAAAATCTAGCAACTGTTTCAAGCATTTCAAAATAAATTTCCTTACAAATACTTTTATTACTTAAACAAAAGCAATTTGCTACATGTTTTCCCAACTGGCATTCTTCATCTGAATTACAGAACAACAAAAATGATTTTTTTTACCATTTCCTCGATTCGCCTACAAGTGATATATAGCTAGTACTAGTCAAGATGCATAGGAGAGATATTAATTATATATCATGGATGGTTATTACATCATCTCTATGGGGTGCCACCCCACCTCTATTTTCAGTAGTTGAGGAATTTAATCTCTGCCTCAATATCTGTCTTGTAAATTGAGTCCTGAAAGACCAGACAAGTCCATCCTCTGACCAGAGTGATTGGTTCAAAAATGGGAAAGCAAGTCAAACAAGGCCAATCACAGTTTTCCTGTCATCTTTTAGATATTTTCTGGAACACCTGGGTAAGAGGAATTCCATTTTTCTGGGATTGTTAAGTATGAAGACAGTGTCAAGAGTTGTACTTTTGTGACTACAAGGGGGAAATCTGGAAGGAAGCCCAAACAGAAGAAGAATAGAACCCGAGTAATGGGGAAATGGGCAGCTTCCTAATGACGCTGCCTCAGTCCCAAGTTCAACTGTACCTGGTGCTTGCTGTCTTCCTATGCTTCCCCATTATATAATCCAGTAAGGCTTTTTTTTGTTTTTTGCTTAAACTTCAGTTTACTTCAAGCAACCTTAGTAGTCTTGAGAAACACTATGTGTTTTTTGCCTTTAAATGGCATGATTTACCTGTATTTGTTTTATCATCATAACTATGGTTAAAGAATTAATGAAAATGCATGTAGAACAAGGAAATCAATTTGCAAAATCTTCTACGGTAAGATGAAAAGATGCATTGAATTGTTTAATCTGAAAATATTTATCGAGTCATTATAGGTACTTCATAAAGCCTGATAATTCCAGAGTGGAATTTAAAAATATACTTATTTTTAATATCAAATATATCAAAGGCTTTAATTTAAATTAATTTAGTTCATCAGAGGTTTTTGAGCATTTAATGTCTACCAGGAACCATTCAAGCAACTGGGGATATAAAGAGAGAAGACCCAGTCCTGTAGTCATACTGTAAACAATAAATAACCCAGGCAAATAATTAAACATAATAAAACAGGGCACACAGTACTAGATGACACACACACAAAAAAAGGATAATAAAAGTAAAATGTAATATTTGACTTGAGCCTTAATAGCTACATAGAATATTTTAAAGTAGAAAACAAAGGGAAGAGCAACCTAGTTTCATAGAACAATTTAAACAAATGCAGTATATGAAGTTTTCAAGAAACAGGGCAATTCTATGTGACTGGAACATCAGGGAAATGTGTCTGTGTCTGTGTGTAATATTAAGGAGTGAGGAGAGAAATGTTAAGTGATAAAGCTACAGACAAAGAGAAATTAGTAATTTATGAGAAACCTTGTATCTCTGAAAAAAGACCTGTCTTCACTTATATATCTGAAAACTAGAGAGGTTATTGAGTGTAGAACTCAATAAGATCTGTGTTTGACAAATATTATATATTTACTGTTTTTGTAAAGGCAAACGATAGGGTCAAGGATAAGTGAAAAACATCAATTAGAAGGCAATAGTCGTGAAATAAATTATTTGTACTTAACAAAGGGAACTTCAGTGAGGATTGACAGAAATGGGGAGCATTTGAGATCCCTTTCAGAAATAGAATCAATAGGCTTTTGTGTCAGGTTGCAAAGCAGCTTGAAAAGAATGTGCGCTGGAGATGATATCTGGATCTTAATTAGGAACTAACAGATAGATTCAATGTGCATAACCCCATTTTCTTAAAGTGGAAAACACTTTGATTTTGCTATAAATGCGTTTTGTCTTTGTAAGATATTTATTAAAAGAAAAGGCAGTGGCCTTTTGTGTTTGTGCATGTGTGTGTGTGCATGCGTGTGTGTGTGTGCTCAATGATAGAAACCTAATTTTAAATTGCTTTATAGAAAATGCTCCTGTAGTAAAGCTAACTCATCCCTACCCAAAGATATATATTTCTAATCCCTGGAAGTTGTAATTGTTTCCTTATTTGGAAAAAGGATCTTTACAGATGTAATTAAATTAAAAATTTTGGAATGAAGGTATTATAGATTACTGAATGGGCCTCAAATCCAATGATAACTGTTCTTACAAGGGGGAGGCAGAGAGTGATGACAGAGAGAAGAGGAGGCAACAGGGCCATGGAGTGATGCTGCCATAAATCAAAGAGAGCCTGCAGTCACGAGAAGCTAAAAAAAATTCTATCCTAGAGGCTCCACAGGGAGTGCAGCCCTTCTAACATCTTGATTTAGAACCCTGGCCTCCGAAAATATGAGAGAATGTTGTTTTAAGTTAATCAGTTTGCAGTCAGTTGTTAAGACAGACATACAGATATAAGAAATCAATATACTCAGTTTTAATCATGTTTGGGACCTGCCATAATATCAAAAATAGTGTACATATAAGTATTCGAAAAATGTGTTGAATGGAAATCTTCCTTTTCTCTGTCTCTGTCTCTGTATGTCTCTTTGTCTGTCTGCCTGTCTCTCTCAATGCAATCTGCCTGTCTCTAAATTCCTGAGACTTTGCCTCCTTACTAATATTGGGAAAGAGCAGAAATCCTTAAACTTTTTCAACTTATCTTCTAATATTTGCATGTTTAATTTAAGGTAAACTCAATCAGTTTAGTAATAATATAATTCTTATTTTAACAGAAAATATATCATTTACCTAACAGCTGACTAGCTTTTCATTAACATGAAATACTTGTTTTGAAAATGTTTATTTTTACACTTAACTATATCTCCTCTGGATATTAAAGTATTTTTATTTCTAAAAGTAATTTTCAGTTATCTATAATCTTATTAAATTATTCACATAGTTAAGAATGTAATTATCTCTCCTTTCTTATAATGCTCCCTTCCCTCTCCTGCCCCATAGCTTACAGAGATTGACAGTTTTCTGGTTACATTTCATATGATGGTAAGTAGTAGGTACAACTTTATATCCCCTAACTAAGAATTAACAATCACTTTCTCATTTGGATAAGGCATGGCTACTAACTGGGTGGAAATGGTGTTCAGGCCTTAGTAAACTTACTTAGTAAACTTACTTACTTAGTAAACTTCATATCATAACTGATTCTGAGAAATTCCATAGTTTGAAGGTCTTTAAACATGGACACTTCATAGAATTGCTTTTTGTGATGAAAAAAATTGAACCTTTAAATTTTATTTTGTCTTGTTTTATTTTTTCTCTATAATAAACTCATGTCTTTATACAGTTTTTCTGTAATCATTGTTTTCTCCTCATGAATTATTTGCTCTAATTCAATCAACATCATGTTATTCTTTTTTGATAAGATAATAAAACTTTTACTGGTAACTCAACCTAAGACCCACATCTCTAATATTTAATTGAATATCTCACCAAATTCATTAGTTCATTGACTTTAATCAACACTCCCCTGCATTTCCTTTCAACCACCTTGCATTTTATTTGTGTTTTTCAAGCCAACTCAAATTAATTTTGCAATCAAAATTTTACATGACATTGTCTCCAGTACTTTGCTGGAAGTCAAGATGTATTACATCTACTCCACTCTGTTCATTTACTAAAGCTATAAAGCTATCAAAAAGCAACCAGCTTTGTCTAGCACAATTTGCTTTATATTGACCTACTTATTCTATTTATTTCTCATGGCTTTCCTTTCCTAACTCTCTTGTATTTTAAACTAGGCATGTGGTAGCATGTTTAGAATAATTTTTCATTTTTGTATTTTCTCATTTCAATAAATAGAATTAATTACATTTAAAAAATAAGTTAGGCACTTTAAAACATTTATGAAGAGTTCTATAGATTCAAAAAAGTATTAAACTTAAGGTAAAGACAAGTAACTAAACTTTTAAGATGGCATGAATTGATTAACTTAATTTACAGTGACTAGGACTGAGAATGAATTTAACACCAGCTGGCTCTAATAAAACTTCTCCAAGTGTCTATTTTAGTAAATCACATGATAGTTTTAACAGAAACTATTTCTTTTAAGGCCACAAACCCCATACCTCAGGTTAGGGAAAAAATATATGATAAATTCTCACAGAAGTGTTTTTCACTAAATTGATAGTTACAATGGATTCAAAAGCATATATACTAATTTGTATGTTTCATACTGCATACTCATAATCAGAACAGGGCAGATTAGCCTAAGGAAACAATCAATGTACTTCGATTCTGTGCATATTATATAATACTTCTGATTATGCCTAACATTAGGAATATATATATATATACATATATATATATATATACACACTCACACACACACACATATACATATATATATTTATATGTATATATATAATTCTTTTTCAAGTTAGCACAACAAAACTAGAAATATAGTTTGATTCTCTCTACATATTAATATATCCCCTTTAATGATGACTAGTTTTAGGTTGCAAGAGTTATACAGACCATAAAAGCAGTCAGCTATCCTGGGCTACATGAGAAGTATTTTCCCAAATAAGCAGAGCCATTGTCCTGCCCTTCTACCCCTGCTTTCTCAGTTTCCCCCTCTCTGCAAGAATTCAGACTACTACTCAAATCAGGAATCATTGCAAGGTTAAGGAAGTGGAAAGGGCTAAATGACAATAAATTTGAACTTGGGAAACTTATTTATTGAATGATAAGTAGTATAATCAAGTGGCATCTGAAGTAAATGATCTCTGTCAAAAAAAACCCAAAAAACAAAAACACATACAAGCAGAATGCCTGCTCGGTATGATAAATTTAATTCAATGTTTAGCATATCAATTTGATCTTTAACTCTAGATATGAGGAAAAAAGTTTTTCATTAACTAATATGATATTTAAGTACAAATCTTTACCAAAAAGAGTATCTCACATATTTAGAAAGTAGAAACATTGACAATACAAATCAAATCTTACAGGGTAAAGCCAACTGATCTCAAATAAATATTCAAGTAATGATCATTATTAAGTACAGCATAATTAAAATAAATGAGCTAAGCATTCCACTAAAGAAGCCAGAGAGAGTAACAAAATAAATTCTTTATGAGGCAAGGAATAAAATATATAAAATAAAAAGTCAGAAACTAATAGTCAAGAATAATATAATAAAATTAATAAAGCATTAGTAATCAAAGAAATGAATATTAAAACAATATAGGTATAACCTATTAGATTGGTAAAAATTGAAAAGAATGATAATACTGAGTTTGATGTGAGGTGAGAAAAAAGGCATTTCATTCATTGCTAGTGTAAGAATACATTGTTATACATTTAAAGAGGGGAAATTGTCACCTGATGTCAAAAATCTTAAATTTGAATATCATTTGATCCCAAAATTCCAGATTTAAAAATATACCTGTGAAAATAATTTGATCGTAGTTCATATAAGTGTATGAATACAAATATTAAAATTGCTCTTATTAATAAAATGTTTCAATCAATCTTAATGCCTTAGGATCAGAGAGATTCAAAATATGGTGTGTCCTTATATTGAAATGGTCTCTTTTTTTAAAACTTAAAGACACACAAAACACATACATACATACTTATTGATATGTAAAAATGTTCACAATCTGCTTTTAAGTAAAAAAGAAAAATTAAGATTTTATTTATTTACCTTTAGAGGGAGGGAAAGGAAAAGGGAAAGAGAAACACTGATGTGCGAGAGAAACATTAGTCAATTGCTTCTCACATGCCCCAATTTGGGACCTCATCAGCCACCCAGGCATGTACCCTGGCCGGGAATCAAACCAGCAACCTTTCATTTTGTGGGACAATGCCCAACCCACTGAGCCACACCAGTCAGAGCTAAGTAAAAACAATTAATTACAAAATTATGTAAACAAACTGACCCCATTGTTCAAAAATGTGATACATTGTTCAAAAAGGTAGATATGGGAGAATATAAGCTAATCTTTTAGTAATGGAATTTCAGTAATTTTTTGTCTTGCCCTATTTTCCCCCATTTATACAAAAATTAATTACTTTGTAATAAAATTACAAGTATAGACTATTTTGTATATAATTAAAATGAATATATGACATATAAAATATATAAATAGGTAAAGATTTAGCGACTGTTAAACTCATTTCCTTAAATACATTTATGATTAAAAGAGTAAAAATGAAAATAAATGAACTAAGCATTCAGTTCAATAATTCAGAAAAATGAACATGAAAGCAATTTTCTTAAAGGGAGCAAATAATAATAAGAAAAACAGATGCCAACAAATTAGACATTCTTAAAGTAGAACTAATAAATAAAATAAATATGTATCCATTAAGAAAAATGCACTTTTTATATAACCAAAACAAAACAACAGAATGTCCAAAGATAGATTTTAATGATGTTATAGAAGTGGGTTAGTGATCTTGGTTTTGAATACATTATGAGTCATATTAAAATTTTTAAAGTTGATAAGATTGTCAGGGGAAAGACATTAAAATTGTAAAATTTATTTTTGCAAAAAAAGTCACAGCACTTAGTTTGTAGGAGATTTTCAGCATGTTTTGAATTAATGAAAAATATTGGGAAGATAAATTTACATTAATATAAAATATTTTAAATGTTTATGATTTTATGTGCTTTTATATTATTATATTTACAGTTCATATAGCTCCTTCTGTCTCTGGTTTATAAAACAAAGGGTAGCCCACCTAGAAGAAGAAAGACAAGTAAGTCACTTTGACATTCTAGGCAATGGTTAATGGGGGCATCAGTGGAATTTGAGGGGAGGAAACAAATTGGAGCTATTGGTAAGAGAGAGGATCAAACAGTAAGTGCTGACTTGGTTGAAGGTAATGATCAAGAGTTATGAATCTGAGTTTTGTACGTTGAATCTGTGGGTAGATAAGAAGTCCATTCACCAATCCCATTAACAACTAAAATGTGCTATGGTTCTCATTAGCACTCATTACCAGCTACATTAGGGAACACATTTTCATTGAGTTAGATCTGACATTTGTTTTTGACTAACTTTTGGCATCTGAATCCAAAAGTGACCCCAGTTTTTCTCTAGCACGTCAACTTTTTAAGGTACAGGATACCCTCTCTTTGTCCCAAAAATCATATAAAATGTACATACAAATGAAAATAAAGAAGAAATTACATGAACAGACTGTTTATTTAGAGTTTTTATTCACATAAAGGCTATATATTGTTACTATAAGTCAAATTGTGTACAAGTAATAAAGTTCTGCTACCAAACATACATATTAAGGTATTTTATCTTTTCAAATGACAGGCTAGGAAATGCCAAAATGAAATACTTGAAACAGTCTCCTTCAGTGACAAAGTTTTAACAAATTGCTTCATGAGACCCAGTTTTATGTGCAGAGGTGGGAATATAATGTTCTTTCTGTCAACAAGTGGCTCATGGAGAATGTTTGGATCACCAGGTTTGAGGTCGGATATTGGAGGCCAATTCAACTCCACCCAATGCTTCTCACGAGCTCTGCTGTCCCACATACATAGAAAATGGGGATACTTGGTGCATCTGCATTGCTGACCAAGAAGGAGACAGACCATTTTAAGGTCAACACAGATGATCCAATTGTGCTTGTAATATTGTAGCAGATCAATGACCCTCTATGTCTTCATATTCTTGATGAAAACAAACTGAATGGCCAATTGGGACTGCACCGAATAAATTGCCATTGTGGAGGAGGACGCACTTCAAGCTCCGCTTTGAGTTATTGATGAACAGTCACCATTCAATTGTGTTATAGATTGGAATTCCCAATTCTTCCATTAAACCATGTATGTTATGGCAATACACAAAGCCACCATCACTTCAAAAGTACTGCAGAAATGCACTTTCTATTGATCAAAAGAGGATGCCTTTGCTCCCTTTTCAGGCAAGTTTTTCTCATGCAGTCTTGATGCTAGGAGTTCTGAAGCGTTTTTGGATAGTCCCAAATCTTGTGCCAAATCATTCAACTCATGCTGATCAAATCCCTTACGAACTGAGTCATCTTCAGTTTCAAAATCTTCATCATTGCTGTCACTTAGTTCTTCACCAGACTCCTGTTTTTCAACGAAAACGGGCACTGGGATTTCAGCTGAATGAGGCACTGGGCATATAGCTGATGGTAGACTAGGATACTCTATTTTACATTTCTTTTCCTTGTTATATCCTGACGTTTTCACTATACAAAAGGAACAGTAACTTGAATGATCTCTGGGCTCTCGCCAAACCACAGGTATACTAAATGACAATTTGTCAAATGTTCCCTTCGTCTACATTTGTAAACTCTTGACACACTGCTTGCACAATTTGTGAGAGGCCCAAGACTTATCTTGATCACCAAGTTTTACTTTAAAATATGCAAAACAGGCTTGCCTGACAAATGCGCTGATGTTTGTCCTTTGACTGGGAATGGTGAAACTGCCACAGATACAACAAAATGAATCAGGATTGTTTAGGCACTTTGACAAGAAATAGCAGAGGCAGACATGATCTGAAGGAAAGGAAATAAGTACGTATATAAATAAAATAAATAAATTCTGCTAACTCCTTGTATACAGACAAGAACTCGGACTAGTCGTCGTCGTCGGCAGCCGTCCGTCTCGAGAGACGATGGTGTAGCTTCTTAAGAGTCTATCTGCACCGCCAAGAATGGCTGTGCAGTCCGACTCGGGAGTGACATGGTATCTGCCTCCTCCCGTGTTGAATCGACATCTTGTGATGACGCTGAAGCTACAGAGCCTGGGCAGGGTAATATGGAGGGTCTGCTGTTGCCCATGCAGCAGACCCCCCCTCTCTTCGCAGCTGAAGGATCCAAGGGAAAGATGGAGTCGATACAGCTTGGGTTCAGGTGCGCCGCAGGAGTTGCCGGTGTTGACTACAACGTCAAACCGCCTTAGGGACTCCGGCTCCGGATTTTCTGTCGGGGTTTACTCCCTTAGCCTTTCCCTGAAGAGGTATGCCGCAAGGCAGCGGAGGTTTTTTGGAGTCAGAGTTTTCCTTCTCTGATGTACCCTGACTGGAAGAACTCGGACTACACTTTTGAATATGATTCACTATATAGAGCAGCACACAACCTCTCACCACATGGTCTCCTGTGTAACTGAATAGCCTAGATAAGTAAGAACCTATCACTGGTCTCCAAGGTTGTTCCCCACCCCTCCTGACTGGAGAGAGGTTTGCTCTCCGCCAATAGGAGCACTAGTGCTTCCCTCAATCTGGGCTTGATCCAGCCTAGAGTGATCACATTGAGATAAGCTGTACAGAGAAACAACTTGACGTAATAGAAGTAAACTAACTGCAGCTTTGAAATCAGCATGCCTATTTAAGTCTAAAACAGCTGAAAAATTGAACTCAACAGGAATTGTGTTAAAAATCATTCCCCTGTGATATTGTTCTGTCTTCTTCAAGATGCGTAATAGAATAATACTTTCTTGTATCCTTGTTGTTGAGTGCAGCCATTAGAGAAATATTAGCCAAGAAATTATGAGGTGAAGTAAAATGTGTTGTTTTGGCATGAAGATTTATTTGCTCATGTGAATGACCACTGGGGTCTTTCTTTCTTAAGTTGTTGAGATTATAAGCAAATTCTAGACAGTAGTTGGAGGTTAATTTTCCACCCGGTGAATCATAAGATTTACTATTTACACTAAGAAAAAGTAGCAAACATGATGGCATACCAATTTCAGGTCTAGACTCAATAAGGATTGGCAACTTCCTTTTTCATTCTCTTGGAACCCTTGCTATTGGAAATTGACCTTTGGGACCCCTGCTGCCATAACGTGAGAAGACCAGGACACATAAACGGACTACACGCAGCTAGTCTCATTGGAGCTGCCAGCCAGTATTCAGCATCATTGCTATGTGAGCAACCTACATTGGACAATCCAGCCAATTCAATGCCCAAGACGACTGCAGCCACAGTAGATATCATTTAGAATGGAGGGCCCACCCACTGAGCCCATTCAATCATTTAAAAAAATGAGAGGTAATAATATGACTGTTGTAGTAAGCCACTAAATGTTGGGATGGTTTGTTATACAGAATTAAATATCCAAAACAGTCTGGGTCCAGGAATAAAAATTTTTTTTTTAATTTTATTTTTCTTGTTTTTCTATTACAGTTGTCCCACTTTTTCCTCCATTGCTCCTCCCTCACCTAGCCCACCCCTTCTCCCACAGTCAATCCCCACCCTGTTGGAATGTCCATGGGTTATTTATACTACTTCCTTTAATAAACCCTTCCCCTAATTACCCCACTTCTCTCTTGCCCCCTCTACCCCCTAATAACTGTTACTCTGTTCCTTGTTTATATGTCTCTGGTTCAATTTTGTTCATTTGTTTGTGTTGTTCATTAGTCTCCTGTATTAGGTGATATCATATGATATTTTTCTTTCATTGCCTGGCTTATTTCACTTAGCATAATTCTCTCTAGTTTCATCCACGTTATCGCAAATGGAGGATTTGCTTATTTCTTTCAGCTGCATAGTATTCCACTGGGCAATGGTACCACAGTTTTTAATCCACTCATCTACAGATGGGCACTTAGGCTGTTTCCAGAAATTGGCTATTGTAAATAGCATTGCTATGAACATAGGGGTGTATAAGTTCTTTTGAATTGGGGTTTCAGGATTCTTCAGGTATAATTCTAACAGTAAAATTGCTGGTTCAAAAGGCAGTTTCATTTTTAGTTTTTTGAGGAAATTCCATACTGTTTTCCATAGTGGCTGCACCAGTCTGCATTCCCACCAACAGTGCAGGAGGGTTCCCATTTCTCCACATCTTCACCAGCACTTGTTTGTTGATTTGTTGGTGATGGCCGTTTTGACAGGTGTAAAGTGGTATCTCATTGTGGTTTTTATTTGCATCTCACTGATGGCTAGTGATGTTGAGCATTCTTTCATATGCCTATGGACTCTCTGTTTATCCTCCTTGGAGAAGTGTTTGTTCAGGTCCTTTTCCCATTTTTAATTGGGTTGTCTGTCTTGGTGTTGAGACATGTAAGTTCTTTATATAGTTTGAAGATCAATCCCTTGTCTGTGGTACAATTGGCAAATACATTTTCCCATATGGTTGGTTCCCTTTACATCTTGCTGATGTTTTCTTTTGCTGAGCAGAAACTCTTTAGTTTGATACAGTCCCATTCATTTATCATATCCCTAGCCTTAGGAGATGTATTGGTGAAAATATTGCTAAGTGGGATATCTGAAATTTTTCTGCCTATGTTTTCCTCTAGGACTTTTACCGTGTCATGGCTTACATTTAAGTCTTTAATCCATCTTGAGTTTATTCTGGGGTGTGGTGTAAGTTGGTGGTCTAGTTTTATCTTTTTTGCATGTCCATGTCCAGTTCTCCCAGCGCCATTTGTTGAAGAGGCTCTCCTCACTCCATTTTATGTTTCTTCCTCCTTTGTTGAATATTAGTTGACCAAATAGACCTGGGTTTATTTCTGGGCTCTATTCTGTTCCATTGATCTATATGTCTGTTCTTATGCCCATACCAGGCTGTTTTGATTACAGTGTCTTTATAGTATAGTTTGATGTCAGGTATTGTGATTCTTCCTACTGTGTTCTTCTGTCTCAAGATTGCTGTGGATATTTGGGCTCTTTTTTGGTTCCATATACATTTTTGAAATATTTGTTCTAAGTCTATGAAATATGTCACTGGAATTTTAATAGGGATTGTGTTGAATCTATTAATTTCTTTGGGTAGTATGGACATTTTAATGATGTTGATTCTTCCCATCCATGAACATAGTATATGCTTCCATTTATTTGTATCTTTCTTAATTTCTTTCTTTAGTAGTTATGTAGTTTTCTAAGTACAGGTCTTTTATCTCTTTGGTTAAGTTTATTCCTAGGTACTTTATTTCTCTTGTTGCTATAGTAAATGGGATATTTTTTCTAGTTTTTATCTCTGATATTTTGTGGTTGGTGTGCAGGAATGCCTTTGATTTCTGAATATTGACCTTGTACCTTGCTATTTTGCCAAATTTACTTATTACATTGAATAGTTTTTTAGTGGAGTCTATAAGGTTTTCTATGTACACTGTCATGTCTTCTGCAAATAATGACAGTTTTACTTTCCCTTTTCCAATTTGGATGCCTTGTTTCTTTTTTTGTCTGATTGCTGTGTCTAGAACTTCCAACATTATGTTGAATAGGAGTGGGGAGAGTGGACATCCTTGTCTTGTTCCTGATCTCAGGGGGAATGCTTTCAGTTTTTGTCCATTGAGTATAATGTTGGTTTCAGGTTTCTCATATATGGCTTTTATTATGTTGAGATATGCTCCCTCTATTCCTGTTTTGCTGAGTGTTTTTTATCATAAATGGGTGTTGTACTTTATCAAATGCTTTTTCAGCATTTATTGATATGATCATGTGATTTTGTCTTTCATTTTGTTTATATGATGTATTAAGTTAACTGGTTTGTAAATATTAAACCATCCTTGCATCCCTGGGATGAATACCACTTGATCATGGTGTATGATCTTTTTAATGTGTTGCTGGATCCGGTTTTCCAATATTTTGTAGAGGATTTTAGCATCTATATTCATCAGCGATATTGACCTGTAGTTTTCTTTCTTTGTTGTATCTTGACCTGATTTTTGGATTAGGGTAATACTGGCTTTATAGATAGAGTTTGGTAGTCTTCCATCTTCTTGGATTTTTTTCAGAAGTGTAGATTCTAGTTCTTCCCTAAATGTTTTGTAAAATTCGCCTGTGAAGCCATCTGGTACAGGGCTTTTATGTGCTGGGAGTTTTTTGATTACTGCTTCAATTTTACTCCTTGTTATCAGTATGTTCAGGCTTTCTGCTTCTTCTTGATTTATTTTTGGAAGAATATATGTTTCTATAAATTGGTCCATTTCATCTATGTTGTCAAGTTTCTTGCCATACAATTGTTTGCAGTAATTTCTTACAATCCTTTGTATTTCTGTGATATCTGTTGTGATTTCTCCTGTTTCATTTCTGATTTTTTAAATCTGGGTTCTCTTTTTTACTTGATGAACCTGGCTAAAGGCTTGTTGATTTTCTTTATTTTTCCAAAGAACCAGCTCTTACTTCTGTTAATGTTTTGAATTGTTTGTTTAGTCTCTATGTCATTTAATTCTGCTCTGATCTTGATTTCCTTCCTTCTACTCGCTCTGGGCTTTGTTTGTTGTTGTTGTTCTAGTTCTTGCAGCTGTAGGGTTATATTTTTTATTTGAGATTCTTCTATCCTTTTCAGATAGGCCTGTATTGCTATGAACTTTCCTCTCAGCACTGCTTTTGCTGTGTCCCATAGGTTTGGGGCAGTTGTGCGTTCATTATCATTTGTTTCCAGAAACGTCTTGATTTCTTCCTTGATGTCATTGTTAACTCATTCATTATTTAATAGCATGTTATTCATTCTCTGTGAGTTGAATGTCTTTGAGTTTTTTCCTTGAGGCTGATTTTTAGTTTCAAAACATTGTGATCTGAGAAGATGCTTGATATAATTTCAATTTTCCTGAATTTGTTGAGGCTTGTTTTATGTCCTACCATGTGGTATATCTTTGAAAATGTTCCATGTGCACTTGTAAAGAATGTATATTTTGCTTCTTTGTGGTGAAAAGTTCTATGAATATCAACTAAGTCCATTTGATATAGTGTTGTTAAATGCCTCAATATACTTGGTGCTTCTTTGCTTTGAAGATCTGTCCATTGTTGACAGTGGGGTGTTAAAGTTCCCTACTATGAGTGTGTTGCCGTTGAATCCTCCTTGTAGTCTTCCAAGATTTTCCTTACATATTTGGGTGCTCCTATGTTGGGTGCATATATGTTTACCAGGGTTATATCTTCTTGGTGAATTGTTCTCTTAAGTATTATGAAATGTCCTTCTTTGTCTCTTTTTCTGGCCTTTGCTGTGAAATCTGTTGTCTGATATAAGTATTGTTATCCCAGCTTTTTTTTTCATGTCCATTTGCTTGGAATACTTTTTTCCATCCCTTCACTTTCATTCTGTGTAAATCTTCTGTTTTGAGGTGTGTCTCTTGTAGTTAGCATATATATGGGTGCGGGTCATGTTTTCATATCCATTCTTCCACCCTATGTCTTTTGATTGGATGATTTAATACATTTACATTTAAGGTTATTGTTGATGGTATTTATTCGTTTCCCTTTGTACCTGGGTTACTATCCTTCTCTCTTTTTCTTCTTTTTCTTAAAGCATTCCCTTTAGCATGTCTTGCAGTACTGGTTTTGTGGAGATGTATTCTTTTAGTCTTTATTTTTTCTGGGAAACTTCTTATTTCACCTTCCATTTTGAAAGGTAGCCTTGATGGGTAGAGTAGTCTTGGTTGTCGGCCTTTGTTTTTCATTGCTTGAAATATATTTTGCCATTCCCTTCTGGATTGTAGTGTTTCCGTTGAGAAATCAGTTAATAGTCTTATTGGAGCTCCTTTGTATGTTACTTGCTCTTTTTCTCCTGCTGCCTTTAGGATTCTTTCTTTGTCTTTGAATGTTGCCATTTTAATTATGATGTGCCTTGGAGTGGGCCTTTTTGGGTTCTTCTTCATTGGGACCCTCTGTGCTTCCTGGACTTGCATGATTTTTTTTTTCTCTCATCAAGTTAGGAAAGTTTTCTGTTTACTTTTTCAGTCAGGTTTTCTGTCCCATGCTCCTCTTCTCCTCCTTCTTGTATCTCTATGATATGGATATTGTTTCATTTCACGTTGTCCTGAAGTTCTCATAAACCCTTTTCATTCTTTTTCAGTATTTTTTGCATTTTGTTGCATTGTCTGGATATTTTTTCTACATTGTCCTCTAACTCACTGCTCTGTTCCTCTGCTTCATTTAGCCTGCTTTTGATTGCTTCTACTGTGTTCTTTAGTTCAGAAATTGTATTCTTCACTTCTTCCTGGTTCTTATTGATAGTTTTTATATCTCTTTTTATGCTGCTATAGTTCTCAGTAAGTTCCTTATAGCTTCCCTGGAGTTCTTTGTAGTTTCCTGGAGTTCTTTGCAGTTCCCCTAGAGTTCTTTGTAGTTCCTCTGCAGGTTGTTGTAGTTTTCTTTGATTTTGTTGAGTTCATTGAGCTTCCTCATTACCATTGTTTTGAATTCCACGTCTGATTGGTTCCTTGCCTCTATTTCATCTACCCCTCCTTCTGGAAATTCTGCATTTCCTTTTGGTGAAGTGTTGTTCCTGTTTTGTGGGGTGTTGTTCTACCTCCTTATTTTGGGTGGCTGGTCTTGTTTGTTTCTGCTTTTTAGATTAATTCGCTTTTATTTTATGCCTTTGTGGTGTGACCCTCTTGTATATGGTTGTTGAGCTGCTGCCTCCAGCTGATGTCACTTGGAGGGGAGTAGTCTGCTTAAGTCATTTCTGCCAGCGCACTGGGGATGATTCTGTACTGGGATCTAGTCCGCTCTTCTCCTAGCTCTTTCTCAAGAGAGAGTGCTCAAAACTTTTTACCAAGTGCCTCTTCACCCTCCTTTGGCCTCAGCCAAGGGAAAATGCACTCTGTCGCGCAGGCCAGGGGCAGGTTGACCAGTTGCACACAGGGGCGGGCAGGTTCAAGGCTCTTCGCACTGGCACAGGGCTGGCAGTGGGCGGACTGGTTGCATGCCTCTGCGCGCCAGTAGGCATGTTGTTTGAGCATGTGTTGTGGCAGGTGGGGGATGCCTGGGTGCACCAACAGGCGGGTTGCTTGCACACCTGGGCAGGTGGACTGGGGCATTTCTGTGTGCGTGCTAGCGCAACCCAGGGGGAGGGTTGGGGAGTGGGAAAGTGTGCTTCTTCACCTGCATTCCTCAAGAATCTCACCCCACCCATAACCTAATCTCCCTTGTCTGCAAAAAAAAAAAAAAGAGAGAGAGAGAGAAAGAAAAATACATTCACATATAGACACAAAAGTACACTGTTCCGACTTCCGACCAAGATGGAGGCTTAGACTGACATGCTACATCTCCCTCCACAACTTAGAAGAAATACAACTAACATAAAACCAGAAATAACCAGAAGTTCCAGAAAATAAAGCTACACAGAAGTCTAATGTATGAAGTTATGAAGAAGTGGTGCTTGTCTGGATGGGTATTAGGGGCAAAGCCGGGGTGGAGCGGTCAAGCTTTGCTGGTGGCCACAGCTGTGGCAACGGTGGCGAGACAGTGGTAAGCACAGACACCCATATTTAAGGGGAGGCGAGAAGTGCCTGGGGAGCACCCCCAGCTGCAGATCAAACCCGACAGCCTGCAATTCCAATGCCAGGGAAGGCAGACCCCCATTGCCTTGGACTGTGAGGCCCAGAGGGCATGAGGACGGAGGAGAAGGCTCCTGGTCTCTCAGCAGAGAGTGAATGACAGGAATCTATCTTGGACTCCCACCCCCACACAATGCACCAGTGTGGTGAGAAGGGTCTCCTGGTAGTGACGAATGCACAGGCCCCGCCCCCTATAGCATAGGAGGTGTGACAGCCCCACCCAGGAAGCAAGGGTAAACACAAAACTGTCAAAACTGTCAGGATGGCACAGATCATGATAGAGATCCTGGTGATGCAGATGACCAGGCAGCAAATATCTAATATAAATAAACAGCAGACAGGAAATCTTTCTGAGGCACAGTTCAGAGCTTTTGTTATACAAATGCTTAGAGACCTAACAGCAGATCTTAAATAAGATAGGGAAGAAATGAAGGCTAGTCCTGCTGAAATGAATGAAAACACATACAAAACTAGTGGCGAGGGAAAGAAAACCAGGGATCAAATCAACAAACCGGAACATAAGGGAGGAACACACAGTCAACCAGTGCAGAAAGAGGAAACAAAAAGTAAGGGAAGTGAGGAGAGGATCAGAAACCTCTGGGACAACTATAAGAGACCGAACATTTGGATTATAGGATTGCCAAAGGGTGAAGAAGAAGAACTAGAAAGTGAAAAATTATGTGAAAAAATAATGAAGCAGAACTTCCCTAACTTGGGGAAGGAAATAGACTTACAGGTCCAGGAAGCACAGAGAGTTCCAAAAAAACTGGACCCATGGAGAACCACACTAAGACACTTTATAATCAAAATGTCAAAAATTAAAGATAAAGAGAGAATCTTAAAAGCAGCAAGAGAGAAGAAAAGAATTATGTACAAAGGTGTTCCAATTAGACTATCAGCTGATTTCTCAAAAGAAACTCTGCAGGCAAGAAGGGACTGGCAAGAAATACCCAAAGTAATAAAAATCAAAAACCTACAACCACAAATACTCTATCCAGCGGAATTGTCATTCAGAATAGAAGGGCAGAGAAAGTGCTTCCATGACAAAGTAAAACTGAAGGAGTTCATCAGATCCAAACCACTCTTATATGAGATGTTAAAGGGACTGGTTTAGAAGAAGGAGGATCAAAACTATGAACATTAAAATGAAAACTGTATCACAACAACCAACAACAGAAGCTAGGGAATGGAAACAAAGGCAAACTAAGTAGGCAACAAGAGTAGAAAAAGAATTATAGGTATGGGGAACATAATGGGGGGAGGTCAGCAGGGAGGAAGAATGGGGGAAAGAGAGGGAGATGGTACAGCAATTAAGAAGTGTAGTAGGAGGGAGTGGAGTAGACAGGAAGATTTTGAGAAGAACTATGTGCACAACCAATGGGCATGAACTAAGAGGGGAGGCAACTGGAGGGAGAGGGAATCACTAGGGGGAGGGGAACAAAGGTAAAAGAAATTGGGACAACTGTAACAGTATAATCAATAAAGCATATATATTTTTTAAGTATGCTGTTTCTTGCCTCTCAGAGCCAGAAGCCACCTGGCCCACTCCTGGCTCTTCCAGTGGGAAGAACCTCGCTCTCTTCCCGACTCCTCTCAGGGGAAACCTAGGGTCACTAAAAAATCTTTATGTACTGTCAGTCACAGCTCAGGGAGCCAAGTCAGCCAGAAATCCTATCTTGTCCCTTTCTCTTCTACTATCTTCACCAGACAGGTTTCTCTCAGATGGTCTTCTCTGATCCAGCAGCGCCAAGGCTTAACTCTTGCCAGTATCCAGATGTTAACTGAGATGCTCTGTCCACAATTAGCCTAAACTACAGAGAGGTCTCAGGAGCAAAGAAGCACAGCCTCCCCTCACTCCTCTGCCATCTTTGCATTCCAGGAATAAAAATATTGATGACAGGAAGTAGAGACTAGTTTCCACAGACTAACCTCATAAAACATGAGCTAGAAACAAACCTTTGTTGTCTTAAGTTATTGAGGTTTTTGGATATTGATTACAACAAAATAACCTAGCTGATCTAGATCAATATACATAGATATACCAGAAGAAAAATGTTTGCTTGTAAATTTAAAAATAAGCTCAGTTTTTAGACACCCATGGGCAACCAGGATATCCAGAGGCATTTGGGTCTTACACATAGGAGGTCTAATATCACTTTATAGGCCTCTGTGAAAGATATTTATAAGGATGGGCCACTCCAGAAGAGTACAGAACAGAGAGACTGAACTGATTTTAGTGTAGTTCAAGATCCCATTAAGTTTTTGATAGTCTTGACATTTTAACTATAAATCATAAGTATAAGACAATTGTGATACAGACATTGGTAAAGTATAACCTTCATCCTCAAGAAATGCTCAGCTTTCTCTATATTGATCCATATTAATCTATAAGGCAACTATTTTATTTTTTAAAAAGTATTTTCCCCTTCCTGTTATGTTTCATCTACAATCAGTCCTTTCCGCAGCCTTAAGATTTTGTCATTCTCAACTTCATATCAACTAAAGTTTTAATCAGCATGGCACAATCGTTATGCTTCAATAACTGGTCAGTTTAATGTCTAAATAGCACAAGATACATATCATAATGATTACTGAAAATTAGGTTATGAACAAATAATGAACACTAATTAGGACAATATAAGTTCAGAAAGAACAAGTTACACCAAATAGCCTCATTTAAAAGCAATTGGTGTCACTAGATATGTAGATCTTGAATCTGAAGATACCCATTATTTTAATGTCTGTCTTCTATTCACTGTGATCGTGGAAATATCATCAACCTTGTAGAGTTGCTTTAAATAATACCCAAGTTATAGAGTGCTTAAAATATATGTATTTATTAAGTAACAGGAATAAACCAGTAGCAATTCAACAATGTTGAGTTCAAGTCCTCACAATAATACAGGGTATAATCAAAGTTGATAGGTGCATTCTCTCATACATGGGGTATATTTTTTTCCACAGTGAAAGTTGTTCTCTCTCCTGATTAAGAGGAAAGTTAAATGGAGTAGAGTAGTACAGCTTTTTCTTGATAATCGGTTAATTTGTCCCTCTCAGCTCCAAGCAAAAGACCTTCCTTTTCTTTATTACATTTCTTGATTTAAACTTGATTTTTAAGATTTATTTTTGCTTCCTTTGGGATTTTCCTCAATTCCATTTTTGCTTTAAACTCACTGGCAATTCTTTT
This sequence comes from Furipterus horrens, assembly GCF_987537825.1. Classification (NCBI taxonomy): domain Eukaryota; kingdom Metazoa; phylum Chordata; class Mammalia; order Chiroptera; family Furipteridae; genus Furipterus; species Furipterus horrens. The sequence goes on along the minus strand of NW_028327172.1, from coordinate 110,574,886 downwards.
GGGTGCCTACATTATTATTCTGTCATCATTCTTCCTCATATACCACTAGCTCTATCATCTTACATGTTCTCATGTTCATTGGCAAGCTTCCTATGGAGCCACACTGATCTCTTTAGGTATCCAAACATTTTCTTCTTCATTAGCACCATCTGTGATTGCATGGTCTGAAGTCTATTTTTGACAATATTCCTTTGGTGCAATCTTCACTATGTTAATATCTAAGCACCTTACCATTCTTTCTCTACACTTTCTTCAGAAATGTGGGTGTTTAACATCTAGCAGTTTCCAACTTTACATACTATTTCTTTTTTCTGACTTGCTCACATAGAAGAATTGAATGATTAGTTTTCCCCAGGGTTCCTGGTACTTCTCCTTCTTTAATAAGTTCCTCTCCATTGGTTGGGGTTAGGTCTAGTGACAGGTCCTGTTATCAAGTTTAGAATTTTATCCAACTACCTAGTTTCCACAGAATGCTCTTACTGATGAATAGTGGTAGTCCTCAATAACTCTCTTTTATCTCTAAACCAGTTTTATGACAGGAATATATAAATCATGTCTTCAAGCTCATCTGGTTCCCTTAAGTACATCCTATCATGGCACCATTTCTGCTCTACTCTCCTTTGAACCTCATCCAGGCACTATCATGTTTTCATGGTTTCCACATTAAGCTTCTCACTACTCTGCTTTATTTATGACCCTCTCATCTGCTTCTGTTGACCATAATGTATCCTTGCTAGGCACACTCAAGTTCTGAAAAATTGATGAGGACAGAGTTTCAAAGAGGCACGACTGGAATTAGGGTAGCTAGAGAAACTTTAATTCAAACAAATCCATTATACACTGTCTGAGCTAAGACTGCTTTATATAACAGTGATAATAATGTAAGCAATTTTACTCTATGGAAATACATTTCTTTTTCCTCATTTTCCTTATCCCTTTATAGGAGAGCCATTCTGCTGCCAACAAATAAAATATTACTAGAATAAAATTGAATGTATAGTCCCCTAGATCTAGTTGTCATTTGTTATTAAGATCACCCTACAGCCTGTAGCGTGTAGGACTCTGGAACCAGACTGCCTGGTTTATATCCCAGAGGCACCAGTAAATAGTTGTGTGACTTGGACAAGATTACTTAACCTTTTCACTAAGATTCCTTATCTGTTGAGTGAGGATAATGAAATATTCCCATTAATATGACTATTATAAAGATTAAATAAGTTAATACAAAGGGCTAGGACATGTCTGGCATCTGAAGAGGGCTGTTATTTATATCTGACAAGTGTGTCTGGCTTAGAATGGTTACATGTAGCACTATAATGACTGTAAGCTTCTCAGTAAGGTATTAAATCCTCCACAGCCTTGCTAATAATTAGCTATGTGGTCTTAGGAAATAATTTCATATTTGAACTTCTGTTCTCTTTTTTGTAAAATGATGATGAAAGTATCTACATCACAGGATTGATGTGAAAATTAGGGCATGACACAAAGTTTGAAGTTAAAGTAATATAAGTGCTCCTCTATTGGGAGATCTCAATATTTTTAAGACTCTCTGTCCTCAAGGAGTTTATCATGTTTGAGAAGCAGTGCCAAGTCATGGTTAAGACCTTTTGCTCTGAAGTTAAATATTTGTATGTATTAACATAATATTTTCTACATCTTAAAAAGGTGATAAATTTTAATATATCATTATGGTTATAATTATTTCAATAAGGACGGGGATTTGATCCCCAGTTCTGCTTATTTCTATGTATAAGACTTTATACTTAGCTTCCAGGTCTTTGAAAAAGGTATATTAGCCCCTATATTATAAAACTCTTATGTAAATTAAAATATAAAGGTATGTGAATGCAACTAGTATGTACATGTTGACTAGTATATATTCAAACAATATTTATTTCTAGTTCTTTTTAATTCCTCCATGCCTTACAAATATTTATTTTTAATTCTTCTTTATCACTCAAATTGTTTGCTGATTACTGTACAAAATGTTTTGTGAAGATTAATCTAAATATGCTTCTCATCTCCTGACTATAATTTATTGACGTTGCACTCTTTGATGAAACCAATTTTTTATATTCTCTTTCACATCTTCCTTAATAATCCATGACAATACCTTGGAAGGGCATTGCTGAGAAACTCCATTGAAGAGACATCCCATGTAATGGTAGCTTCTGGAAAGTGAAAATTCTGGAACACTGCTAAAGCATGGATTCTTTAATGTGAAAGTGGAGAGAAGTTGCCAGACACCTTGGTAGGAAAAATTAAGGAAGGCCTCAGAGACAACGTTAAAGTTTGTTATTTATCTTGTAGGCTATGCGCAGCTTGCCAGGGTGTCTTTATAGGACAACAAGAGAGACATATAAGGAATAAAAGATTAAATATACTTCTTGGTAAAACCAAGCATATTTTTATATTTTCTTAAATCCTCCACCCCCTGATCTAGTGGATCTTTTGTGTCCCAACTGGTAAATACTCAGAAGATCCTGAGCAGGGGCTCAGTTGAATGACAACTGCCCCAGTGCCTCTGTGGAAAAAAATCTGTGAGAGCTGTTGTCTTAGAAACTCCAGAGGGACCCTAACCACAGTGGAAGGATTCACCTTCAGCAGAATAATCTAAGAAGGCAATTCCAGGAGATGCTTATTCATTTTCAAAACCATGGGTGAAGGTCGTGAGTCCAATAACAGGTTTTAACCTCTTTGCTTCAGATTGCATTGACACTAACTATAAATTATTTTATTTGTACTTCATATAGCTTCTGATATATAAACATGACTTACAAATTTGAATCCACATTTAAAAAGCTCATCTGTCCAAATAAATAAATAAATAAATAAATAACTTATTTATTTATTTATTTATTTTCAGCTTTGTTTCAGCTACATATTGTTCTTTATCTCATTTAAATTTAGGGTAGAGAATAGACCTAACCAGATATTGTTTTAATTACATATATGTAAAATTGGTAATTATTTCTTCGGTATATTTTAATACTGTATCATATCAGATAACTTTTTGAACAGTTTTACTTGAAGAAAATAAGTGATATAGTAGATATATGATTGGAAAATTTCATGCGTAAATACAAACCAAAATACTAGTCTTAAAGATGCTTTCTTAGCAAGTCTTTCTACTTTCACAGAAATTTTAATCAAACAAAGCATGAAATTTTCTGGTTTATGGATTTAAACATTCCAAAACTATACAAAGACTCAAGTTATCATGGCACATTAAATCTCCAAGAACTTTGCTCCTCAAAATGTGGCTGACCCAGAAACTAAAAAATGCCTTCATATCATAAATTTTTAATGCTATCCAAAGCAGATAGCAGCTTTTATTTTTAAACAGAGAAGCAGTTTAGACTGGAGTTTAAGTGTCAGCTCAGGAGCCAGACTGTCTGGGATAGAATCCAGCTACTTCTCTACTTCTACTTACTTGGGAATCTTAGGCAAGTCACAAAATACATTGTTTTCTCTTATGTAAAACGATAATAGTAAGTAAGACCTACCTCATAAGGTTATTAATTAGTACTACAGAAATTGTTTTTAGGTGGATCTGGCATACAATTAGATCGATAGAAATATTTGCTATAATTACTATTATCATTACCTTAGTACAGTGCTAAAGGCAAATGCCAAACATTATGATGAAACTGAATATAAAAGGAATAATTTTTTAACTACCACTTACAGGAGGCAAAACCTCTTTCTTTTTCTGAAAATCTAACAAAGCATAAAGTATGACATATCATCTGTTTTCTATAGTTTTAGGATAAGAACTATATTCTATCCACACAAATAATAATGTAAAACAATTTAAAATGTAATAGAATTATATTTCAATGTACTAATAAAATTATGTTTCAATGTACTTATAAAATATTTATGAAGGAGAAAAGACTACCAAAGAATTAAACTTGATGGCTTATTACAGCTACAAAAAAAAAAGTCTCTGAGAACTATAAAAATGATTAATTAAATAGAAACACTTGGGACATATTCTGAGACAATAAAAAATAAATCTACCTTCACAGTGCAGTGTGAGAGTTAGATTCTGCTCCTGAGGCCATACACCAAGATGGATAAAGATGGTATGAAAGCTAGAAAAGAGCTGGTGTAAAAGCTGTATGGAAGCCAGTGGAGGCCTTCAAGGTCAATTCCACTCCACATATAGCTCAGAAATAGAAGTAATGAGGAGGAAAAGGCTACCCCTGGTTTACTGATAATTGAGAAGGTGAACTCCTGATATGTACCAGGATGGAAACATAGGAAGGGAAACACACAAAAGACATCAACTTAGTAAGTTCCCCACAGATATGTTATTTATCAAACTTAGTGACTCCTATTTTTGAGTTATTAAACAGAACAGTACAGAGGTTTGACAGGCTTGTAACATGCTAATTTTTACCCAGGACTTATCCCAGGCTATTCAAATCTCTCTGACATTGATACACAGATATGCTACAAGTCTGTTGTGATGAGACTGACTTAGGAAAGTTCCGTTATTTCCAGGTTTCAGATAACACCACAATATTGAACATCGCAACTTACAAATAATACAGAAAAATAATTTACTTCAAAAATAATCAGTTTTCATAGTCATTAAATTATGAGAAAACCAAGTTCAAAGAGATAAAAGTAAAACAGAATGATTTTCCCTACTCTTGTCCTGCTTTCTCCCCATATTCATCTATCACATTTGGGTCATGATTAAGATGAAGAAAAATAAAATGCATAAAAATAGAGAGATTTGAGGAGAGAAAAAGAGGAACTATAAGGACCAAGGAGGGAATGCTGCTTTATAGTTTCATGCTGCAGAGCACACAAAAATCAAAGCTTCAGGAAGCACTCCAGTATTGCTTTCCCTTATTTATTCTACATGTACACATATGACTATGAAACATTCTTAAAAGTTTAGGGGTCTTCCAGTCAATATGGAGGTATAGGTAGATACTCTTCACCTCCTTGTGCAACCATAAGAAGGATCACATTTAACCTCAAAACAAAAAATAGCCACAACTGCCAGAAAACCGACCATATGAAAGTCCAAAAACCAAGGAATTTAAGAAGCCACATTTATTCAGATGGGTAGGAGGGGTGGAGATGGGGAACTGGGGTGGAGAGGACATGGTTTGGTGGCAGTGAGGTGGCTGCAGCAGCAGCAGTGGCCAGTGGAACAGGAGGACTCACATTCACATGTGGTAGATAAAAATCAGGAGGGACATCTTGGGAGGGAGAGATCCCAGCCCAGGTCAGACTGCACAGCCCAGGGTTCAAGAGCCAGGGAAAAAAAGTCTCAAGACTTCTGGCTATAAAAATCACTGGGGTTGGGGCAGCAGAATAAACTGCCAGTCTCTCAGGATAATCTGTTAAAGGGCCTGCATGGTCCTAGAATGTGTATAAACCTACTCACTTTGGGAACCATCACCAGAGCAACAGCTAGAAGGGAGCCAGTTGCATATGGGAAGGAGATAAAGTGACTGGAAGCAGGGTTAGTGCCAAGAAAGCCTCCAGCAGCCAGGCAGTGGCATTATCCCATTTCTGACTCCTCCCCCACATAGAACCACAAAGCAGTGAAGCCAGTTGCCCTGCCCCATACAACTTAACAGGTGCACTATGACAGTGAGTCAAACCTAATATACAGAAACAAACACAGGGAGACTGCCAAATTGAGGAGGTAAAGAAATATAGCCCAAATGAAAGAATGAAACAAACCCTAGAAAAAGAACTAAATGAAGTGAAGATAGCCAACTTATCAGATACAGAGTTCAAAACACTGGAGATAAGGATGCTCAGAGAACTCATTGAGTATGGCAAAAACATAAGGGAAGAAATGAAGGTTACACTAAGTGAAATAAAGAAAAATCCATATTGAACCAACAGCAAAGGGGAGAACGTTGGGGTTCAATAGATGATTTAGAAAATAAGGAAGAAATAAACACTCAACCAGAAGAGAATGGAGAAACTGGAATTAAAAAAACAAAAACAAACAAACAAAAAACAAAGAGAGAATAAGAAGACTCTGTATCATCTCCAGAAGTGCCAACATCTGAATCATGGGGATGCCAGAAGGAGAAGAGGAAGAGCAGAAAATTGAAAACTTACTTGAAAAAATAATAAAAGAAAAGTTCCTTAATATGGAGAAGAAAATAGACAAACAAATCCAGGGAGCACAGAGAATCCCAAACAAGTTGGATCTAAAGAGGAACACAGCAAGACACATCATAATTAAAATCTCAAAGGTTAAAGATAAAGAGAATATTAAAAGCAGCAAGAGAAAAGAAGAGAGTTACCTACAAAGGAATTCCCATAAGACTACCAGCTTATTTCTCAAAAGAAACTTTGCAGGCAAGAGGGGACTGGCAAGAAGTATTCAATGTGATGAAAAGCAAGGAACTACAACCAAGATTACTCTATCCAGCAAAGCTATTATTTAGAATGGAAGGGCAGATAAAATGTTTCCCAGACAAGGTAAAGCTAAATGAATTCATCGTCACCAAGCTCTTATTATATGAAATGTTAAAGGGGCACGTTTAAGAAAAAGAAGATCAAAACTATGAACAGTAAAATAACAACAAACTCACTACTATCAACAACTGAAACTAAAAAAAGCAAAAACAAAAACAAACTAAGCAAACAACTAGAACAGGTACAGAATAATAGATGTGGAGATGGTTTGTAGGGTTATCAGCAGGGAGGGGGAAGAGGGAGAATGGGGGAAAAGGTGAAGGGATTAAGAAGCATAATTGGTAGGTACAAAATAGAAAGGGGGATATTAAGAATAGTAATGGAAATGGAGAAGCCAAAGAACTTACATGCAAGACCCATGGTCATGAACTAAAGGGTGATCACTGGAGGGAAGGGGGGTACCAGACACAGGGGGAAAAGAGGGAAAATTGGGACAACTGTAATAGTATAATCAATAAAATATACTTAAAGAAAGTTTAGTAGTAATGTCAAGAGTAATGTGAATTCAGGTGCCAATATTATTTTTTCTTAAACTTTCAGTATACAATTATAAAAATATTTTATACAAATATTCAGACAAGTCACTCTGTTTTAAGATTGAAGTCATACTAATTTTCAAGATCAAGGTAACTTGGATTTTTTTTGCCTAATATAATATTTTTGTCCATACTATTTAGGGTATGCAACATGATTTACCTGTTCCAGTCATTTTTACCCCATAAAGTCTTATTTTTATGAAAGTTGTGGCCATAAAAATAAGGCTTTTAAATATCTCATTCATGACAGTGCTGACAATTAACATGGTTCTTTTGAATATTGAGAACAAATCATGTAAGGGCTGTAGGATGGATATGACCTTCATATTATTTCTTACATTGGAATTATACTTGCAATAGGTGTAAGGGTTTCACCATTGCAACAGGGAGCACTGTGTACTTTACCTATAATTTTCACTTTAGACAGGTCCTCATTTTAGATTTCAGACAATATTATAGTTACTGGTCTGACAGAAAAATTTGGTGTATTTCAAATAGAATGTCAGCCTAATAAGATGTTATAAATCTAAGATGTTGCTGGACCATAATATAAGTTAAATGTAAAAATCTACAAATCTATAAATTAATTGTTCAAGAATATCAGAACATAAGATACTATAGATTGAAATCATTTCTAAGCTAACTCATTTTGTTAACTATAATATTTTGCCCATTACATGGTAAACTAAAATCTGAGAACAAGGTAGCTGCAGATTGGAAAGCTGAATATGCTCCAGTGTAGAAAGTAGAGACAAGGTAGAGCCTGGTGTTTTTTTAAAAATAATATTGTGTTTCAAAAACCCAGCAAACACTTTTTTTAACCTTTTATATGAAGAATTGAACAAAGAAATCAATAACATGAGAAAGACTATGATATTCAGCAGACAAATTTATGGCAAGTTTTCTTATTATAGTACTGTTTTACCCATTTAGGCGTTAGTGGCTGTTTTCAACATGAAGGACTCAGAGATTGCACCTTAGGCATCTACTCTTCTCATTGTATATATTCTGTGAACACTTCTGAAAATGAGATCATATAAAGCATACAGTTGAATGTAGATGGTACATTAAGAAAAGAAAAGCTAAACAAAGAAAAAAAAGAAAAGAAAAGCTATGTTTCATCCAGAGGAACCCCAGAATTCCTCATAAAACTTACACAATTATGAAGATATTATGCCTCTTTTATTTTCATGCAAAATAATAGAGAAAAGCATTTAAATTTCAGATGGTCTAAAGTGAATATAAATCCGATGCTAACCCACCTAAGATTAATAAAATCTGTATTAATTATTAAGAGTAATTTTCATAATTATTATATCAAAATTTCTAATATGACCCAATGGGGTAATATATATTTCCACATATATTTGAAAGGGTTATATCTGCAAAATTGCGGAGGCAAGAATTCACTTTATCGGTCTCTTTTTTTCTAAATATTTATCTTCTTTCATATTCTTCATTTTACAACTGCCATGCAGAGAGACAGTGTTAAAATACCATGAAAAATCTGATGTCTTTGGCACTAACACTTCATGAATATTTTACTTTGTACTCTGCCCTCTGGGGCCTTGCATCACTAGATCACTACTCTCCCTGATGCATAAATTATTCTAAAAATGTTTCCAATTTCAAGGAAGGTCAGCATGGAAAATCAGAGTACAACAAGCTAGATTTAATGCAGTAAATACTGTAAGAATACACAAGTTAAGAGAGAAACATAATTTTGTAACTTGATATAAAAAAAAAATTTGCACCAGAGTTGATTTTACTCTATATAACCAGTTGCCACTTTTCTAAAATAAAATTCACTTAAGCAGTATATTTTATATAAAAACCATTCATTTTAGTGTCTGTTCCTTTTTCATCAAATATTTATCAACAATTTGTGTTCCAGACATGATACTAGAACAAGGGTATAGTGATCAGAATGAGAGGCTTGGCTTGTTTACTGCCCTCCCCATGCAAATGACTAATGGTGAAGCGTGTGATCAAGGAAACATGGATTAAGAGAGAGAATGATAGGAAGAAGTATTTTATGAGAAAACGTCTTTCCAGCTGAGCCCTAAAGGAGCTAGCTGGAATCATTTATTTTGTTCAGCAGCAAAATAATCACTTTAAATCTTTTTTTTTGCAAAAAATATACTTAGAAGAAAAACAATTTCTATTTAAACCATAGAATCACAGAGCCTAAAGGAAACCTGGGTTTCACACAGTCCAACCCTGTCACTTTATGATGAAGGAACTTGAAATATTGTGACCATAATCTCACAAGTGCTTAGCAAATCCAGAACTAGTACCAAGTGCTGTGGCCATCAGTCGAATGCACTTGACACCATATCATGCCAAGTTACAGGAAGAAATCTCAGGTGAGAAATGTAAACATGGATACTCTTCCTGCCAGAATGAAGAGGCTATAGATGACAGTTGTTTAAATGGAAAATAATCCTGAGAATAAGCAACCCTGAATATAAACTTTGTAACATTTGGCAAACTGCAGTAGCTACTGTATTTTGTACCCTTTTCATCTTGTTTATTGTTGGAATTAAATTATGTAAACTTTTCCTTTTTTCTTTTGTCTTCTAAATGAATTGAACTGAAAACTACTTAAAAAATGTGTATAGATTTCTGGCTCAAGATTTTTGAGTTGCTGTTCATCGCCTTTCCCTACTGAGACTATTAGAAGTATTGCTAACATATAAAAAAGGGACAATTATATGGATGCCAATCTGCTCTGAGAACCCCAGGGAGAGGTTTGGGTCTTGGGACCCAAAAAGCTGACAGAAAGGAAGGTTTAAATTAAGGGTGGAACTAAAAGCTGGAGTACTGAACGAAAATCTCTACAGGCATAGTTAACATTTCCACTCCTTTCCCCATGCTGCTGCCAGCCATTTACCATTCAGGTTTTCCTCCAAAGAAAAATCTCTCTGAAAGCTATGTGTATGAGTGTTAAGTGCTCTTAGAACCAACACTTCCACCTTCAGGACATTAGGAGAATCCAGCTTAATAGTGGATCACGTACCTCTTCACCCGTGAGTAAGCCACATAGACAGGCCAGAGAACGCTGCGTATGTAGTGTTCTTAAAGAGTAACTAGTATTACCACATATTGGAGAAAAACAGCAACTTAAAATTAGTGGAATAAATAAATGATTTCAGAGTAACCTAGAATCCATTGATGGGGAATGAAAAGAGATTTATTCAAATATCGTGGGAAGGGATGGTGGCACTGAACCTGATGAGAAGGACATTTAATCACAGAGCACTGACTACTGTAAGTCACATTTGTATAATCGCCATTATTCAGACACGCTTTATGTTCCACTTTTAGAATCAAGCCATAGACAATTCATAAACAGATTAACTGTAATTGCAAAAGCATGTAAATATCAATTGTGAAAATACCAAAGTACAACAGAGTTTGGGTTACAGAACTTGGAGGGTAGAGGTGAAAGGGAAGTTTGCAGCTTTAGTCTCTCTGTTTACACAAAGTGAAACCAAGCTTTTTTTATTGGGTGTTAATAAAAGCAGGACTTATGAATAGTCTGTTTAGGTTCAGAGGTCACCGAGGGGATCCTGTGGTTCTCTCAAATATGACAAGTACAATCCTGCTTCATGCTTTTGCACTTGCTAATCTCTCTGCCCTGAAATGTCCACCTCCAAATATTCACACACCTTCCTCCCACACCACACCACATGGTTGCTCTTCAAGAGACTTATATTAACCTTTCCATCTCTGTTGTTTAATCATGCTCTGTTTCTCCTCATAATGTTTATAAATAGCAAGTATTATAGTGTATTTTTATTTATTTATACTCTCTCCTGGAATATAAGCTTTGTGAGGTTAGTATTTTGTCAATGCTCTAGTTTCACACTTGATTACTATCTGGTGTATAGCAAATGAGCAATATGTATATATGTGTTGAATAAATGAGTAAATAACCAATGCAGGAACTGGAAATATTGATATAACTAAACTGTAAGGAAATAGAAATACAATATATTAGTTATCTGTTACTATGTAACAAATTACCCCCAAACTTAATTGCCAGAAACAATAATCATTATCATCTCATAATTGTTTTGGGTCAGAAATTCAGAAGCAGCTTATCTGGGTAGTTCTGGTTCTGGTGTCTCTCATCTGACTGGGGCTGTAGCTATTTAAATGTATGCCTGCGACTAGAAGATGTGCTCCAAAATAGGTCCTTCATATGGTGGCAAGTTCTTGCTACCTTGTTGGCAATAGGTCTCAATTCTTTACCACATGGGTCTTTCCATAGGGATGTGTGAGTGTCCTCACAAGATAGTGGCTAGCTTTGCTCAGAACAAGTGATTCAAGAAAGTAAGGCAGAAGCTACCATGGCTTTTTGACATAGCCCTAAAAAATCACACACCATAATTTTCTCAAAATCTTATTCATTATGCAGATCAGACCTAGTCAATAAGGGAAGAGACTACATAAAGAGTTAAATATGAAGAAGAAAGTCTCTTTCAAGGCTATATTGGAAGCTGGCTACCTACAACAAGGAAAGAGGAAATAATATAAATGAGTTAAATTCTCACTTATTATAAGAGAAGATCAGTAGATAACGTCTATAATTTATAAATAAAGTAGTGGTTAATACATTGCTTAGAGATACAGAGGTAACCAGTGGTATGAAGGAGACAGCTTATATTCCAACTTGCAAGGACCAATAGTTAAATTTTCAGGAATTTTCTATGGTGGTTCTTAAACACAGCCTTTATTAAAAATAAAACCTAATGATCTTATAAATATAAAACTACTTTATAAATAAATACTCAAAATATAATTCCCAAATCACTTTACTACATTGTATTTTCATCCATACTTTTGAAATCAGTTACATCTATAGTATCTTTAGGCAGAATACCATATAATCATGTGTCAACTACATTTTCTCCAGACTTTGCTCAGTAGTGTCATGTTGGTATCTTGAAATCAGCCATGACAAGAATATTTACATCATAGAAATCAGCTACTGCTCCATACCAGGGCTTTACTTATTGTTTTATTTGTTGTCTAGATATAAAAAATTAATGAAGAAAATAGTAATGATGGAGACTACAGTGTGTCATTTGTATAGCCATTAACTGGTAAATGGAACAAAAACCTGAGGCAATAGTCTTTCAGTGTTCAAAAACTGGTATCGATTTTAGCAAAAAATCAAACAGAAAAAAACTTGCATTATTTTATTTCTGTAATAACTGCACTTTTGTTCTAGACTATCTTTCAAAGATGTTTTTTATAGAGCAGTCTTGGAAAATAGAGGGTCTTACTTCAGAACTAATATAGTAAAGAAAGTGTCTCCGCACAGGGCAAAGGCAATCCAGGCTTATGGCTTGGGGTTCTGCAACTATGATGCAAATACAGTGTGTGTTCAGCATTCACCTGGGCCCCTCGGTGTCACCTCCATAGAAACTGATGACGGTGGGAGGAGACAGGGGTATTGGTGCATACATGAAGCTTGTACTTCTTGCTGTATTGGGAGCAATAAATAAATGTCTTTGTCTCCGACCGAGGAATTTTGTGTGTTTTGACAATATGCATGAAATTGCTAAAGGCTAACTTAGCTTTGTGCAAGTAGGGTGAAATTCAACAGTCCTTAACAATAAGCCTCCAAAAAAGTATCAAATTATCAAAAATAAACATTTACTTATTTTTTTTACCATTCATGTAAAAAGAGATATTTACCAGAAAGCTTAAAAAGCTTAAGTTTCAGGCCCTTCATTTATGTTGGTTTCTTCAATGATCCCCATCCCTAATTTGGATTCATAATAGTTAATCTTTTCTCTTGAAGGGAGCCCCAAATTTTTGAGCATCAAGTTCTACAGAAGTTTGACCCATCTATGAACTGCTGGTTTATAAAATGTGTGGGTATAAAAAAGCAATGGTTGAAGTAACTATGCCTATACGTTTCTATTACATGGCGATTAAGGAACTGCTTTACCAGAGTTTCCTGTTTTTTACTGAGCTAATGATACATAGTCACACTTCAGCTGGTTCACCTAAAAGATAATTCCATCAATTTCATGCATATTGTCAAAACACACAAAATTCCTGGGTCAGAGACAAAGACAGTTATTCAGAAAACTACATGAATGACATGGTTAAGTCTTTACAACTATAAACTAATTATAATCATAAGAATAGTCAGGGTTAAATTTGAATTAAAATTTGTATAGGTTATTATAAGAGGATTAAGCTTTCTCAATATTACCATTTAACATTTTCAACTGAAAAATTCAAGTAGTCTGGGAGGGTATATCTTTTAGTAAGATCTGCAAGAAATTTCTTGGGATTTAACTTTTGAAAATTTCTATTAGAAAAAGCGTTGATTTATAAGTCATTGCACATAACATGTACTTCTCAAAACACAAATGATTCTGGTCTTTGCCATATGTTGTCATTTTATAAGTGGCATTAATAGAGTGGTTTGAACACACATATCTAAACCAATGAAAACTCAAAATTTTCATGTTACTAATATTCTATGTTATAATTTGTCCAGAAACCAAAAATATCATTATCTTCTGTCATTTCAATATAAAATAGATAGGTATATATTATGTAACAATACAGCCTAGTAAATACCTAAGGTGTTTATACTGTTCTCTTGGCACACAGCTGAATATTTTTCTTTTATTTCATGTTCATTGTTTAAATAGACATCTTCATTTTTTTTTCAAAAAAGTGATCCATAACGAGCCATTAGAAGTTTAGCTCTTCTAAAAAAAAAAAAGTTTAGCTCTTCTAAATTGATCACTAATGGCTAGTTATTAGTTACTAGCTAATTGTTGAACTTTACCTTCTATCCAATTATATCAATCTAATCAAATGAGTCTGTGAATAGATGCAGTTTCAGTGACCTTTATGTCACTACTCAGCTTTGCTTTTCTCACACGCAAAAAAAAAAAAAAAAATGGCAATACTATCTATCCATCATTGAGTGTATAAAGTGCTTTCTATTGTAAAATGCACTGTAAATTAGGAGTGGCATAACAGTAAAGGGTAATTACCTTTCACAAGAACTTAATATAATGAGGAAAATGTCTTATTTATCAAAATGTTAAAAGAAGCTGTAAAATAGATAATGAAAAAATAAATATGACATAAATAGTCATGTCTTTCATATACACTTAACATGTAGAGAGAAAAATATCCTGCATTTGATTTATTTTGCACCTTCCTAAAAACAATCAGCAATTTCTCCTTTAGTTAGGCATTACAAAAAATAACTTCCCAACATTTTGAAGAATTCTGGTATTTTAAGTTAATATTTTTTAGCACTCATAATTACTCAAAAGTGTTATCCTAAATTAATTATACTAAATTATAAACATATATATTATAAATGGAAGCCACCAAGAATATTACATAATAAATGATAGACCATAATTTCCCTATGGATAAATACTCAACTTCTTATCAGAAACATGAGCTTAATTCCTTGGTTAAGACACAGAGCATTCTGCGGGTTACAAAAGTTAATTTGCAATGTAACAGATGCCAAGTGTATTAGCTTGAAGCCAAATTGGGAGTCCTTGAAGGCCATAGAAGTGTGCAGACAGGCCCCCCAAATCTATAGATATTAAGCTGTTAAAGGATAAGAAATGGCAAGAATTCTAGGCAGTTCTTTAAGGAAGAAACATCAATTTGACATGTGTATGTTACAGATCTCTACTCCTGTAAAGGAGGAAAGAGGAAGGACATCTCTAAAATCAGAGAAGGAAAACTCTGACTCCAAAAAACCTCCGCTGCCTTGCGGCATACCTCTTCAGGGGAAAGGCTAAGGGAGTAAACCCCGACAGAAAATCCGGAGCCGGAGTCCCTAAGGCGGTTTGACATTGTAGTCAACACCGGCAACTCCTGCGGCGCACCTGAAGCCAAGCTGTATTGACTTTGTCTTTCCCTTGGACCCTTCAGCTGCGAAGAGAGGGGGGGTCTGCTGCATGGGCAACAGCAGACCCTCCATATCACCCTGCCCAGGCTCTGTAGCTTCAGTTTCACTGGAGAGGACACTCCAGCGTCATCGCAAGATGTCGACTCAACACGGGAGGAGACAGATACCGGTTATAAGCTCATCCGATTGGCGAAGGAAACGAGCGCCAGGGGTCTCCTCTGACGGTGGGAGAGGTCATCGCACCTCACTGGACAGCTACCGCCCGCCTCAAGATGGGCAGCCCCAGCCAATTAGGTGCCATCTCGCCATGGCTCGCCTGCCCCACTGGGTGTGTGGGGATCAGAGAGGCGCCTCTCGAAAAGTGGGCCACAAAACACCCGCACCAGTTAATTCCAAGCAAACAACAAGAAAGAAGCCTCCGGCTCTTCGCTTTGCTAGCTGGAACATCAGGACCATGTGCCCCGGACTTACTGCAGACCTTCCGTGGATCAAGGGTGCCAGGAAAACCGCTGTCATCGATAGGGAACTGGCACGACTAAACATCGACATTGCGGCTCTACAGGAGACCCGGTTGGCCGACAACGGAACTATCAGAGAAACCAACTACACCTTCTACTGGCAAGGGAAGTCTCCGGACCAACCAAGACAGCACGGTGTTGGGTTCGCTGTGAAGAACACGCTTGTTAACTCCATAGAGCCACCCACAGGAGGCACAGAGAGATTACTTACCCTCCGATTGTCAACAACTTTCGGCCCAGTCAGCATTCTTAGTGCGTACGCCCCAACCCTCTGCACCACCATCGAAGAGAAAGAACAGTTCTACCATGCACTGGACGAAGCGTTATCCAAGATCCCCAGAAGTAACGCTCTTTATCTCCTTGGAGACTTCAACGCAAGAGTAGGAGCCGACCACATGGCCTGGCCCACCTGCCTTGGAAACTTTGGGAGAGGAAAGATCAATGAGAATGGTCAGCGACTGCTTGAGCTTTCGTGTCACCACAGCCTGTGCGTGACAAACACATTCTTCAAGTGCAAAGAGATCCACCAGGTGTCATGGAGGCACCC
Organism: Furipterus horrens; assembly: GCF_987537825.1. Classification (NCBI taxonomy): domain Eukaryota; kingdom Metazoa; phylum Chordata; class Mammalia; order Chiroptera; family Furipteridae; genus Furipterus; species Furipterus horrens. Next base: position 110,558,902 of record NW_028327172.1, on the reverse strand, counting down.
CCGCTCCCGCCATTGGCACCAGCTTGACCTCGTCATCACCAGAAGAACGGATATTGGCAGCACCCTCCTCACCTGCAGCTACCACAGTGCAGACTGCGACACGGACCATGCCCTCGTGGTAAGCAAGGTGCGCATAATGCCGAAGAGGTTGCACCACTCCAAGATGAAGGGTCGCCCACGCATCAACACCAGTTGTGCCAGCAACCCAGTTAAGACCCAGCAATTCATCAACAAGGTGGAAGATGCACTCGGCGAGGGAGTGGCGGCAGATGACATTATCGAATCCAATTGGCCACATCTCCGCGACGCCATATACAACTCCACCATTATTGCTTACGGGAAGAAAGAGCGGAAGAACGCTGACTGGTACGAGGCTCACTGGGAAGAAATGGAACCCGTGATCGAGGCTAAGAGGAAGGCCCTACTGGCTTACAAGGTCACGCCCACTCCCAGTACACTTCAAGCTCTACGGGCTGCCAGGAACAAAGTCCAGAAGACTGCCCGTCACTGTGCCAACACCTATTGGCTAAACCTGTGCAGAAGCATTCAGGAAGCCGCCGATATAGGCAACGCATGAGGAATGTATGAGGGTATCAAGAAGGCAACAGGCCCAATCCCCTCCAAGATCGCCCCCCTTAAGTCCAAGACAGGTGAGGTCATCACTGACCAGGAACAGCAAATGCGGCGGTGGACCGAGCACTACCTAGAGCTGTACGCAACGAAGAACACCGTAACAGACACTGCTCTTAACGCCATCCCAGACCTACCAGTCATGGAGGAGCTAGACACCCCACCTACTGCGGCAAAGCCATCGACCGCCTCGCTTGCGGGAAAGCACCAGGAAGCGATGGAATCCCTCCAGAAATCCTAAAGAGCAGGAAACCAGTCCTGCTACAGCCGCTCCACCATCTACTCTGTCTCTGCTGGAAGGAGGGTTACATCCCCCAGGATATGAGAGACGCCAACATTATCACCATGTACAAGAACAAAGGAGACCGCAGCGACTGCAACAACTACCGGGGCATCTCTCTCCTCAGCGTCGTCGGCAAAGTATTCGCCCGGGTCGCTCTTGCCCGCCTGCAGACCCTTGCTTCCCGCGTCTACCCAGAGTCCCAGTGTGGCTTCAGAGCTGGCCGATCAACAGTGGACATGATCTTCTCCCTACGCCAGCTGCAGGAGAAGTGTCACGAGCAGCATAAACCACTCTACCTCGCCTTTATCGACCTCACGAAGGCATTTGATCTGGTCAGTCGAAGCGGTCTCTTCAGCTTGCTACGGATGATTGGCTGTCCACCACATCTGCTTGCTGTGGTCATGTCCTTTCACGACAACATGCACAGCACAGTGTCCTACAACGGCGCAACCTCTGAGACCTTCCCTGTCAGCAGCGGAGTAAAGCAGGGCTGCGTCCTCGCGCCTACGCTGTTCGGAATCTTCTTCTCCATGCTCCTCCAATACGCCTTTAAGGACTGCAGCGAGGGTGTCTTCATTCACACCAGATCCGATGGCAAGCTCTACAACCTGGCCCGTCTACGAGCCAAGACCAAAGTCAAAGAGGTGCTCATCCGTGAGATGCTCTTCGCCGACGACGCAGCTTTGACATCACACTCCGAAGAGGGACTCCAGCAGCTAGTCACTTGCCTTTCCCACGCATGCAAGGAGTTCGGACTAGCCATCAGCCTGACGAAGACGAATGTTATGGCTCAAGGCACGGGGACTCCCCCATGCATCACCATCGACGGGTACACCCTGGAGGTTGTCAACGACTTCACTTACCTCGGGTCCACCATCTCGAGCTCTCTGTCAGTCGACTTGGAGGTCAACCGGAGAATCGCCAGGGCAGCCACAGTTATGGCCAGACTGAACCGGCGAGCGTGGAACAATTCCAGCCTCACTGAGAAAACCAGACTGCGCATCTACCAAGCCTGCGTACTCAGCACTCTCCTCTATGGCAGAGAGACGTGGACCACCTACGCAAGGCACGAAAGGAAACTCAACAGCTTCCACATGAGGTGCCTGCGACGCGTCCTGCATGTCGCCTGGCAGGATAAGGTCCCCAACACCGAGGTGCTGAAGCGAGCCAATATGAGCAGTTTGCATGCAGTTCTTAGCGAGAGACGCCTCAGGTGGCTCGGCCATGTCAAAAGAATGGATGCAGGCCATATCCCCAAAGACCTCCTCTACGGCGAGCTAGCAGAAGGCAAGAGGATGACAGGGCGCCCAAAACTGTGGTTCAAAGACATCTGCAAAAAGGACATGACACAATGCTCCATCAATCTCAACACATGGGAAGTTCAAGCAGACGACCGCCTAGCCTGGAGGCTCGCGGTCAGGCAAGGTACGTCACGTGCAGAGGCTGCGCGCAACGAGGAGGCGGCCCAGAAAAGATTGAGGTGGAAGCAGCGTCAACAGCAGCAACAACGGCCATCTGCCTTCACCTGTAACAAGTGTGGCAGGGATTGTCACTCCCGAGTCGGACTGCACAGCCATTCTCGGCGGTGCAGATAGACTCTCAAGAAGCTACGCCATCGTCTCTCGAGACCGACGGCTGCCGACGATGTTACAGATCTACTTTATGTGCTATTATATAATCTTTAACCACCTTAGCAGGGCTTCAAATAAAATTTTCAAAATAAGATGCAATTTTTTGTTTTGTCTTTGAAAGTAATTTAAACAGAACAATTTATGTATTTGTTTACTTGAGTTACAGGTTTCAAGTATGCAAATCAACAAAACATCATCTGCACATTGCTTTATGTACCCATAGCCCCAAGCAAAGTCTCTTTCCATCCCCATTCCCCCACTTTGCCCACCTCTTCTTACCTCCCCACTCCTCTTTCACTCTGGCTATAACGACACTGTTGTTTGTTTATATATATATATATATATATATATATATGTGTTTTTGCTTAATCCCTTCACTTTCTTTCATCTGGTTCCCAACCCCCCTCAATAGTCTTAAGTAATGATTTCAGTTTACACCACTAGTACTTTTATAACATCTCTGCATACTGCTTTAGATAAAAATTCTCCTAATTTTAAAAATATTCTATGAAGTAGGAGATAAATATAGGGAAAGAGAACTTACTTACCCTAGTAATTTCTACCTTCTGTCTAGGGTAAATATTTTGTACATATGCTCGGCTTAGAGTTCATGTTAAAAAATAAAACAATTTAATTTGCTCCAATTAAATAGAAGAACTGCTCATTTGAAAAAGTAAAATTGTTCCTTTATAGGATATTTAAAAATAACATACATGCTTTCAATTATATTTGAATATATTATGACTTTATTAAAGCATATGAAATTTCTGTTTAGTTATTTTAATTGTCTTGGTTTAAAAAACGTAACTGCTATTTTATACATCAACCATATATAAGTAGTCACAAAATAATTCAGTTAATTACACCAAGTCCTCACTGAGAATATATACCAGGCATTGTGCTAAGTACTTTGGATCTGAAAATAATTAAGTTCAGTCTCTAAAATTAAAGGTCTTGTGGTCTTATTAGTAAAATAGACATAAATGTGTCAAGAAAAATGAGGATATTATGAGAGAAGTATATTTGGCATAAGAGGGAACAAAATAACCAGGAAATCTAATTCAGCTTTAAATGCATTGGACAGAGGAGGCTTCTTGAAGTTGACAAGTGATATATGAACCAAATCTTTTAAATATGTATGAGTTAGAGCAGCAAACAAAAGAAGTCATCATGTTCCGGACAGAAGGAAGAGTATGATCAAGTAGCAGGATAAGAAATTATGCCATATATTTGAGCAATTACATCACATTTATTTATGTCATTAAATAAACTGTGAGTAAAGAAATGTTAGGAAATTAGAAAGGGTAGGTGGTGGAGGTTACAGAATGCTGTGCATCGAGTTTCATGTTAAGGAACTTAAACTTTATCTTGCAGGTGATCCGTAAAGGATTTCAGGAGAAAATTGCTAGTGAGATTTTTAAAAAAATTCTTAGTGCATTAAAAAGAAATGTCTCTCTAACATTGTTTTTCTTAATTTGTTTAGCAACATCTTCCAAATAGGTAGCAAAAAGATAAATTTTAGCAAAGTCTATGTCCAAATCAAGATAAATTCTTATAATAATTAGCAATTATGAAAAAATGTAATCCTGAAAAACATCACAAATGGAAATTGTTTGAGTCAAATCAGACTTTTTTATTTAAAATAAATAACAGTAAACACAAAATACCTGCCATCTTCTTTCTTTAACATGGAGAAAATACTTGAAAAATTCTAGAATTGAATGAAATATTTAACATAGATAACTGTATGTATTTATAAATTTAGAAAAAATTAGGTAGAGAGGTAAAACTGAATATTAATCCATAACACAATCTTGATATGGGTTTTATTAATTTGGTAAATTATTTTTAAATGATTTAAAGAATCAGTAGCTTAGTAACTTGCATGTAGAATTGCAAAGTTTGAATTCCATGAGAAAAGCAACATGGTTCCCAGGGATGTAAATGTTTTCTGGGACATGAACAAGATGGTGGTAAAGACAGTGCTAAATGGAGAAGTTTCCCTTTGGTAAAATATAGCATAATAACCAATAACAAATAAATATTATAAATATTGCATATAAAAGTGGATATGAACTGAAATATACATAATGTGTTTGACTAGTATGTATATATGTGATAACTAAAGTTGAAATCCAACTGGCTAATATTAATATTACTGTTAGCAGTATTATAAAGCATCTCTCCATATTATATATATGTATGTGGAGAGATGAAGGGAAAAAATCCAAGCAGATATACACTATAAATTTAGAATACACTATAAATTTATAATAAAGATGGGGAAATTTGTAATTAGAATGTGACATAGACAACCATTAACATAAGTATTCACTGTTTCTTCCATTTCCTGCCTGCTCAGCCTACACATAGGGCCTCATGGCTTCTTGTTAATGAATGGGGTAGGTAATTGAAAGAACTTATTAATATTAGAAGTGGCCAATGTTCCTGGGAGATAAGTTTAAAGAGTGCTTCTGTTGAGGACACAATAGCCACTAATAATTGTTTTTGAGTAGGAAACATAGAGGGAGAATAAAGAGAGAGAAAGGCGATAGTGAAAATGAGGGAGGGTAGTCAGGGATAAAAGCAATAGCAGCTGTGCTCTAATAAGTGGGATTTAGGGGAAAATAAGAGAATAAACAGAATTTTAAAGATGCTTTTGCTGAATGTTATAACTCAAAGCTTGCCCCCTACACTCCCCCCCCCAGAGGATAAGTAATAATTGTCATTTCTTAAATTAAAAACAAAACAAAACACATCTTTAAGAAAAGTTTCACCCTCATAGAGTTGCAAGTCATTTAATTCAAAATCATTGATATTGAAATATAAAAAAACATTGCAAATAAAAATAAAAGAGCCAAACAAGTAAATAGAGGACTTGGGTATGGAAAAGCAATCCCAATGGCTAACAAAAATGTGAAATGATGCTCAAAGTCCTCAGTGAATTTTAGGGAAGAAAAATGCAAATACAATGCCATATTATTGTCATTTTTTTCTTTTAAATTATAATGAGGCAACATGGGAACTACTGCTGATGAGGGTGTTAACTGGTACAAACACTTTGGAGAGCAATTTGGCAACACTTAGTATATTTGAGTATGTTCATACATTATCATTAGCAGCATCTCTTATAGGTCTCTATTCTAGAGAAAATCCTACAATTACACTTGAGCAGACAAATATTGTGATGTTAATTGAAATGTTATTCAATTTAGAAGAAAAGAGAAATAACCTAATTATTCTCCTGTAAAATCACATTAACATAAGACTCATCTATTCATCTAATGGAATATTATATAATAGTGAAAATGACTGAAATAGAGCTATATAAATTAAGAGAAATAAGTCTCAGAAAAATAAAAGCTTAAAAACATAAAATATCATTGCTCTGAATTTTTTTTTAAATTGTTTGTTTGTTTGTTTGTTTATTTTATTATTAGAGAGAGGGGAAGGGAGAAAGAGAGAGAGAGAAACATCACTGTGTGGTTACCTCTCACTCATGCCCCCACTGGGGACCTGATGTGCAACTTAGTCATGTGCCCTGACTGGGAATCGAACCAGAGACACTTGGCTCGCATGCTGACGCTCAATCCACTGAGCCATAGCAGCCAGGTTAATTCTTAAAATATAGAATTTGATGGTATAAATTTTTTGATATATGGAAATTAATAAAAGTGCAAAAGACGGCATGTAAATGATTTACAACAACTTAATCTGTGAGGAAAGATGAAGAAAAGGAAAATAGGTAGACTTTCACGTATCTGCAATTTCCTTTTCTTTTAAGGCAAATACAGCAAGTGTTAATATCTGTTTAATCTTGGTAGCAAGTACATGAATGTTCGCTATACTTTTTCTATATTTTTGAAATGTTTTGAAATAAAAAATGGTTTTGAGGAGAAAGTAAGAGGCAAAGAAGTGAATCACTCATCTCTAACTTTTCAAAGCTTGATGCTTGAGAATAACATTTCAGATATATTGAAACTAATTTCAACTTTGTTGGAAATGGGTACACAGTCACTGTTGTTATTGTTGCTTGTTGCCTGGTATTTTTGTGCTAGATTTAATTGTCTATCCTTAAATAAGTACGTCTATGACAATATAAAACATGTTGGATTGTAAAACTGCCAAATGACAGAATACTTCATTATTATATTGATAACCTGGTTCTTTTGATTAGTGTGTAATTGAGGGTGCCTAGACAAGTGTATGGCTCATTCTTTCTACTCCATACCCAAGGTATGAACCACTCAGAAAAAGCACAAGTACTTCCCACCCCAGCATGGGGGTAAATCCATTTTCCTGCTATTAGAAAATTCACTTCGCTGCTGAGATACCTAAGTGTTAGAGGGACTCCTTACCCATGAGGAATGTGATCAAGGCACTAGATTTTTAAACTACAGTTATTGCTAATAAGGCATTCTTTAGAAATCACTGCATGACATGATTATATCTACTGAATATATAAATTATACACATATTGTTTGTAAATGTGAACAATTGTCATATCAGATGAAAATGATCAAGTGAATATTTCATTTCCAATTAAATCAGTACATAGCTATATCAGAAAGCTATAACATGACTGATTTATAAAAAACAGCAGTTGAAAACAAGAAATTATTAACAAGTAAGGAGTCCGCTGAAACTACTTCCAGGGCAAGCCCTTCCATTTGTTCTTATTAAGACCTAATGTCCTTAGTGGTAGGTCCTTATAAGCACCAGAGTTTCTACCTGTAATAGATGCTTATATGTGTTAAGGGGATAGAATTAATAATATATCATGATTTTATGATATTTTATGGCCAATTTAGTGGTTATGTAAATTGCCCTTGGAGATGCAATCACATTATTTAGAGAGCAGATGCTGCACAAGAGTGAAACGTTTTCCTCCTAATGAGCCTCAGTTGATTCTGATTCACTGTCACAGGCTCATCTCCAGGGAGGTCTCGCACTCAGCCTCAAAACCATTCAGACTCCCAGTGCTTCCAACAAGGGTACCAATGACAGTGATGATTTTCATGGTGTGGGCACTTGTTGTGAGTGAACTAGACTGAGACCAGTTCTATATTTCACATTAGTCCTAGGACAGCTTTTGATGTTAGCAGTATTAATCATAACCAACTTGGGCTGGATTCAACCTGACCTAAAGAGCTAAGTTCTCCATCTTGTTATCAATGCTCTGGGGCCAAGGCATCATGTGCTTACATGTCCACATCAATGGAAAACATGTTCTTGATTACCCCTCATGTGTATACACTTCTAGCAGACTATGACAGATGTACTAGTTAGTGTCACCTGAGGATAACACTTCAAAACTGGACAGAATACATTTTGCACCCAAAGAGATGGTGCCATTATTATTATAGACACTGGTTCAGTGAATAACTTTTTTTGAGGTTCTACATGTATAAGATGTAACTGTCTCTAAGGAAAAAAAATTGACTTATTTGTGAAACATTAGATTGAGAAATATAAATTGTAAAATTGCAACAATATGCAAGTTAGGAATGTTTATTTGCAACTATCCCATTTCCCAGATTTATGGTAAGATCTAAGTTAAATCCAAAAGCTAATGCACAATGAAAACATACTGTGCTGCACACTTACAGTCACTTATAAGGAATTGATTATTTTTTGGCTCATCCTATTGGATATCTGATGTATAATCTTCACAAAGAACACCATTAGTGGTATGAGAACCTTGCCTATATAATAGGGATTAATCAGTTTATGCTTCAATTTCCAGAAGGAGAGTACCAGTTAAAAAGTTTTTAATGTTACTATATAATGTTACTTTTTAAAAAGTGGGGGCGGGTAGATATTGTTCTATAAAGGAGAGATTCACTGAAAGTCTTTGGCGATTTGACATTACATTAGAGCACTGTACAGGACTAGTACATAGAAATTCTCTAGAACTTTCTAAACAAAGTGCAGTCTGTACACTGGCAGTATCAACATCACTTGGCAAAATTTCAAGCTCCCTTCCACACCTTTTGAGTCAGAATATGTGTTTTACCAGATCCTGGAGTAGTTCATCTGCTCATTAAAGCTTAAAAAGCATTACTACAGAGTAAGTTAAAGAAAATTTCAAAAGACTTTCTGGAGAGTTGTTTACTTCCTTAGAGGCACAGATGGCTGAGAAGTCTACCTGAACTTGTGGCGGAAACATCAAAGACTTAGATGCTAACAATCCGCAGATCATGATTACTATTATCATATATGGTAGAATGATCTGACCTTCTAGAAATAACACATCTTTTGCCAACTTGAGTTTTGTTGGAGAAATTTCTATTACATTTAGTAATGATGGGTGGTGATAGTAGAATATTAAAAAGGGATTGTTTCAGGCAAATTGTTCTGAACAGTGTGTGATTAATTACAGGTCAGAAGAAAAGTCCTCATGAAGAACAGGCTTCTCATTAGGAGTTCTAGTCCTAGCTTCTCCATCCAACAAGGCTGAAAAGCCATAATCTGCCTGACTGGAGAAGCAGTTCTCAAAGGAAGTTGTGAACAGATTCTATACCCTGGAACATGTTCTTGAGCCTCCTAACCAATTTATATTTCATGACATGTTTTCTAACATTGTGATGTCATTGGAATGTTTTCAATTAATATAACGTTATAATAAATTTCTTATGAAGAGCTCTCCTATACATAGTATAGGGAATAAATAGAAATAAACCTCTATTCCTGCCTTCATTTTACTATCCTGAATTATAGCAAAAGTTATGGTATAAATTTGATTCCTCTGTTTTTAACTTACAGAAACCAAACTTGAAATTTCTTATGGAAAAGAAAAGCAATTTATTGACTGAGAAAATAAGAAAGGGCTTACACAACTTATATAAAAATTTGGCAAGATGCAGCTAGAACTTTAAACCAATTGAAACCAGAAATTCAAACATTTCCAGGACTATCTCTAGCTTTTAACTTGTCCTGTCTTTGGTTGAGCTTTACTGCCTTTTTTATGCCTAAAACAAATGTGTCTATGGGTTCAGAAATGATCTTACTTTTTTAGTTACTACCGTTGAAGTGGGATTGGCAATATTGCTACCTCTGATCCTGAATTCAAAATTTCAAGTAAAACTTGGCTTTTCCTTTTTGAGTTAGATGCTCTTTGAGGACCAATCAGCTGCTACCCTACAGGGGCTCTTGGTAGAATGGGGCTATTCCTCTGACTGAAATGAGAAGCTGTTGGAGAACAAGAATATGACAATTTTGCAGAGATTATTAGTTTGGAAAGAAAAGAAGTTCTCTGTAGAGCAGCGGTTCTCAACCTGTGGGTCACAACGCCTTTGGGGGTCGAACGACCCTTTCACAGGGGTCGCCTAAGACCATCGGAAAACACATATATAATTATATTTTGTTTTTGTGATTAATCACTAAGCTTTCATTATGTTCAATTTGTAACAATGAAAATACATCCTGCATATCAGATATTTACATTATGATTCATAACAGTAGCAAAATTACAGTTATGAAGTAGCAACGAAAATAATTTTATGGTTGGGAGTCACCACAACATGAGGAACTGTATTAAATGGTCATGGCACTAGGAAGGTTGAGAACCACTGCTGTAGAGGATGATGGACCAAAGTAACTTGGATCTTCTGAACATATACATAAAGTGGCTCTAGATATCATACTTAAATTACTTCTTCAGTGGGACAGATAAATATTATCTTTGAAATACTATAAACTATGGCTTTAAAGGGCATGACTTATTTGAAGTACATGGAAAGGCAGACTATTATTACAATGTTCAATTTCAATTTTTGTTAAAATATGCTGCAAGGGAAATAATTAAAAAAAAACAACACTAGGACTTCCGGCCAAGATGGAGGCTTAGACGGACACGCTCAGTCTCCCTCTACAACTAGAGAGGAATACAACTACTTCAAAACAAAAGATAACTAGAAATTCCAGAAAATAAAACTACACGGAAGCCCAATGTACAAAGTTATAAACCAGTGGCGCTCGTGGAGCAGGTAAGAGCGAAAGTGGGCGGTGCTGTTTGCGGTAGCACCAGGGACAGCGGCAGGGAGAGCAGTCCAGGCTGCAGTTGAGCCCCAGCAGCTCCTGACCCCAACGCTGGGAAAAGAAGCCACCGCATTGCCTCGGACGTGAGGCCCAGAGGACAGGGGGACGGATCCGGGTCTCCCATTGGAGAATAATGGCAGGAATCCATCTTGGACCCCTGCCCCCACACAAAGCACCACAGTGCCGCAAAATAGGTTGCGGATCGCCACCGGTCGTTGGGCAGTGATGACAAAGTGCCACAGCATGGTGAAAAAGGTTGCGGATCACCGCCGGTCGCTGGGTTGTGACGAGTACACAGGCTCCGCCCCCTATAGCTGGCCTGAGAAAGCAAAACGCAAACCTGTCAAAATGAGGCAGACGACTATAGAAATCCCGGTGGCGCAGCTCACCAGGCAACAGATGAAGAATCTGACAGATGAACAAATAAGAAACCTGTCAGAGGCTCAGTTCAGGGCCATTGTTATCAGGTGGCTTACAGAATTAACAAAAGATCTGGAAAAAGATGAGAAAGAATCGAAAAACTCATACTGAAAGGAACAAAACCACATACGAGACAGATGGTGAGGAAATAAAATCCAGAGTTCAAATCAAGAAACCAGAACACAAAGGAACAAACAGTCAACCAATGCAGAGAGAAAAAACAGGAAGCAAGGAAAATGATGAGAGGATCGGAAATCTCTGGGACAGCTATAAAAGGCCCAACATAAGAATCATTGGTTTGCCAGAGGGCGAAGAAGATGAACTAGAAATTGAAAAATTAAGTGAAAATATAATAAAGCAGAACTTCCCAAACTTGGGGAAGGAAATAGACTCACAGGTCCAGGAAGCACAGAGAATTCCAAAAAAACTGGACCCAGAGAGAACCACTCTAAGACACATTATAATCAAAATGTCAAAAATTAAAGATAAAGAGAGAATCTTAAAAGCAGCAAGAGAGAAGAAAAGAATCATGTACCAAGGGGTCCCAATTAGACTATCAGCTGACTTCTCAAGGGAGACCCTGCAGGCAAGAAGGGACTGGCAAGAAATATTCAAAGTAATGAAAATCCAAAACCTACAACCACGAATACTCTATCCAGCAAAATTGTCATTCAGAATAGAAGGGCAGAGAAAGTGTTTCCAGGACAAAATAAAACTGAAAAAGTTCATTAGATCCAAACCACTGTTATATGAGATGTTAAAGGGACTGGTTTAGAAAAAGGAGGATCAAAACTATGAACACTAAAATGAAAACTGCATCACAAGAAACAACAACAGAAGCTAGGGAATTGAAGCAAAGACAAACTAAACAGGCAACGAGAGTGGAAAAAGAACTATAGGTATGGGGAGCATATTGGGGGGAGGTCAGCAGGGAGGGGGAAGGGGGAGAGGGAGGGAGATGATATAGGAATTAAGGAGCATGGTAGGAGGGAATGGAATAGACAGAGAGAGGTTGAGAAGAACTATATGCACAACTAATGGACATGGTCTAAAAGGGGGGGGGACAACTGGAGGGAGGGGGGCCACCGGGTGGAGGGGAGAAGAGGGAAGGGAAATTGGGACAAATGTAACATTATAATCAATAAAACACATTAAAAAAAACACTAGGGACCATTCAAAATATTTTATTAGGAAAATGATTAAATAATTATATGTAAATACTATAGAATATTATACAGTCATAGAAAGAAAGAGCAGCTAGAATGTAAATGCTGCAAAGCTACAGGGTAAGCACATCAAGATATTGAATGAATGAATGAGATTGGAAAAAAATGGTATTTCACTGAGTGCAAAATTAAATTTGTATAGATAATATACATAGCATGATTCCATTTTTACTGAAAAGCTACTTATATATAATAAAAATAATAGTACTATGTAACATTAATTAACCACTTATATTTCAGGAACTGTTTTGTGCTCTTTAAAATTATTAAGTAGCTACTCCCTGAATGCTCATAACAACCCTGTGGAAAGGTTTCAGGTAATCATTATGTTGGCGGTTATAATTATTATCTCTCCTTAGAGCAGATTACTGTTGGAGCCTCCCAGTCTGACATGCTAATGCACTTTGTTATACTTATTCTTCCATCCACTAATTCCTCAAATGTTCAATGAATGGCTACTATTGCTAGGCTCAAGTCCTTGGTTAAAGTCCTGTTATGCAGAGCTTACATTAAATTGGGGAAGGACAAACAATATGCATATAATATATAAAATCTTGCATACAAAAAATGCTACAGAAAACAAAAATAAAAACCAGAAATAGCTTAGGGGGTAAGGAGTGTTAAGGTCAGTATTTTTGTTGTTTTAAATCAGGTAAACCAGGGAACCTCACCAAGAATGTCATAGTTGACCACAGACTTGAAAGAGGTCAATGAATGAGCCATCAGGATATGTGGGAGAAGAATTTTCCAAGGAGATAGAACAGCCAGTGCAATTCTTGTGTGATTGCATCAATTTTCTCCATGAGGTAGAAGAAACCACAGGCTTTATCTTGCATGGCATATTGAGGGAACACAGTGTCTCTGGAGTTTCTGCAATGAAGGAGCCATGGAGGAAAATAGGATGTTATGTTGAATAGGGAAGGAGGGGAGAAGGGGGTGAGGAGCAGGTCACAGAGGGCACTGAGGGTCTTGTGTGAATTTAGCTTTTACTCCTGATAAAATGAAGGGCTTATGGGGAATTTTGAGTAGAGAAGAGATATGATCTGATGTACCTTTAAAAAGTTTTTTTTTTTTTTTCTGGTTACTTGTATTGAAAGTAAACTGAAGAGATGAGGCGATTACAAAAATGTTCTTTTCGTATATTTGACTTCAGAAGGCAAAATTGACCAATGGTCCCAGTTGCATGCTTCAAAATCTATCACACTATGTGCTAGGGCTACACGTTTTATGTCCATCTCCCAGACAACAACTCAATGTAGTGGAAGAAATCTTGAAGATATGAAGCAGACTTCTAAGGGAGTGGCCTATACAGAGTAAATGGCTATCATATATGGGTGTATGTGATGGGTGAATACAGATATATGGAATGTAAAGCCAAAGCCATTATCAGTGGCAATCCAGGGAGTTATGTTAAATAGTTGGGGAGAGCTAAGATAGGATTCTTAATTTTTATTTTACAAATATTCATTTTATTTAATTTTTACAATAAACTGGCATTATTTTTATAATTAACATATAAGTTTAAACATATGGTAAATAAAACATAACATTTTGATGAAGAAATGAAAACATGTGTTTCAATATGTGTGTATAGCCACAAACTGAAGATATACTCTCTGTAATCTAAGCACACCGAGTCATCTCTCCTAGTAACTGCCCAGGTAAAAGGAAAGATAGGTCTGAAGCAGAGATGGAGCCTTTATCTCTGCTTTCATCTCCAAAAGCGTAGGAGTCTTCCAGATGCTGAATCTGATTTCAGAACTAGGAGAGGCAAGGGTTTGTAAACAACCCCTTAAAAAACTCACATGAGCTGTTACTGTACATTTTTTAGACTGGTGACGCAAGCCTGTATTTAAAGGGGCAGTGGTGTTAGCCAGTATTTTTTTTTTTTTTTTTAATCCTCAACAGAATCCTACCTTGTGGGGATTGCAGAAGCTGTGTTCTGTAAGGGACCCAGATACCCTGAGAAAATCTTGTCAAGATTGTTGCATGGGAGTCAGCTCTAAGTAACCACCTCATCCCTTGTTTAGTTTCATGTCTTCGAATAAATATAAAACAGTTGTACTTATGAGGTTTTCTAATTTAAAAAAAAATTCTGCATTTGTATTGTGACTGTCACAAAGACACTTGGGGACTTGTCACAAATTTTCCATTCCTTGACATTCAGTAGTAACAGGATCATCTCCTCATTAATTTCCAAATGGTTATTTCATACTGCCTTTCCAAATGCTTAATTATAATTTTGATAAGTTGTTATTAGTTTCCTTTCATGATAGCATGACATCAATGTATTCATAATATGACTCAGAGAATGAAGCCAAGGGAGAAATGTAGACATATCATTACCAAAATCATATCAAAACACAAATATTCTTCAAAACCAGGAAATGCCAGTATGCAGTGAAGGAAACATTTTCATACTATACAATAGGTTTAGTTACTGATATAAAAGCAACATATTAAGTATAAAGACAAATCTTTTCTAGTTGTGATCAATGTCAGTGTCATCTTTTACCATTTTTCTTAATGAATTCAGTGAATTATTCTGAGACCTTATCTTATTTGACTCTTCTGTAGTGTTCTAAGATTTCCAAATACTTTTTTCTGCTTGAAATACTTCAATCTTCTGGCTTCAATCAACTCAGACTTCCTTGGTTTTCCTCTTAAACCTCTAGCTACTGGTTCATATCACTTTTATAGAATTTTCTTACCAATCTTTTGATAGGCATACTGTATGTAATTTTAGTTTTCAAGAATCTTCTCCAATACATCATCAGTTAGGAGTTAGAATGTGTGGGACAAATACATTATACAAAATGGAAAATGGGGACTTGAATGATAATTTTTTAATGTGAAAATAGTGGTCAAAATTAACGTTTCACTTTAAATATTGTGAATTTGATTAATTTTAACATCTCTATTCAAAGTAAATTATGTTTAAAGACTGATTTAAATTCCTTCAGATATAATTCTTTACAATTAACCATATTTAATATATTTATAGAAAAGTTTTGGGAATTTATAGGTTAGGTGCCAGAAATTCTCTATTTTTGCATTCTTGGTTTGTAGAAGGTTGATGCCCTTTAATATCCTGCTCCTTTTTACTTATGTTTGGTTTTTGTGTTTTATATTTGTTGTTGCTGTTTTTTGCTTTTGCCAAATCATTAGATTTTCCACTATTTTTTTTTATGGATGATAAATATGTATTTATTGCCTTTTTATTTTCATATTTTTGATCTTTTATTTTCTTCTTGTTCTTCTTCTTAAAGAAGACCCTTTAACATTTCCTGTAATACTGGTTTGATAGTGATGAACTCCTTTAGCTTTTTCTTTTCTGAGAAGCTCTTTACCTGTCCTTCAATTCTAAATGATAGCTTTGCTGGATAGAGTAATCTTGTTGCAGGTCCTTGCTTTTCATTACTTTGAATATTTTGTGCCAATACCTTCTGACCTGCAAAGTTTCTGTTGAGAAATCAGTTGATAACTTATGTGAGCTTCCTTGTAGGTAACTAATTAATTGTTTTTCCCTTGCTGCTTTTAATATTCTATCTTTGTCTTTAACCTTTCCCATTGTATTTATGGTGTGTCTTTATGTGGGCCTCTTTGGGTTCATGTTGTTAAGGACTCTCTGTGCTTCCTGGACTTGTATATTTCTTTCTTTCATTAGATTAGGGAACTTTTCAGTCATTATTCATTCAAATAAAATTTCAATTCCTTGCACTCTCTTTTTCTCTTTTCTTTCTGGCATCCCCTTACTGTGAATGTTGGTGCTTGAAGTTGTCCTCAAGGTTCCTTAAACTATTCTCTCTCTCTCTCTCTCTCTCTCTTTTTCTCTCTCATTTTTTTGTTGCTCTTCTGATTGGGTGTTTTCTGTTTCCTCATCTTCCAAATTGCTGATTTGATACTCTGCTTTACTACTCTACTGTTGATTCCCTATAAGGTATTCTACATTTCAGTTAGTGTATCCTTCATTTTTGACTGGTTCTTTTTTTTTTTTTTTTAATCTCCGTTTTTTGTGTTTCTTATCTCTCTGCTGAAGTTCTCACTGAGATCATTAAGCATCCTTATAACCAGTGTTTTAAATGCTGCATTTGGTAGATAGCTGTTTTCCATTTTAATTAGTTCTTTTTCTGGAGTTTTATTCTCTTCCTTTATGTGGAATGTGTTTCCCTGTCTTCTGGTTTTGACAGTCTCCTTGTGTTTTTTGGTATGTATTAGGTAGAACTACTAAATCTTCTGGTCTTGGTGAGTGGCTTTATGTAGTAAGTGGCACCCATGCAACCCTGGCTGGTTTGGCTCGGTGGATTGAGCGTTGGCCTGCGAGCTAAGTGTCGCTGGTTCGATCTTCCAGTCAGGGCACATCAGAGAAGGAAAACTCTGATTCCAAAAAACCTCCGCTGCCTTGCGGCATACCTCTTCAGGGGAAAGGCTAAGGGAGTAAACCCCGACAGAAAATCCGGAGCCAGAGTCCCTAAGGCGGTTTGACGTTGTAGTTAACACCGGCAACTCCTGCGGCGCACCTGAAGCCAAGCTGTATTGACTCCGTCTTTCCCTTGGACCCTTCAGCTGCGAAGAGAGGGGGGGTCTGCTGCATGGGCAACAGCAGACCCTCCATATCACCCTGCCCAGGCTCTGTAGGTTCAGCTTCACTGGAGAGGACACTCCAGCGTCATCGCAAGATGTCGATTCAACACGGGAGGAGACAGATACCGTGTCACTCCCGAGTCGGACTGCACAGCCATTCTCGGCGGTGCAGATAGACTTTTAAGAAGCTACACCATCGTCTCTCGAGACGGACGGCTGCCGACAGCACCCATGCTGGGTGCTTCAGGTGAACCTCACTGTGGCCTGTATACACTTGCCTGTTGTAGTTGAGCCTCGATTGCTGTTGGCATGTCAATGGGAGGGATTTACTCTAGGCTGATGAACTGTGAGGACTGGCAATAACCATAGCAGGGGATCTGCTATGCAGGTGCCAAACCCATCGAGCAGGATTTGCTTCTGCTGGGCTCTGGTGCCCGTTGAGTTAGTCAGTAAGTGTTTTGATCAGGGAGGTGGATCAGTGTACTTGGGCACAGTCTGAAGATGTCCACTGAGTGCATTGGCTCAGGGACCTCTCAGGAGTTGCAGGCTATGCCCTGGCCAGGTCCACCCGGCATGAGCTACAAGTGATCTGCAGATGAGTGCTACTTGTGCTGGACTTGGAGTTTCTCAGGAGAGGCAAAGCTGTAAACCAAGATTTACAGCTAGTGTTGAGCCTGAGGCCACTTAGCAAGGGTTATAGGGTTAGATGCTACGTATTTGTTAACCTTTGAGCAATTTTAGGAAAATTTGTAGCATGACCCAGGACAGGCAGTTTGTATGGAAAAGCCACTGGAAAGGGTTCATGTGGGATGGGGTCTCAGGGAATCAGCAGGGTGGAGCCAGTAGTGGTAACCAGGTTGATGGAGACTCAGATATTGGACATGTGTGTCAGATATGTGAGGGAAGGGTTCAACAAAGGAATAATGGCCTTTGCCAGCACTTCTGTATGGAAGAAATTGGCCTGACAATTCAGTTTCTTCCCACATGTCCCTGATGTCTTTTAAGTTGTTTCTCCAGCACTGGAGCTCAAAGCAAGTGAGTCTGGGTAAGTCTGTTGATGACCCCTTTAAAAGGAACTCCTGAAACTCCAAAACCCCTCTGTATCACTCAATCACAATGCCCACTGGTTTATACAACCTGAAGTTTGGGAGACATCTCCTTCCAGCACTAGAACCCTGGGGTGGGGAGCCTGGTATGGGACTGGGACTTCTCACTCCTCAGGAGGACCTCTGCAGCTGAGATATCCCTCCCAATTTTTATCTGCTGCACGTGGGTGTGGGGGACTCTGGGACCAGGCTATTCTGTGTCTCCACCTCTCTTACCAGTCTCAATGTGGATTCTTCTCTATATCCTTAGTTGTAGGACTTCTGTTCAGATAGGTTTTAGGCATTTTTGAGTGATGATTGTTTTTTGCGTAGTTGTAATTCTGATGTGGGTGTTGGAGGTTCCAAGTGCCCTGTTTACCTACCCTGTCATTTTGACCAGAAGCTGAATCTTCTTTCAAATTTTTAATTCATTTATTTATTAAATCAGTTAAACTATCGAATATCTATGTAAAATACTGTACTAGGTACTGGGACTACAATGAGGAAAAGAAAAGAAAACAAAACACAACATGGTTCTTAACTTTAGGAAGAATACAGTAAATATTAATCTCCTCTATGGAGTTCTGGCTACACTGTCCCTGGATGAGTTCATTTAGTCCAATAAATGACACATAAACCCACACTTTTCACATCTATAAGTTCAGCTGAGGTGTTTTTAGTGACACATATGTGTCACTGGCTCTGAGCAGCTTCACCTGAGTATCCTTTGCTTTTATCTCCATCCATCCATTCATTCAACATGAATATGTGCATTGTCCACTCTCAGACTATAACAGTGAACAAAAAGACCTTGCCTTCATGATATCTGGAATAGATTTGGAGATGCAAGCATTACAAAGTAAACAAATATGTAATGGCTTTAGATTGTGATAAACGTCAAAAGGAAGTCATAGGTATGAGATATTAGAGCATTTTGAGAGGGTGGTTATTTTATCTATTGTGATAAGGAAAGGCCACTAAATGATGACATTTATTTAAGACTAGAATGAAATACTATGGTGGGACTATTAAAGGACTAGAGAAAGAGTGCTCCAGGGGAAATGGACTTCCTGTTTCACAAAACAGGATGAATGTCAGTGCAGCTGTAATGGAATGTGCAAAGAGAAAGTCAAAGATATATTACAGAGCAAATATAACAGAGATAGGCAGGAGTCATGTAATATAAGGAGTTTGTATTTCATTCTATATAAAATGGAAAGACATTGGAGGTTTTAGCCCAAATTTGACATTATCTAATTTATATTCCTAAAGGAGTACTTTGATGGCTAAAGAACATATCTTAAAGGGACAGAGTAGAAGAGAAACAAATTAGGATTCTTCAGTCACCGATTGGATTCTGTCTTCATTTATTATTGAAACACAGGTAAGAGATGATGGTGACTTAGACTACTATAATAGTAGGAGAGTCTTAAAAAGTGGTTATACTTTGGGTAGAAATGACAGGGTTTGCTAAATGGGTTGGAAATTGAGGATCGTGGAAAGTGAAGAATCAAGATATTTTCTTGGTTTTGTCATGAATAACTGGATGAATTGTTGTAATATTTACTGAGGTGAAGTGAGGGGATCAATGACTCAAGGGTGAGTTGGAGGATTAAGATTTATGTTTTGGACCTTCTATGTTTGAGAGGTCTTCTAGACTTCTAGTTAGGAATATCATGTAAGCAGTTGGGTAAATTATAGAGCTAAAGGAAAAGAACTAATTAATATATTAATTTCAAAGTCATCAGCATATAGATATCAATTAAAAGACAGGATTGCATAAGAACATCCAGGAAAAGAATATGAATATAAAGAGAAGGGGCCTGAAGATTCATTCTTATGGAACGTTAACATTTAGAAGTTGGGAAGAAGAACAACAACCAGTAAGGGAGACTAAGGAGGAGTGGCCAGTAAGATATTTTAAAAGTTTTAAAAGGACAAAAAAATTCCAGAACATATTTCTATATTTAGCAAACATGTTATAGAACTCTCTCCCATATCACAAGTAAAACTACCAGATAAAATATTTTAAATATCTTTTAATGCATAGTTGAACTTGCAGAAACATCAGGAATTTCAAGAAATCTAGATTTGATTTTTAAAAGTCATATTCACAAGGGTGCTGAAGCCAAAGAACTTATATGCACGACCCATAGACATGAACTAAGGGGGGTGGGTGGGATTGCTGGAGGGAAGGGGGGTACTGGGCAGAGGGGAGCAAAGGGGAAAAAATTGGAACTACCATAACAACATAATCAATAAAATATACTTTAAAAAACAAACTATAGTCTAAATAGCATGATGCATATAACAGAATAGAAAAATAATAAAGTATACTATAAAACTAAAGAAATTTCCTAGGGAAAAAAAAAAGAGATAAGAGATGAAAATCAGGAAGAAAGGCTACAGTTGTGTAGGACATAATGAGTAGTCTAACACAACTGATTGGATTTCCAGAATCAAAGAGTAGACCATGAAAGCTTGAAGCGATATTAAATAAGTAATGAATTGTTGAGAAATTTTAGACTTGACAAAAGACATAAATCCCCAGAATCAGAAATCATAATAAATTCCAAGTAGGAAAAAAATACACACTTAGAAATATTGTGGTCAAATTTTAAAATAGCAACCACAAAAAATGATTTAAAAAGCAATATTTAAAGCAATAAATAGTAGAATAAGATCTTCAATATGCAGACAGAAATGTTATTAAATTAAGAATTTAACAAAAAGTTAAAATAAGTTTCAAAAACAATTACAAAATATAAATAATTTCATATATCAACATTTGAGAGGGCTTACTACTACAGACCCTCACCAAAGGAACTTCTGAGATACACATTTCAGAAGTAAGGAAAATAATCTAGAAAATGCAGTGGAGGAAACGAATTTATTATGAAGGAAATGAAAACCTGGAGACTGCCCTATTGCAGAAGTTAATCAAAGGAAAGAATTTACAACCGTGTGAGGTGAGACAAGAATAGGTTAGGTTTAAAAGACTTCAGATATTGGCAATCTTGCAAAAAATAGGTGAATCTAGAATGATACATGGAATCAAGTATTTTTTAACATGCTTTATTTTTACAGCAAGCACACTAAACATTACATGTCCACAGTTATACCTATCCTTTTCTCTGAATATATTTTGCTTACTTAATTCTTATCTCATTGATGCCATTACCATACCATATAACCAGTTGCCAACTAGTTTTAAACACATCTTGAAAGCAGGAGCCTTAGGAAAATATTTTGAGTGAATTTGTAGCTATTCATCTATTTGTGATAATTGAGGAAATCCAAGTTGAATTAGTTCTACAAGTTTGCCCGCTAGAAAGAGCCATTTTTAGTGGACTCTGTGACGCATGGCCCTGACTACCTGTCTTTAGGAGTAAAGCCTATTCTCCCAGTGCCTGGGAATTCTGTGGGATGATGGCCCTCGTTGGACACCCTTCATGGTGGATTGATTCAACTTCTTTCCAGGGCTGATCAAATTTAATTTTGGCTCATAGCAGGGATATAAAGGCCCTGCAAGTTTCCCCAGCTTGGGAAAATGCTAACGGGTGAGGACTACCCTGGGACTGCTTCATAGCTTTACTTCTCATGCACACTCAGGCTTGCTTCCTGCAGACACAGGGAAAAGAGAGCTCTCTCTCTAACAAATGTCCTGCATGCTAATATATGTCTCAGTCTGCCTCCAGGGAAATCTAAAGTGGGAGCTATTAAAATACTAGGGAAGTATATTTTAAAACAGTTTGCATGAGATTAGGAATGATAGTAATGACATAATCTAGCATACATTTTCATTTCCCTAAGAATAAATTTTAGCCCATTTTCTTGCTTGAATTTTATAATAGTTCTTCTCTCTAATTTTTTTCTTGTGCTAACAAAGTGATCAGTATACAATTTAGGTAGGGTTAAACCTTGTCTTTTTATACACGAAAGGAAAAAAGGGAGGGAGGGAAGGAAGGAAGGAAGGATGGAAGGAAGGAAGGAAGGAAGGAAGGAAGGAAGGAAGGAAGAAAGGAAGGAAACAGTTCCCAACTCTTTCATAGCTCTAGATAGTTTCTAAATTTTCATGAATTCTGAAATTCTCACTAGTGGACCTCAACCTTGGCTGCACCCCAATAACACCCATGGAGTTAAAAAAATACAGCTGTAGATGAGTAGATCAAAAAACTGTGGTACATTTACACAATGGAATACTATGTAGCAGAGAGAAAGAAGGAACTGACATTTGTATCAACATGGATGGAACTAGAGAGAATTATGCTTAGTGAAATAAGCCAGGCAAAGAAAGAAAAATACCATATGATATCACCTAATACAGGAAACTAAAGAACAACACAAACAAATGAACAAAATAGAACAACGAACAGAATAACAGTCAATAGGAGGGAGGGGGGGAGGGAGAGAAGGGGGATAAGTAAGGGAAGGGTTTAGTCAAGGAACATGTATAAATGACTCATGGACATGGACAATGGGGAGGGATATGACTGTGGGAGAAGGGGTGGGCTGGGTGGGGGGGAGCAATGGAGAAAAAATGGAACAACTGTAACTGAAAAACCAAAAAATAAAATTAAAAAAAAAATACAGATGTAACATTCCAGAATTTCTGATTAAGTTTTTCTGAAGTGCTGTTCTGGTGCCCAGTTTTTTAAAAGTCCACATGAAATAAAATTCCTAAAAGAGTTGAGAATCATTTATTGATACAGCATTTTAGGTCTTTATCTATTTGCCAGTCTCAACTCTCTGACCTTATTTCCTATGACCTAACATGATCTTCTCTGTCCCCTTATATACCACTACTAGTAGCTCTTTTCTTGGGCCAATAGTTGGCAATACCATGATCACCTTTCTACCCCTTTTCCTCCACTTATTATTTCATGTTCCTTATCCCAATGGTATTTTTTTCTATTACTTAATTCTATACTTAGTGTTCTATAAAAGCTTTTCTTTCCCCTTATTTCATACAATACCTTCAATTTTTTTTCAGATGCTTGAAGCACCATTGCTCATGTAATGTACTTATCTTTCAGGCAGCTATATTAGTTTTCTATTGTGTAACAAACTGCCATATACTTAGAAGCTTAAAACAATCACTATCTGTAATCTTGGAGTTCTATAGGTCAGTTGTTTGGGCAGTCCTGAGGGGTTTCTCAGCCTGGGGTATCACAAAGCCAAAATTAAGGTATCAGGCACATTTGATTCTTATTAGTGTTCCAGGAAATAGTCCATTTCTATGTTCATTTAGGTGAATGACAGAATTCTGTTATTTGTCATCATAAAACTAAAGTCACATTTTCCTTGATGGGTATCAGCCAAAGGATTGGTCTTGCTCTCCTAGAAGCTGCTCCCAGCTCTTTTCTGAATGCAATGTATGCCTCTCCTGCATTGAATCCTTCTAATGTTTTGAATCTCTCTGATGTCCTCTTCTGCTTCTAGTCAGAAAGAGACATTCTGCTTTTAAAGGCTCATGTCCATCTGGATAAATTTCCTATCTTAACGTCATTTGCATGGTAACCTTAATTCCATCTGCAAAGTTCATTTTGCTATGTAATGTGACATGTTTATGGGAGTGAAACCAGGCATGAATGTCTCAGGCCATATTAGAATTCTTCCAATCATAGCAGTTTTAAAAAGTTCTTTTAGTATTTTAAATGTTCCCACTTGAATTCCCCAGCTAAAGTAAGAAATAATTTACAGGGAGCAGTGGTATCCTATAAAATAAAAAGTCTGTAGTAGTTTCTACCACATTCATACACAAATTCTTATTTACTGAGTTATTAATTTATTTAAAAGCATATAGAAAGCCTCTGTGTTTAGGGTCAAAAACATCTGTGCTGAATACCTGAATATATGCTTTTTCTGGTCTACCTAGCATTTATTCCCCCTCCCTGAAAGCACTCATGTTCTTTTGGGGAGAAGTTTAGCGGTGTGCTGGAGCCAACTCATTTTAGCCCACAAGAATGTATTGTAAGCATCTCGTTCCAATCATATTGGTGGCTTCAACTTATTCCTTATAGTTGAAATATTACACCATGGAAATCTGTTAATTCTAAAAAAAAAAAAAAAAAAAAAGAAAGGTCATTTTCTTCCTGGAGAGCTGCTTGTTATTAAATATTTACCAGTACACCACTGCAAATAACCTCTGCCTCATCTTTCACAGTTAGAGTAAACCCAGGAGGCTGCCTCTGGGTATTGCATTCCCTTATGCCATGACCCCAGCCACCTCGAGCCCTCACCAGCTCTGACACCTGCAGAAAGAGGACCTGTGGGACAAACCTGGCCAACTAGATGCTCCTCTAAGACTTGGGCTTTTAAGTTATAAAGACAAAAATAGTACGAGTAGTTGAAGCATTCTGTATGTGCACTCTAAGTAGGTGAATTGTACACCACGTGCATTATATCTCAATAAAGCTGTTAAACAAAGTTTCTACAAGATCATGGCTGCTATTCCTGCTTTCAGACCGTTAAGAGAAATTATGTGCCTTTCTGCCTTCAAGGTTAATTTTTGATATTCTCATTAATGAGCCCAGCATACCTTCTGCAAATTTCACTTAAAGCAGTCAAAGTCTTTTTCTTTGGCTTATAAATTAGAAACTATAATGTACATAATATTAATTTCAATTTTATTTTATTCCTTATTTGGAAATGACCTATTTTCAACATAATCTAACACCAATTAACAAAGTGGCAGTACATATTTGATTATCTATGTTATTCCATTTTTGCGAGGTTCTTCTTATTTTTTCCCAGATCATCAGGTATTTTAGAACAAAGTACTAGCTGAATGCTTTAAAAGTTGATTCCTGCTAGCAGCATAGCATACTCGCTCTCTTTCAAAAAGAAGAAAAAGTCATAGATTCTTGTTATTTGGTTCACTAATCAGAAAGTTTACAAGGTTCAAAGAAAAAAAGAAAAAAAAAAACCAAGCACATAGTATATGAAGTAATTTGAAATTATAAGTCACATTTTTCCATTAAACTTGATGTTGCCTAGTCTCAGATTATATATCTTTGCCAACTGCCCTAAGAAAATAGTAACAACTTGAGAAATATACAGACAATTCATTTTTTAAAAGAAAGACAAAATTGATCCAATGTAAAGAGTCTAAAAGAGTTTTGAATTCCCATTCTTCCATTAGCCTAAATATATATTTCTGTAGTAAGAGAAAATTGTGCACTTGATATCCATGTGGGAAACAGACACATAACCTCTCCTCATTATTTACCCTGTGGAGGTTGCAGCTGATCTGAGAAATACCAACAAACTTTTTTCTTATATATTGTTACATATATTGAGTGCACAGGTTCAAGGTCATGACCAGCTGCATGTTTGTACATTTAACATTTAAGCTGTCCGTTTGGCTATAACACGTGTTTTGTTAAGGGTGTGTGATATTTGACAGTAAATTGTATTGGAGAGATACCGCATACGCCAAAGTCAGTGTTGGTGTAGTTGTTTTTTCCCTGAATTTCAAAGTTACTGCTGTGGGTTTTTGTTTTTGCGGTTTTTTTTCACTTACCACTGAAAATAGCTGGAAAAATGTATCGATTCGATAATCCAAGAGATGTTGAAGAAGTTCAGTAAATGCTACTCAAGTCACTTATCAAAATATTTTTGCAAGTATTGTAAAAGTTATTTATACCTTGATCATAGCAATATTGTTTGTGATAACTGTTACAAATGTTTTATAAAGCCAATTATTGAAGATTCTGATTAATTAATGTTAAAGACGTATTTTGCTTGTAATTTTTAGAAATACTCATGTTTCCATTTTGTGAAAAAAAAATTTATTCTTTATGTTTTTACATTTCTTTGTTTAATAATTTGTAGATTTTAACTAATAATTAAAAATCATGTATTTTATTATACAAAAATTCAAATTTGCAGTGTTTTAAATATTTTTTCACATTTCAGTACATACTAGAAATGAATGAATCTCTTGGATACATGTGACCTATGCTGTAATTTTTTGACCACGATGACCTCAGGGTTTAGGGAGAGAGAATAAGGTCATTGTCACACTGTCAACAAATGTCACCCAGAAGCTGTACTCATGTGAAGAGGTGACTCTTAGAAAGTGGAATTCCACTCACAAAAAATGAAAATGAAATGTGATATAAAATATGTAAAAATCCATATTCTTCATTTGACATGATATAAAAATGACAATAGGAAATGAAATATAGGATTGCACTTTTGGGATAAATTTCTGAAAACAAAATCTATTTAATGCACAGGTTAATTTTATAAAATTTTAGCATTATTAGAAGCAGGGCAGACAATTTAAGTTGTATGTGGCACAAAACCATAATAATCTCTCCTGTAAGTTGTCTCTTGTCTGTTTGTTTTTTTAAATGGCTGTTGACTTGTTCTGTCTCATCAATTCTGGTAGTTGAGGATTAATTCTTACCATTATTAGTGGTAGAATATGATGGTACAATAAGCCAAAATGACTAAATACATTGTAAAGAGAAAAAAAAAGTTAAGAAGAACAGAGAGTATATCTGTATAAAAGCTAATCCTTTATGAACACATTTAGAAACTATCTGCAGGTAATTACATTCATGTAACCAGAACTAAAAATGCCAGGTTCACACAATGGTTCATTTAACTCCATCTGGTGCACAATAATGCATTCCTTAATGGACACATTGATTTAAAAGAAAAAATAATCACCTCAGATATCAAAAGCTCATATTCCCTTGAAAATTACATCAAAAATTAGTATCTCAGAAATGATCTTGCAATGCTTAATTTATAAAAAAGAAAACTAAGGTAATGGGTTTAGCTTTCTAACTACCTAAATTCTTTTACTATGATCTATTTTGTTAATGAATATATAGGTTAACATGAAAACTTAGGTCAGGGCATGTAATATTTTGAGAGTAACAAAACAAACTGATATAGAACATATGTAAGTCATTTAATGGATTCCAAATATTTTCAAGGGAGATATTTAACTCTTGGAAAGGTGCCACCCGTCACTAGGATAAGAAAGGTGCAGATACATGCATGTGTTTATCATAACCATTGCTAATTTCTTTTTAGGTTTTTAAGATGGCCAGAGAAATTGGCTTCCTAGAGTGAAAAATCACATATAATTCAAAGCACCTTGGTGCATGACTTGGGGGGGGGGGAGAAGGGGGGAGAACCTGTATTTGGCCTTTTGAGAAATGTAAACTCTGCCTTTCCATACTTTTTCCATTAGATTTTGAATCTTGATGTCTACTAATTCCTCTACTTTTCTCAATTCTTTCCTGATTTACAGAAGGCGGCAGGGTAAATGCACTGCCAATTTGTGTGAACTTTTTCCCTTTGGTGGATATGTGTATTTTAAACTTCCTAGGCTGACCCTGTTAAAACTATAAAAAATGAATAGTTTTTCTTCCCATTTGTTTCCTCCCCTGTTGGGTTCTTTTCTCCCATCATGTTTATAGCACTTTCCAAAACACAGACTCACAACTAGTCCTCTCCTCTTTCTTCTGAATGCACCTGAAATAAAGATGCTTTCCTTTGCCAAACCACACTGTAGTAGCAAAATTTATTGTCAAGTCTCCTCACCAGAATCTAGGTTCTTAGCTTTATTCTCTCACATTCCTGCTACTTTACGTACTAAATACAATATTTAGTAAACACAGTATACAAATAGTTGAGTATGTCAACATGGTATTCCATTGCATTTATCAAAATGTGTTACTTTAATGACCTCCTGGTGTTAGAGTTTGAACCTAAAAAAAGGGACTCTGTTAACAGGAAGTTAAGTTACTAAATTAACTACTTTTAAACTTTGTATAGACATGTCATTGCAGTGGAGCCAACCAAGACAGGGGAAATAGAAGATAAAATGCAAGGGGGGCGGGCAGGAGAGAATTTGGTGATGTGGGTCTTGCAGCACATTGGAAAGTCTTGGGTTTTTATTTTTACACAGTAATTCCAAGACAATACTGTGTGGCAGTCTGGCGGTGATCATGCTTTGGGGGCAGGTAGACTTACTACATGAAGTAGCATCTTACAGGGTAATGAGAAAGGAAGATGGTTCATGGTTTCTTTAATTCATTCATTCATTAAATATTTAAGTACCTATGATGTGTCAGACACAGATATCAGTGTTTAGGATACAATTAATAAAATAGACAAAGAGTCCTAGTCAAAGAGATTACATGGGGTAAAAGGGTATTTCATGCAGATATGAGACAGAAAATGAGCAATAAGCATAATAAATATAATACAGAAATTATATTTTATGTTAGTGATAAACACTATGAAAAATATTACAACATTGTAAGGAGGAATTACAAGGAGGAGGACAGTTGCACTATTCAGTAAAATAATCAGAGAAGAAGGGAAACGTTCAGGAAACACTGAAAGAGAAAACAGCTAGCCAAGTGATTTTGTAAAAGAAGAATGATTCACACAAAGATGAGATTGTGAAGGGAAAGTCCCAATGAACAGTAAGGTAGTCTGTCATTGCAGTTGAGCCAATCAAGACAGGGGAAATAGAAGACAAAATGCAAGGGGGGCGGGCAGGAGAGAATTTGGTGATGTGGGTCTTGCAGCACATTGGAAGGTCTTGGGTTTTCATTTTTACACAGTAATCCCCAGACAATACTGAGTGGCAGTCCGGCAGCAATCACGCTTTGGGGGCAGGTAGACTTACTACGTGAAGTAGCTATTCATGTATAAGTAAGACTTTCACATAGTGTGTGCGCCAGATAAACAACCACTACAGTCATGGCGTAATCAACTACCTCTGAGAGGAATTCTCAACCAACACACTTGCTAAAATTGCAAGTAACTCAATCTATTTGTTTTGATGTAAAGACTCCCTCTAACTTTTCACATAAAAGCTTTGGGGATATCTAGTAATATCTCATAACAGATTATCCTGTTACTCTAAAAATA
This sequence comes from Furipterus horrens, assembly GCF_987537825.1. NCBI lineage: Eukaryota > Metazoa > Chordata > Mammalia > Chiroptera > Furipteridae > Furipterus > Furipterus horrens. The sequence continues at coordinate 110,530,095 of NW_028327172.1, read as the reverse complement.
TGTTTCTTGGCCCTGGCCAGGTAACTTAGTTGGTTAAAGTGTCATACAGATATGCCAAGTTTGCTGATTCGATTTCCCATCATGGCGCATACAAGAATCAACCAAAGAATGCATAAGTTGAACAACAAATTCATGTCTCTCTCTTCCTCCCTCATTCTCTAAAACATATAAGCAAATTTAAAAAAATACGTATGTTCCTTCTCTGTAAATTTCTTGTTGAATGCCTACTTCATACTAATACTCAGTAGAAAACAGTATTTGAGTCAGAGCAAGTCCTTAAGAATAGAAATCTAAATATGTTTGTTATGTGTTAGAAAGTCCCTAGTATCTTTCCTTTTTCAATAAAAGAGTTAATTTGCACATAGCAAGAACATTTAGAGCTGTTGGTAATAACGAAGTCTATCCTCTCTTTTGGCACCTGGAATACAATAGAAATATCCTTGTGGATGTACAGAAAAATATACTTTGTCATTTGAACACTGACATTCCAAGGGTTTTGTTCTGTGGCAGACTGCTGTGAGAAAGGAATGATGATTGTTACTTCAAGCCATTCCTCTGCAGAAGGACCCATTTGAAGCATGACCGCTGAAGGAGAAAAGAGTCACAGCTGTAGAGTGACAGCTCTCTCTACTCCATTATGTCTTTTTTGAAGGCTGCAGGGCTCGGAATCTGCCTTATAAGGCATTTCAGGTGATGTCAATACCTCTCTCCCCTGCAGATCCTTTTCCATTTCTCTATCTCCAAATAGCCCTACATGAGAAAACATTGGTACATAGCTGATGGGGAAACATTATCTTAAAATAAAAATCTTTTCTCAATAAATGATAAGCCATAATGTATCTTAGTAACTAAAAATAAGTTCATTTCTTGCTGCAATTTCTTTTTTACATTTCTGAGCTACAAAATAAGACTTTATAAGTCCAATTAAACTCCACATTTGAGGATTTGTCTGTGGCATACATCCTTTTATACAAATTATAGTTATTAATGAAACTTCCATTACACTTGGAAGCCTAAAATGCATATTTAAATATTAACTAGGCTCTGATTAAGATGCAGAAACATGGGTAGAGAAGCTAATGGAAACACTTTGCTCTTGTCTTGTCTTGCTTCTGTATAATATTTGTCAAAATCCCAATTAGCAACATGAAATGCAGCATGACTTCCTATGTGTATTCTAGTTTACTTATAGCATCTTTGGTTTAAGGGGTTAGGGTAAAATGAATATTTTTAATATTGAAATGGAAGAAGATTTGATTGAATAGTAATTTCAGGTGAATTTTTTAAAGTACACTACTTCCACAGGTTGAAATTTTATTCCCCCACCCTCAACTTAGACTTTTACAATTAATTTAAAAAAATAATGTTCTTTTTTGTCTTAGCTTTGTACTTGCTAATTCACTGAATTGTTTCATTGTGTTAATAAGCTCAGGTCACACGTTTCCTCCTTGTATGGAGTCAGCTATGTCTGGAGGAAATTGGATTCTGAGCTACAGAACACAATCCAATCTTCGGCTGAATACTTGCATTGTAAAGTAATGTAAACCCATCACTTTGGGAAATAACAATAAAACAAAATTAAACTACTTTTCTACTAATGATGCAATAACAGAGATAAGGTATTTATACACCTACTCACATTTCCCTTCAACATATTAATCTTTTATGAGACTAAGTTCCCAGGGCTAAGGTTTGTGTGTCCTCTTTGCTGGATAAAATGAATAAATGAATCATTTCATGGAAGGAAAGAAGGAAGGAAGAATTGATTGATTCATTCTTTTTGATAAAATTGTAGAGTGAGAATAGAAACAAAGAATACATATATTTAAATATATTCAAATCTCTTGCACCTGAAAAAAGAATCTACTTCTCACATCTTTACAATGACGAACTTATCTTTCTCTTCTATTGCTCAGCAAAAATTCTTGAAGTACCCTCAATTTTCTATACATTCACTCCCTTTTAATCTTTTCTGATATTATTATGCCTCTATAAACTAACCCAAACAATTCACACTATGATTAACAATGCCCTTCCAATTACTAAATAGATATTTGGACATTTAAATGTCTTTATATCACCCCTGCACTCAGCAGCACTGGCCTTGTTGACCACTCTTTCCTTCTTAAGCTGCCTTCCTTACATTCTCCAGTTCATCCAAATACGTTTTTTCTTCTTTATCATTTCCCAATATGCTTTGAATGCTTATCTATACAGTGTGCTGTTAGACACTGATATTTCTGAATACCCAATCCTAGTCTACTTCTTTCTCTCCTTGTGGAATCCTCTAAAAACCACCTCTAGATCTTTATCATATTCTATATAACAATTACTTCTACATTTTATACTATCCCTCTGACTTCCAACTGTTTATTCAACACATGCCCTTGGATATCTCAAAAGATAACCTGTGTGAACTGAGATCATGTGTCAAACATTGCAGTCATTTGTTCCAGTAAACTTTTACACACACACACATACACACACACACACAATAAGACTATAATCCTATAAATAACTCATATTGTTTGCTTCAGGAATTTCTTTCAAATCAATTTAAAGACAGTCTGCTCACTTGATAAGTTATTTATTAAGACTGACATCACGAAACTTGCTTTCTTGTAGCCAGCAGTTCTAAACTACTATTTCATGAATGTTGCCCAATTTCAATTAATTCTGTCTTGAAAAATCTATCATAAGCTTCTTGATCCCAGACTCCAATGTTTAATAAAAATCTCACTCTCAATTCATTCTTGTGAGACACTAAAACCCTTTCAGAGCACAGTGGTCCCCCTTATCCTCAGGGGTTATGTTCCAAGACTCAGTGGTTGCCTAAAATCATGAATATCACCAAACCCTATATACACTATCTTTTTTTCCTATACATACATACCAATGATAAAGTTTCATTTTTAAGGAGGCACCATAAGATATTAACAGTAATAACTAATAATAAAACAATTATAAAATATACTGTAATAAAAGTTATGTAAATGTGGTTTCTCTCTCTCAAAATCTTATCATACTATATACAGTGTGGATATACTGGACAAAGGATTGAGTCACATCCTAGCTGGGATGGAGCAGGACAGCATGACATTTCATCGTGCTACTCAGATCAGTGTGCAATTTACAGTTTATGAATTCTTTATTTCTGGAACTTTCCATTTAATGTTTTCAGATGGTGGTTGATCACAGGTAACTGAAACCTAGGTGAAACTGAGGAAAACGAAACTGTGGATAAAAGGGCAACTACTGGAGTTTCTTACTGAAAGTTCCAGTACATTTAACTTGGCTTCATTAACAGATGGTACAGATGGTGCAGTGATAATTTGAGGAATTTAACATCTCCAACTCAACTTGGCCAGCAATAAACTTAAGAACTTTCTGCATAAACCTGCTCATCATTCAGTGTTCTTTAATAAAGCAATCAGCATGTCTGACTTGGCAAAACAAAACTTATACGTCCCTCCCTTTACTTACCCTTCTTTGAATCACCAAATTGTTTTGTTTTACTTCTCCAGTAAATATAGTGGAATAAATAAATAAGATAAAATTAGTAATGCAGGTAGTGTTTCATTTTTCTCCTTCCAGTGGAGTATTAGTTGCAGGTAGTAGGGGACAGTAGAGGTGCCAGTGGGGAACTGTGTGACCTGTGCATGTAGTAAGAGTATATCGTCTCTGCAGAATATTCTAAACAATTAATAAAACAATTCATTGTCTATCAGTTTATCATCAATATACTACAGCAACGGTATACAACTACAATAATAATACTCCCAGCTGGGAACAGGTCCATTTACCCTTCTTGCACTTATGGTGCCTTTGTGCTGATTTACCTCAAGGGGGTTATTTACTGAGCCCTTAAAACTGCTACTCTCATTTTTAGAAAAACTGCCATGAGGCAGTACATAGATTGTCTGGATCCCATGCCTCATGCTCCACAGTTAGTGCCTCACTCTAGAAGTGAGGGACATCTTTCTTTCTTTGGAAGTAAGTGTAACAACCCCAGGCTTCTCTTTGCAGCAAACTCTAGTTTCCTTCACTCATGCAACAAGTATTGATCAAGAACAATTGTATGTCAGGCCCTCTTTGAGAAGCTCAGAAAACCAGAATGAACCCAAAGGAAAACACCTCTGCCATTTTAGGAGCTCACAGTCCGGTGGGAGATTCAGACAACAAATATAATAAATAGTATATGCATGTGCATATATATGCATTGTTAGATAGATAAAATGCATATTATGTTTGAATGAAAAAATAATTCAGAGAAGGGGAGAGGAGTGTGCATAGGGGGAGTTGGACATTTTTATAGCATGGCTGTTTATTAAAAATCTGTATATAGCTAAGTAACCACTTACTCATTTTAGATATTAACTCTCACCCACCCTCAGGAAATTCTCAAGTTGTAATAAGACTAACTTTTCTGGCATGAGGAATATTTTGTACTGAAGTATTTTCATTACACAGTGCAGTCAGGGAAGCAACACTCCAACTGTTTATAGTTGTAAGAACAATTTTGGGAAAAGTCTTATTTCATTGGTGACAGTCATTTTGCATATGAAGTAAAAAGCTCTGGTTTTAGGTGAGTCGTCGGCAGCCGTCCGTCTCGAGAGACGATGGTGTAGCTTCTTAAGAGTCTATCTGCACCACCGAGAATGGCTGTGCAGTCCGACTCGGGAGTGACACGGTATCTGTCTCCTCCCGTGTTGAATCGACATCTTGCGATGACGCTGAAGCTACAGAGCCTGGGCAGGGTGATATGGAGGGTCTGCTGTTGCCCATGCAGCAGACCCCCCCTCTCTTCGCAGCTGAAGGGTCCAAGGGAAAGACGGAGTCGATACAGCTTGGCTTCAGGTGCGCCGCAGGAGTTGCCGGTGTTGACTACAACGTCAAACCGCCTTAGGGACTCCAGCTCCGGATTTTCTGTCGGGGTTTACTCCCTTAGCCTTTCCCCTGAAGAGGTATGCCGCAAGGCAGCGGAGGTTTTTTGGAGTCAGAGTTTTCCTTCTCTGATGTGCCCTGACTGGAAGATCGAACCAGCGACACTTAGCTCGCAGGCCGACGCTCAATCCACTGAGCCAAACCAGCCAGGGTTTGTGAGTACTCCTAAGTATTCACAAAGCACTTAATTCTATTTTTCTTCTTTTCCTTTCTCATCACTGCTTTTCTCTATTATGTAAATTTATTCAAACTTATTTTTAGGCTTTAGAAATCTGTGAGCAATGTACAGAGACCCTTCCTTGTTTTCAATAAAAAAAGGAGTGTTGAAACTGCCCAAAAGTCCACTTCTACTGAGTTTGTAATTAGCGTCACACAGGACAGTATGGCTTGTTTTCTGAGACATTTCAGTCAGCTAGGATCAACACTCAGAAAATAACTGCTGTTCTATCAAGTCATTAACTCTCATGGAAATAAATGTGAATTAGGGAAGCAAGAAAAGAATTGATGTAGAGCTGTAATTGGTTCACAAGTCGTGCCGGCCACTTCTGATAACCACAAAACACAGCTTAGGTGAAAGGATGAAGCAGACTGAAGACGGGCTGTCAGAGGACTTGTGATCAAGCCTCCACTTCCGTCAGTCACTGCTCTAAAGGAGGGAAGGGGGCCTGCAGAGCATCTTACTGGCTTCCCTCAGATCAGGGGGAGTGCAGAGGATGAAAAATCCACTTTTGGAGTTATGGCTATTTAGATTATATTCTCTAATAAGTAAGCTGTGAAATTTAGGAAGATGTTCAAGATTTTGCCTTTTAATAAAAGTTATTTTTTTGGCAGGGCTCAGTCACATCACTATTTTGAATTGCCAGCAAGATCTGCATGTGTAATATGAACAGGTCTTTGGAAAAATAGTGAAAATATCGGAAGGTAATTAAGACAATGAGTTGTGTATATGTGTGTGCAAAATTAGTTTGAAAAAAAATAAAGCTGGAAGTAAAAGTGGAGGTACAGTCATGCCATTTCTCCCTTATTGGGTACATTTTAGGGAACAAAGGGCATTTACAAAGTGATTTAGTTAATCACAAAATGTTAAATATCTGTAATGGAAACGTTGGTAATTTAGAAAGTTGATTATTATCATGAAATTTCATATGTATTTAGGGTAAACTGTATTTTTTTAAAGAGTCAAGACTATTAGCTGCAATATAGTTCACATTCTCAAATTAAAATCTGGAGTACTACTTAAGTGCTCTGCATCAAGCTTTTCAGAACCAGAAATCAAACAGGAGGGGTCCAGGGAGAACAGTTGACAATGTAGAGGTCAGCTCAAAGAGGGGTTGCTTAAATATGCTGCCAAGTGCTGTGTGAAAGGAAGAAAATGGCAAGAGAAAATCAACAAGCTAAAGCATTTTACAGAATATTTAACAGGTTAAAAAGGGGCATTTCATGTCACTTATTGTTCTTATTCCCTTTCTCAGAAAAATATGATTCTGGTCTTCTTAAAAAAAAACAAATATATGTTTGTGCCTCCACCTCCTTGTATATGTTTACTTGCTCACTCATAAAGTCTCTTTAAAGGTCCCATGTAAACATGATCAAAAGTGTCATCAATTTTGGGGGTTGGATATGCAAGAGACCTATGTTGAATGCATCATATAAGATGCTTTTATTTCCAAATGAAGGTCATTATAAAAATGGGATGTGGAGAGCGATATGCTGACCGATCTAACTGCAGGCCACGGGACAATCACAGCTGCTGAAAGTCCAACAAATACCACACAACACGCTATTACTGGGATGTAAATAATTTTTTTAATTTAAATTTTATGTAAAATTTACTTACCAAGGAGTCATTGGTTTGGGAAAAATCAAAAAAGAAAACAAGAAAGTATTAAGAAACTGAAAAAAAAAAAAAGATAAAGTTCTGCCAGTTTGTTTATAGGCTATTTATTATATTTAAGATAGTGAACATGAAATCCTAAATTAATCTGTTTCTGCTCTCCATATTACTTTTAATAACAGTAAATTATTTCCCCACCACCAGTAAATGTGTAGTAGATATTTTTTTTACATATTAATTTGAAAACCATCAATCTGCTGAAGGTATTACAGAAGGTAATTAGTTATTAACAAAAAAAAGAACGCCAACGGAATTTGCCATTAAGCCTGATTAGCTAGAAACTGTAGCTTCACAGGCTCCTCAGGGAACTGCCACACCCTCCAAAGGGACTTGCTCCCCAAGCAGGCAGGAAAACCCAGCTGTCCAGCCTCCGCGGAGGAGCAAACAGCCCCTTCCGCAGGATCAGCAGGGGTAGGGACAAACCAGTAAGGTGGAAATTCCTTTGCTGAGCGCAGGTGCAGAAGTCAAGATGGTGCAGGGGGAGGTAAGCGCATGCCCAGAAACTAGATGACCAAGCAGAACTTCAAGACATGCGCAAAAGGAGCCAAAATAGCAACATAAAGGGGAGGAGTCTAGCCTGGGGAATCGGGGGAAAGGGTCAGATAGGATAAGGGCACAAAACCCTGGGAAGAGCCAGGAAAGGGATTGGTTCGGGGGAGGGCCCAGCACAAGCCCAGGAAGACCCAGGGAACAGGTTGGATAGTTTGAAAGACAGCCTGCTTAGTTCCAAAAACCAAGAAAACTTGGAACATTAACAAGGGTCTCGGGACAGTTTCTAGTATGTTACATCCTGCCTACCCTCTACACCCCTGAAAGTGTATTTGTTTTCATCCCAATAAATCTTGCCACTACTACTTAAATTTCTCTTGTACGTGTGTCTTTTAAAATTGTTTTCTAGTGACAATGCAAGAACCCATTTTCGGCAACAAAGGCATCCATATCGTTATTTTAAACGAGTACCTCCTCCATTGATACAAGGCAGCTTCTTCAGAAATGTTTTATTTAGTTACATTCCTTGGTTAACTTCTCTGTGCTAAAAGCACATTAGGGAGACAGCTAGGTGCCAGGCCTGCAGATTTCAAACAATGGATTCTGATTTTCCTTCACATTCTCTCCTTCTCTATGACACATCCCTAACCCCTCCAGGTCACTGTCTTCCAGAACTGCTAATCAATCTTCAGTACAGTATCCAGGGATTTATAACATAAGTTGCTGAGATGAATGAAATGGGCAATCCCAACTTCAGAAAAGGCTTAATAAATTAAAAGTTTTTTTCTAAGATCACCATCTTGTCTTTGCCTAATCAGAAAAGCCTTTCTTTAGACCCACTCCCCACAAAAGTATTTGTGTGTGTGTGTGTGTGTGTGGCTACAGTCCCTCTGGCTTATTCTCTTTCCAAGAGAGACTGTTTTTTGTCCTGTTGTTAAGCAAACAATATTAATAAGAAGAATTCCAACCTTGCAGTTTGCAACCACATGCTAGAGACAAATTAGTATACATAAGCAATTAACAAACTTATGTTGACTTAAATTATGGAAATAGAAATCAAAGCAAAGTTCTATAGGAAAGCAGAAGATTGATTAACTCCAGATGTGGAAACTTGAGGATGTGGCTCTAGGATCATGTGAGCCTCAAAGCATTAATACATCATTACCTTGTGATTTAGACTTTTGACTCTGGAATTAATCTTATGGATGGATTAGAGGTGTATTATATCACAGGCAGTGAATATCAATAAATGTCTGATCCACCATTAATAGTATTAAATAACAAAGTATGCTGACAGCGGCTACTTCATCATCTTGATTGGCCAACACTTACTTGGTCTTAAGATTGGAATTTCTTTTTTATTTACATTCTAAATTCCAAAAGTTCTTTCATTATTCTCCATATATATATATATATATTTTTTTTTTTTTCTATTCAGTATTTTTCCTATCCAAATAATTTACTATGTCTAGAAAATTGTTCTCATGTTCCCATAGTTAGGTTTAGCACTTTCTTCAATTATACCTCTCTCAGCATTGAGAGAGGGAGCCTCATACAAAGTTCCCAAATGTAACCCAAGAATCATTAGCTAAATCTGTCCCTTCACCCAGAAGTCTCTATGTTGTTCCTCCTAAGGAATTCAGCTCATCTTCTGTTTGGCTCATACACATTAGCACATAAAAAACATTTACCCAGAAATTCTGGATATTGACCTCATTTGAAATCTTTTAATTAATTAAGTTCGCTTTCACATGCTATGATGATTATGTCCCTGTCTGAATTCCACAGCCAAAATCACACTTGGTTCTGCAGTTGCCTTTTGGGGAGAAATGTGCTTGTTACATTTTTGTCCCAAGATTTCCTCATTTATATCAAGAGGCGGGTGTTCTAATTTTTAGAACTATCGAACCTCAATTACTGTCCAAATATACCAGTGGCATTAAAGCCCTTAAAGAATTTACTGAAAATTATTTTTGCATCCACAGCAGTCTACCTTTTTATGAACATGAACATTTTATCAAAACTGCAGTCAAAGAAGAGGCCACCGAAAGAGTGCAGTATCACTTTCTTGGATGTCATTGGTTAAACTGAGCAAACCATTGCCTCCTGCAAAATCCTTGTTTACATACATACTACACTGTACTCTCTCTGTTCATTAGAGGGATACATTTCTACCACAAAGACAAACATTTGGCTGTAAATGATACCCTCTGGGTAGCTTCTTTACTACATTACTATTCAACTTAAAAACTTGACTACTTACTATATATTATACAAATCAGTTAGTATGTCATATGTTTTTAGTTTATTGTTTTTATATCTTTTCCTATTTGTTTTCAAACAACATATATTTAGTTTAATGAAGAGGGCCTCTTTACATTTGGGTAGTGTGTGATAAAGTACATAAAACAATGTCCTTTTGTTAAAACTGGTATTATTATTTTTTTATTTCCTTGCAAATGCAAATTCTTTTTTTCTTTCTTATTGAATATCAAAGCACTTTTCAAAGGCTTTAAAGAGTACCCAAATCTCAGTTTTCCCAAAGAGAAGCTATACTTTTCTTCAGGAAAAAGAGTAACTTTAGCAAAGATCCTATACGTGTGGTATTGTCTTGTCTCTTTGATTAGTGCCTTATCTCTATGCATCATACTTTTTCTACAATTTTTCTCATATATTACATTACCAGTTAATATAAAACATATAACAGTGTTTGCATTTATAGGTATATTTTAAAATATTTTTTTCAGGTCACTGTCTTGATTCCAAAGATATTTCTAAATATTTTTATTAATAAATTCAGAAATTTAATTTTGGGTTTGTGAAAATGAAGTACATACATGTTCTCTTTTAAGTAGTTAAATACAACTATCAAGGCTATTTAAAATTTTTTTTCTTTAAAGCATACTTTTAAAAAAGTTATTTTGCAATATTTAATAATCATTTTGAGTTGCTTAGTGTGAATGCAATATAAATATTGAGGGGAAAGAACTCAATTAATGTATTTAACTTGAATTATTATTATTATTTTTAAAATTTATTTATTTGTTTGTTTTGTTTTTGTTTGTTTATTTATTTATTTAGAGAGCGGGGAAAGGAGAAAGGGAGAGAAACATCACTCTGTGGTTGCCTCTCACTCGCGCCCCCAACTGGGGACCTGACGTGCAACCTAGTCATTGTGCCCTGACTGGGAATCGAACCAGTGACACTTGGCTCTCAGGCTGACGCTCAATCCACTGAGCCACATTGAATTATTATTTTCTGAACCTTCAAATAAAATTAGTAAAACTTAAAAACAAAATTTGCTTTATGAAACTATAGTACTATTTTAGTTGGCATGGCATGGCTTACTTACTTATAAAGCTAAGAAGGAAGAAAAGAAATTTTAAAAAATTCTGAATAATCTAAGCCAAAAATATAATTGATAATTAGTTTAGTCAGATGGACGAATGGATGGACAGACAGAGGTAGATAGATATTTTGATAGGAAATACAAGTCTGTTTCAGAGAACAGACCGTTTATTTGCTCATATAGGAGCTAGTGCTGCTTCCTTAGTCCTGATTCTCATGGGGCAGAGTAAGACAAGTCTGATGTGACCCTGTGCATATACTGATGTTGAAGCCCAGGGGAATTAAGAGATTCAGACTCACAAAGGGCAGCCGGCACACTGTTCAATTTCACCCCAAGACTGATATAGTCCCTACTCTGCAATCTAAAGAAATCTCTAGCAAGTGGAGAAATTCTCTGTCTTCACCACACTGCAGTGTAAACAAATGGCTTCGGGGAAGCTAGGCTTGTAAATCTCTCTGGAGCAATACACAATCTCTACCTTCTAAGGCCCGTTATTACTCAGTCATCTTTCAGTTTTGCCAGTGTTTTGTTCAGAAAGCCCAGACTATGCAGTATCATAAAATAGTCACATAGGATTATCCCCTAACAATAGTAATTATTGTAATTAATTTCTCTTTAAAACACTGTGAAGTTGGATATAATGTTGGTTTTATTTTGAAATAGGCAAATACAGTAGTTTATTAAACTACCACTATAAATGTGAGGTTTTTATACTTACATTCATAAATATACAGAAAATGGAGATATACAAATAACCAAATTACCTGATAAAATGTATCTGTAATTCCAATTTTTTGTGCTCTGTGTGTTTGTGTGTCTGTGCATAATAAAAATTAAACATTTTATATGGAAAAAATAAACATTGCATTTGCTTCCTTAAAAGTTACTCTGCAAGTTAGTCATATAACAGAACTGGAACACAGAGCTTTTTTGGCCCCTGGGTGCAGTATCCATGAGGTTAATGGGGCTCTTAGCTACAGTTTGTTCCAAGGAAATGGTATAAAATTCAGGCTTTACCCACCTGACTGCCTACACTTACCGCCTACAGAGAAGACAGCATTATCACTATTGGAATTGCTTAAACTGTTTTACCATATATTTGGAAGCCTGTACTAACTTTATAATACTTTGAACAGCATCTATAAAGTGTTTAACTTTAATACTGTAAGATGTGAAAATTGAAGAAATCTACCAGATGAAGCATAGATGAAAACTAAGAACATAAGAAGAAATTATTATTGTATTTCAGGGAAAAAACATTGTTTTCTCATTCGCAGATTATTTTTCCCTCCTCTGACCTCTAGATTTTACCAGTGTATTTCATGGCCTTCTTATCTATTTTACATAAGTTATTTATACTAGATCCTAGGTTACTTGGTAACATCTTTGTAATCTTCATAGCTTCCAAGCCACCTCATGTGGGTGGCTCTCAATAAATATTAGTTTAATTAATAAGTTTTACTTTTATATTACCATCCTTTGTTTTCAGATTGACAATTGATTACGTGAACCTCTTTTTAGTGGAAAACATTTCACAACATCAATAACAACAATAAAACAAAACAAGAAGAAGTGGCTGTAATCACTCTAATTCAATAATAAGTAGCTAGATAATGAGACATAGTAAATATATCAAATAATTGTGGTAATATAAGCATTGAGTTAATTATATATTGAATTACATGAGAATAAAAAATAGCTTTGTGGTACCTGGATAAAGCATAGAATAGAATCTTCTAGTTAAACAGTTGCTGTTTTAAAACTAATCTAGTAAGAAAATGACCACCATTTCTCTTCTGTATTCTATGTTATCATCATCAACATGCTGCTTTCTTAAAGGAAACAATGATTCCAAAAGACATTTGATGTGCATAGAGCCTCACAGAGCTTTTAGTCTATTTAGTTATTTGTAATGTACCATTCTTTGTGTTAACGTTTAACAAATTTCAGTTTAAAACTTGAAAGTAGAACAAATGAAAGAATAACTGAACTCTAATTTAAAAAGTCCAACAATGTATATGTTTATTATCCCCAGTTAAAGTTAAAATATACAAATTTCTTTAAATAGTTGGGAAAATTAATGCAAAAGAGGTTATTTTGGAACTAAGGACAGTTTAAGATTTAACATCTTTTTCGAAGAATAGCGTATTTGTTTCTTATTATGAAATACTTCATATTGATGTTGAGAAAATTTTTGTCTTATGGGCCAGCAGTATTCAAAGTGTGATCTCAACACCCTTTAAAGAATTGTTCAACACCAAAAATATTTTCATAATAATATGAGGATATATTTGTCTTTTTTTGCTATGTTGACTATTGCACTGATGGAACAAAGGCAATGGTGGGTCAAAGTCCTTCACCTCAGCACAGATCAAGGCTGGCACCAACTTTACGGGGAGATGTTGCATTCTTCACTACCAAGCTCTGTACGTTTAAGAAGAAAAAAACAAACAAACACAAGACTGTCCTTGATTAAACATTGAATAGTATTAATTTTATTATAACTCGACCATTCAGTAAATATCTTTTAACATTTTGTTTGCATGTAAAACAATTCTGCTACATCAATTCTGCAAGCTAAACTAGCTGCTTCTTTCATAAAACACATTTCTCATTGAAGGACTACTTATAAACACAGGATGATTCAGACTTTTATATTTAGTAGGTGTTTTCTCACAAATTAACAAAGCATGCATACTTCTTCAAGAAAAACAACTAACATTGTAGTTACTCATTCAGCAAATATTTATTCAGTGCTTATGCCAGAATATTATAAGACTTTGTTCTTTATTTTAGTAATGAGGCTATTAATTTTCTTATTAATATTTAAAATAATACCATACAATATTTTGTATGCACAAAAGGCTAATTTCCTCTGAATATGTTCTTGTCATATTGTGATTATTCGTCGTCGTCGGCAGCCGTCCGTCTCGAGAGACGATGGTGTAGCTTCTTAAGAGTCTATCTGCACCGCCGAGAATGGCTGTGCAGTCCGACTCGGGAGTGACACGGTATCTGTCTCCTCCCGTGTTGAATCGACATCTTGCGATGACGCTGGAGTGTCCTCTCCAGTGAAGCTGAACCTACAGAGCCTGGGCAGGGTGATATGGAGGGTCTGCTGTTGCCCATGCAGCAGACCCCCCCTCTCTTCGCAGCTGAAGGGTCCAAGGGAAAGACGGAGTCAATACAGCTTGGCTTCAGGTGCGCCGCAGGAGTTGCCGGTGTTGACTACAACGTCAAACTGCCTTAGGGACTCCAGCTCCGGATTTTCTGTCGGGGTTTACTCCCTTAGCCTTTCCCCTGAAGAGGTATGCCGCAAGGCAGCGGAGGTTTTTTTTTGGAGTCAGAGTTTTCCTTCTCTGATGTGCCCTGACTGGAAGATCGAACCAGCGACACTTAGCTCGCAGGCCGATGCTCAATCCACTGAGCCAAACCAGCCAGGTAGGAGAATATAATCTCTTATTTAAATTGGGAAACCATTGAATAGAGGTCAGCCATATTTACTTTAGTGATGGTGCTATCAGATTCAGAGGTTCTACATTTTTCCCCCCATGTATCATAGTTAAGTACAGTTAATATTGTGATTATTAACTCAGGCTAATCATAACTGAAGACTTACTATGGAGCAGACACTGTGCTAAGCATTTTGTTTCTATGATCTCATTTAATCCTTGCATCAATTCTTTGAGTTTGGTGGCATTATGATTCTTACGTAGAAACAAAGTAAAAGAGATACAGAGTTAACTAACTTGTATCCACACCAAAGAATTTTAAGTGGTGGAGTTGGGATTTCCTATCCATATAAAATGATCCTAACCCCATGGCCCACATTCTTAATCAATTCATTCAGTTTGTAATATATTTTGCCTAAATTCTAACCACCCATTGGGTACTAGCTTCAAAATAATCTTATTTTAAGTAGAGAGATAGCCCTTCTTGGGGGTGGGGAATTCCATGTGGAATTTTCTAGCACATCATTCTTGATTGTGTATGAAATTAATAAAGCACTGAGAAAAAAGCATGAACTTTAAAATAAGACAGATCTGGGTTTGAGTCTTGACCTCATTATTTATTAGTTCTGACATTTTGGGCAATTTCTTCAATCTTTCACCTGTCTGTAAATATTTCAAAGTGTTAGCATTAAGTAAGGTTATTAATGTACACGTATTAACTGTTCCTGATACGTTATGAAACTCAATAAACATTAGTTATACTTGCTCATGCTCACACTTGTATTTTTATGCCTTACATATTAGGAGCACTTAGAGGAAGTTCAATACAGAGCAATTAAAATAATTATATACCTTGAAAATAATGCAACAATTTAAAAGTAAAGACTGCACGATAAAAAGACTAAAGAAATAGACATTTAGTTTCCATATTGGAGAAAGACAACTAGAAGGAGATCATCAGTCAACAAAGACAATTCTATTTTTCTAGTTTCAAACAAAGCAGACAGCACTCACACACACTCACACAATAACTGAGTTCATATAGAGAAGCCTGAGACACTCATTATACTGTAAGCCTTCTGAGGCTGCTGCTCACCCTGCGTCCTCCCCATAGGCCTTATCTTTCTAACGTACATTGATGCAGATATTGCCAATGTCTGCAGCTCTGCACCAGGACCTTAACCAGCTGTGGGACAGGCCACAGGTGCCTGAGAATTAAAGCCTCTGGGAACAGTTCACAGTGGTTTGACAGTTATCAGGTAGGTTCCTGAAATGACTTCTATGCTAGTTCCCAGAAATCCCAGCAGAATTAAGTTTCAGTTACTTGTAGTGATAACTTGCTTGAAAACAAATCTTTTATTGAGTACCTTCTTTTCTCTAGCTTGTCCCCACTTCCTGTCAGTGTTTCCTGGGATCTCCTCTCAAATAAGTTATTTGAACTTGAATCCTTGTTTCAGGGTTAGAGACCCAGACACTATATATGTTTTCTTTTGATCACTATATTGTTCATACCTGAATATAGATGCTGGGATATAATAAGTACTCAACACATATTTGTAGAGTTAATTAATTAGTTTTCAGAAGTAAGTGCTTTTTGAAATTATATTCATTTTATTATACCTATGTCCTGGCAGAATGCCTGGCATAAAGTAGGCACCCAATTAATGTTTGTGGAATAAATGAGTGTATCAAGTCGCCTGTATTGTTTTTAAAAACTACTCTATTTAATTATTAATAAAGGATACATTAATGGTGATTAAAGCACAGTGAAAATTGAATAAAACTTAAAACTATTGCAACATTATATAATTATTTATGACAAAATTGAACTATTTAGCTACTTAATAACCATATTTATATTCATTGACTGAAGTAGCATTAAATTAAGGTGAAAACCTTTGCTATAGAATCTTGTGAATTAGTAATTTTCTTTTCAAAAATGTATACAGAAGTATTCCACCTTACTTGCAGGTCTACTAACTCTACTAACTCTACTAACAGGTCTGTATCTTAAAATGACCAGATTAAATAACAGAGAGGAAAAAAGGCATTAATTAATTGATTTTACAAATATTTATTAAATGTTTATGAGGTGTCAGTCATGTTCTTAAATCATGGATTTTATAATTCAGGGCCAAGACCAACAGTATGCAATATATTTCACATCAATACCAATACACAAATACATATTGCGTCAATACATAAATGCACTCAAAACTAAAAAGAAAATGCTTTGGCGTATAATATTTATGTTTACTATATTTTATTCACTTCCACATAACTTTTACTCATCTTTTTTCATTGAACAAAAATACTTCACATTATTCATTAATTAATCTGATTTTACTACTCTAATGGATTTCAACTGACATTTTGAAAAACACTTGATTCTGGAGATCAAATGATCACAGATGAACATAAATTAAGTAATTTTAAAAACTGATATAAAATCACCATTGTATGGCTGCAAAATAAAGAATCATGGGATTGTGAAGGGTATATTCTGGGAAGATTGGAGGAGGGAGAGGAACAGGAAGGGGAAGTTTTTAAAGAAGTAGTGACTAAATTGAGGTTTGATGAAGGGTTGGAATAAATTCTAAGGGTAGATTATTTAGAGATAATATCAATGATCTTTGTAAGACATTGACTATAAAAGTGAGGCAAAAGGAAAAACCAAGAACAACAGCTATGGTGACTATAGTTAATAATACTGTATTGCATAATTGAAAGCTGTTAAGAGACTAAATCTTAAAAGTTCTCATCACAAGAAGTTCTGTATTTATGTATGATAACAGATGCTAACTAGACTTACTGTGCAATATATACAAATATCAAATCATTATGTTGTAAGTCAATTATATATCCAAAAAAAGAGAAAAGAATAAAAGGAAAAGAAAAGCTGCTAGATTTATGGTTTGCAAAACTAAATGAATAACAGTGGTTATTTAAAAAAGAAAAAGAAAAAGAAAAAGAAGAAGAAGAAGACCATATAAGGCCATATTTGGGCAACAATGGGATGGGAATATTATAAATTTGCTATTAGATATGTTTCTTTTAAAAGATTTAAATGGTAAAGCAAAGAGGCAAAAATATAAAGATCTAAATTTCAAAGGCAAAATGGGACAAATAGAAATATGAGTCATCAAGATATGAAACAGTTTAGAAAAAAAGTAAAAATTGTTTATAGAATTTGATAATATTATATTCATTTACTTGTTATTTTCACTCAATCTTATGTAATAAGTAGATTTTAAAAGGCCTTCAAATAAATCATGTGCAGAAGATTGGTCTTGTGAACGATAATTATATTCATGTCATAAAAGGTTATAAAAGACTGCTTGTGCAATCAAATCAGCATAAAAGATTCCTGTCCATGGACTTCTGGCCAAGATGGAGGCGTAGACAGACACACTGCATCTCCTTCCACAACTAAGAAGGAATACAACTACTTCAAAACTAGAGACAACCAGAAGTTCCAGAAAATAGAGCTGCATGGTAGTCCAGCAAAGATATAAAGAAGAAATACTCATCCAGACAGGTAGGAATGGCAGAGCTGGGGTGGAGAGGACGCAGTGTGCTGGCAGCAGCAGCAGGCCGGTGGAAAGTGCAGTTACACATTTTAAAGTTGGGAGGGACACCTGGGGAGCTCTCCTAGCACCATACCAGACCACACAGCTTGTGATCTCAGTGTTGGGGACAATAAAGCCTCATTGCTTTTGACTGTGCAAACCAGTAGGGGTTGGGGTAGAGGAAGAAACTGCTGGTCTCTCAGCAGAGTCTGCTTGTTTAAATGGCCCCCATGGTCCTAGAACGTCCACAGATCCACCCACCCACTCTGGGAATTGTGGCCAGGACAACAGCTAGAGAGGTGCCAGTCCCATATAGAAGTGGGAGAAGTGCCTGGAAAAAGGGTGAGTGCTGAGGAGGTAGAATTGTTTCCTCTCAAACCCCTCCCCCCGACACAGCGCCACAATGTGGTGAAACGGGTTGCCCTCTACTGATGTATATCTAAGGCTCCACCCTTTATAAGGTAATAGGAGCAATAGCTCTACCTAAGACACAGAGGCAAACAAACAAAAGAACCTCTCAAGATGAGGAGACAGAGAAGTATGGCCCAAAAGGGGGACCGGATCAAATTTCTAGTGGGAGAACTAAGCGACGAGGAGAAAGCCAACCTAACAAATGAGGCCATAGCCAGCCTAACAGATGCAGAGTTCCATACACTGGAATAAAGATGCTCACAGGCTTGACAGATATGCTTAAGTATGGCAAATGCATAAGGGAAGAAGTGAAGGCTATGCTAAATTAAATTAAGAAAAATCCACACAAAATCAATGGTGAAAGAAAGGAGACTGAGGTTCAGATCAATGATTTGGAACATAAGGAAGAAAAAAAAAAACAATCAACCAGTACAGAATGAAGAAACAAGAATTGAAAACAATGAGGAGAGGCTTAGGAACCTCTGGGACAACTTTAAACGTGCCAACATCCGAATCATAGGGGTGCCAGAAGGAGAAGAGGAAGAGCAAGAAATTGAAAACTTACATGAGAAAATAATGAAGGAAAACTCCCCACATTTGGCCAAGGAAATAGATATACAAGTCCAAGAAGCACCGAGAGTCTCAAACAAACTAGACCCAAAAGGACCACACCAAGACACATCATAATTAAAATGCCAAAGGTTAAAGATAAAGGGAGAATCTTAAAAGTAGCAAGAGAAAAGCAGAGAGTTGCCTACAAAAGGGTGCCTATAAGACTATTAGCTGATTTCTCAAAAGATACTTTGCAGGCAAGAAGGGACTGGCAAGAAGTATTCAAGGTGATGAAAAGCAAGGACCTACAACCAAGATTACTCTATCCAACAAAGCTATCATTTAGAATGGAGTGGTAGGTAAAGTGCTTCCCAGACAAGGTAAAGCTAAAACAGCTCATCATCACCAAGCTATTATTATATGAAACATCGAAGGGACTTACTTAAGAAAAAGAAGATCAAAATTATGAACAATAAAATGACAACCAACTCACAACTGACAACAACTGAATCTGAAAAATAAAAACAAAATTCAACTAAGCAAACCAGAATAGGAACAGAATCATAGGTATGGGGGTCATTTGGGGGGTTATCAGCTGGGAGGGGAAGGGGGAGAAATGGGGAAGTGGTGCTGGGATTAAGAAGCATAATGGGTTGGTACAAAATAGACAGGGGGAAGTTAAGAATAACATAGGAAAGGGTGAAGCCAAAGAACTTATATGCACGACCCATGGACATGAACTACGGGGATGGGATTACTGGAGGGAAGGGGATTGTGGGCAGAGGGGGGTAAAGGGAAAAAAATTGGGACTACTGTAACAACATAATCAATAAAATACACTTAAAAAAATATTCCTACCCATGATGATGATGGATAATGATAAAAATATTAGATACTACTTGAATAATATTAGGTTCTTTATATGAATTACCCAAACTAAAGTTTAAAAAATTACATGAGGTAAAGAACCCAGGTAACCAGATTGGTAAACTAAGAAACAGACACATATAATTAACCCAAGACTACAATTTTGATAAAGCACAAACAAGGGATATGTAAAAAGAAAAGGTCTGTCTCATTCTAAAGCTAAAGTCTCCTTCACCATGAGACTGTACTGTTTTTGAGTATAACAAACAAATTTTCTCATGAAACTCTTAAACCATAGACTTTCCTCAAAAGAAATATTCTTTTTAAAATTGCTACCTTCTACCAATAATAATTATTTTTTGAATTTTCTCATCTAAAAAGATACATACTAAATATGTACTACCAGTTAATAATATGTTGCTACACGTCTTTAATAGCAATAGAATAATAATAAACATAACATAAAATATGTTATTTGTAATTTTGCTGTTTATTCACTCATTAGTTCAGTATTTATTGAGCACATACTTATGTATCAGGTACTGTTCTTGAGTGCTTTATACCAGACAGCCTATGCATAATAGAAATGGGCATTCAGAATAAATTAAAACTTCTTAAACATTGTTGTGAGTTATGAAAGAAAAGTAAGATATTAATTTTATATCAGCTCCCTTTACTCTAGATAACTTTTATATTATACGGCCACAGATAGGAATGGGCTTAAATGATTTGAAAAGCAAATAAAGAGACAAATGCATGGAAAATTTTTTAAAATTGGCATCTCCAATATATCTATTTTAAGAATGTAAAAGTAATTCCAAATTCTTGAATACAATACAGGAGAAACCACATTCAGATACGATAAGAAATCTGATTTGTAGGCCAGACTGAACAAATGTATGCAATGCTTTCAAAATGTATTAACTGCATTTTTTTTTTAATAACAGAGACTTTCCTTTGTAAGACAAAAGTAAAAAAATAAAATAAAATTTCAAATATTATTTAGGCTCATGAAAGCTAGCTCTTGTCTATCAGATGCATTCAAATTTTCTTCAATGCATAGATGTAAGAGAAATGAATGGGCATGAATGACTAGAGAGTGAAATCCATAAAATTGATCATGTCTTTGGAGGATGTTTGTGTGTAAAGGAAAAAAGTTCTGTGGATGTGACTTGGGGTACAACTTCCATCCTTCCCTCCACCATTGCCCAATTTCTTTGCTCCTTTTTACAAAAGCATTGTAAAATAGTGGGTCTACTCCAATCAGGCTTTGCCTCTGTAGTAGGTTGAATAATGGCCATCCAATGATATCAGAATGAACCAGTAAAGGTCACCTTAGAAAGAAAATGGGTCATCACAGATCTGATTAAATTAAGGATCTTTTAAAAAGTATATTTTATGAATTATGTTATTACAGTTGTCCCAATTTTTTGCCCCTTTGTCCCCCTCCATCTTGCACCTCTCTTCCCTCCAGCAATCCCCCACCATTTAGTTCATGTCCATAGGTCATGCATATAAGTTATCTGGCTTCTCTCTTTAGTTTACTGTGTTTAGCGACGCCCTATCTGTTTTGTACCTACCAGTCATGCTTCTTGATTCCTGAGCATTTCCCCCCATTCTCCCTCTTCCGCCTCCCAGCTGACAACCCTTCAAATGATCCCCATACCTATGATTTTGTTCTTGTTCTGCCTCTTTGCTTAGTTTTTTTTTTTTGTGTGTGTGTGTGTGTGTATGTGTGTTTTACTTTTATCTGTTTATAGTTGTGAGTCTGTTGTCATTTTAATGTTCATAGTTTTGATCTTCCTTTTCTTAAATAAGTCCCTTTAATATTTCATATAATAATGGCTTGGTGATGATGAATTCATTTAGCTTTACCTTGTCTGGGAAGCACTTTATCTGCCCTTCCATTCTAAATGATAGCTTTGCTGGATAGAATAATCTTGGTGTAGGTCCTTGCTTTTCATCACTGAAATCAGCTGATAGTCTTATGGGAACTTCTTCGTAGATAGCTCCCTTCTTTTCTCTTGCTGCTTTTAAGATTCTCTCTTTATCTTTAACCTTAGCATTTTAATTGTGATGTGTTTTGCTGTGGTCCTCTCTGGGTCCAACTTGTTTGGGACTCTGTGCTTCCTGAACTTGTATGTTTATTTCCTTTGCCAAACTAGAGAAGTTTTCTTTTATTATTTTTTCAAATAAGTTTTCAATTTCTTGCTCTTCCTCTTCTCCTTCTGGCACCCCTATAGTTTGGATGTTGGCACATTTAAAATTGTCCCAGAGGTTCCAAAGCCTCACCTCAGTTTTTTCAATTCTTGTTTCTTCATTCTGTACTGGTTAACTGTATATTTCATCCTTTTGTTCCAATACATTGATTTGAACCGTGGCTTCCTTCCCTTTACTATTGGTTGCATGTGGATTTTTCTTCATTTCATTTAGGGTAGCCATAATCTCTTCCCTTATGTGTTTGCTATATTCAATCATTTCTGTGAACATTCTCACCAGTGTTTTGACCTCTTCATCTGTTGGGTTGACTATCTCTTCCTTGCTTAATTCTCCCTCTGGAGCCTTGATCTGTTCCCTCTTTTGGACCATACTTTTCTGTCTCCTTAACTTGACCACCTCCTGTGTTTGCCTCTGTGTCTTAGGTAAAGCAGTCACACCTGTTACATTGTAAGGGGCAGAGCCTTAAATATGCAGCACTGTTGGGCAACCGGTTTCACTACCTTGTGGCACTGTATGTGGGGGGGGGGTGTTCAGAGAGAAAAATGCTGCTTTTTCAGTGTTTTCCCCTTTTCCAGTCACTTCACCTGCTTCCCATATGCAACTGGTGCCCCTTTAGCTGTTGCCCTAGTGACGGTTCCTAAAATGGATGGGTTTTTATACCTTCTAGGACTGTGGGGGCCTCTAAACAGACTCTCCTGAGAGACTGGCAGTTTCTTCTACTGCTCCAATACCAACTGGTTTTCAGTCAGGAGAAATCAGGCTTTATTTTCCTGGCACTGGAACTGTATGCTGCATGGTCTGTTCTGGTGCTGGGATTGCTCCCCAGTTGTGACTGCTCATTCTGATGGCCAGTCACAGCCACTGCCTTCCACCACCACTGCAGCCACCACACCATGTCCTCTTCACCCCAGCTCCCATTCTCTGCCCCTCCTACCTGTCTGGATGAGTACTGCTTCTTTATATCTTTGTTTGGTGGACTTCCATGCAACTTGGTTTTCTGGTACTTCTGGTTGTTTTTTGTTTCAAAGCAGATGTAATCCTTCATATGGTTGTGCAAGGAGGCAACGAGTGTCTACTTATGCCTCCATCTAGGCCAGAAGTAAAATTATGTATCTTAATTTGAGGAGAAACTAGATACACAGGGAAGAGAAGATAATGTGGTGATGGACGCAGAGATTGGACGGCGTAGTGCCACCACAAGCAAGCGAAGGCCAGTGGCCACCAGAAGCTGGCAGAGGTAGTTTAGAGACTCCAGAGGGAGCCTGGCCTTTGATATCTCTATTTCAGTGAGTGAAACCAATGTTGAACTTTTGGCATCCAGAATTCAGAAAGAATACCCCTGTGTAATTTTAAGTCTCTTGCATTGTGGTAATTTGTCACCACAGCCATAGGAAACAAAGAAAGCTCCATTAAAAAAATCTGCTATAGTCAAATTCACAAATAACCTTCTAGTAGCTAAATTCAATAGTCAATCTACTCAAGCTCTCTTCATTATTTGCCACATTAATCACTCCCTGCTTTTTCTTCCTTGGTTTGTGTGATGATAAGTTTTATGCTTCAACTTATCTAGGATATAGTCCTAGTTACTCAATCAAATACTAATCTAGGTGTTTTAGTGAAGATGTGATTAAAGTTTAAAATAAATTGACAGTAAATGAGGAAGATTATCCTAGATCCTCTAAGTGGGCCTGATTCTATAAGTAGAAAGATTTTAAAATCAAAACTGAGGATTTTCTGAATGAAAAGTAAGAAAGACGAGGAGAGGAATAGGGAGAAGAACAGGATGAGGAGAAGGGGAGACAGGAGGGAGAGGAGGGGAGGAAATAATTTCAGCTGTAAACTTAATCTTCAGCTCCTGCCTGCCCTGCAGATTTTGGACTTGCATGCTAGCCACCACCACCATATAGGCCAATTCTTTGCAATAAATATCATAATAAATATTTCCTTTTAATTTTAAATCTGATTCAACTTTGATTGAGAAACTTGGCTTCACGGATACCACACTGTTGGGTTTACTCCTATTTTGCCAACTGCTTCTTTTTGGGCTCCCTTGTTCTTTCCTCCTCATATTTCCTACCTCCTAATGTTAGCTAGTCTGAGGCTCATTATTTGGACCTCTTTTCTCTATTACACTCATTTAGAAAATGATTTTACATACCATCTATGTGTTGATCCCTTGCATTTATTTTTAATCTACAGCCTAGACTGCATCTAAAAACCCTAGTCTTAAATTTACATCTCCACCTCAGGTTTCTAATAGGTGTTTTACCATAACATGTCTAAACTTGAATTTCTCATATTCTGCTCAAAATTTGCTTCTCCTGTACTCTTCTCTTCTCAGTAAATAGCATCAATCTTTCCTGTTGTTCAGGCCAGAAGTTTGGAATCGTACTTGATTTCTCCCTTTCCTTCACATTCCTGCTCGATATATTAATGAATAAAATAGACTCTGTCTTTGACATTTATTCCAAATGGGCCACTTTATCCTGCCCTCTTCCAAAATACCATAACCTTTTACTTGTATAATTGCATTAAGCTCCTATGTGGTCTCTTTTCTTCTGTCCTTGCTACTGTGTGCATACACACACACATACGTTCTCAGTAGACTAGCTAGAAATTTAAAATATTCTAAAATGCAAATTAGATCACATTACTTTTCTACCCCACACCTTTTAGTAGGCCTCCTGATTCAGAGTAAAACCCTCCTAATTCAGAGAAAAAGCCAGTTATTTCAATGGCTTATCAGGTCACCTCTACCTCTGACCTCAACCCTGCCATTTTCCTTCCTTTTCTAGATTTTACCACACCAGTCTTTTTCTTTACCTTGGACACATTAAGAAAACTTCTGCCTCAAAGATTTTGGGTTGGTTGACTCCTTTGCTCTATTTACCGTTACCTATGTCCACATCACTTGCTTAATTACCTTCATCTCACTGTCTGCTCAAATATCATTTCATCACAATGCCATTTGTGTTCATTCTAGTGAAAATTACAATTTCTTTTCCATTATCTATTCTCTATCTCATCCTTTCTTTATTTTCCTCTATAGCACTGGTCACTATCTAACTTAGCTTCTGTCTCTACTACTAGAACATAAGTTTCTCAAGTTCAAGCATCTTTGTTTGTTTCAATGCCATGTCTTTCGGGGTCCAATGCTATGCCTAACACATAGTAGGTTTCAATAAATACTACATGAGTTAATGAAAAAATGTGCCTCCCCTTATGATTGGGTGGATACATAAACCAATGTGAGTAAGTAAAGGAGCATTTAACAAGATGGCCATAATATCTTTACCAGGTTCAGCCATTTTCTATAGTTTTATAATGTTGCTTATTGGGTAGATTGTCCCACAAATTATTTTCTTGACAATTATTTTAAGTGATAACATTTTTCAATAATGTGCTTACCAGGATATAGTTATTATCTATTATCTCTCTTTTTTACTCTGTTTAATGTTGAAGATTCAAGAATGGAAAAGGAATAAAAAAGAGAGGACATAGAGCATAGAACAGTAATACAATATTTGGTTTTCTTTAGAGAATAAGACAAAAGAATCAGGGACTACTGTAGGTGTCTCAGAATTAAACTTTTCTTCATCTATTTATTTGTATTGAATGTGTCTAAGTTAGACTAGGCAGAGAGTAGAATACAGAAGCCCTGTCTGCAGCCCGATGAATGCCCCCATGACTCATTGGTGGGAAATGTCAGTACAGCAGTGACTTAGTGACCCCAATGTTAATGGAATGAGTATTTCACCTCACAGAAGTGTTTGACTTGGAGGAACAATTATGAAACTTTCTTCAAAGAACATGCTGTGTGCCTGTGGAAGATGGGTGGTTAATGGCACTCTAAGGGTTTTCACTGATTGTACTCAGACTTGCCAGAGCACCGATTCACCTCACATGGATGAACAGTTTGACACCTTGTTGCCTAAAAATTGCTTATGTTTAAAGTATACTCCACAGCTAAAGGGCCACACAGATGCCACATTACTGAATAGCATATGGATATCTCCAGGGCTGTTAGAAATAATCGCACCGACCGTCTGTTTTCAGTAGGGCTTACTGTATTTAGACAGTTCTGAGAGAGAAGATTACACCTTACAATGTATCTCAGGGGACCTATATCTAGGAAGAAAGGAAGCAGGAAAGGCACTTGTGAACTTGAAAAAGAAACTTTATGTTTCAGTAATGGCTTGTTTCTTAACAATGTGGCAGTTTTGAATCTCAGAGATAACACAATATTTTAAGATAAAAGCCAGTATTTTAAAAAATTGTAAGTTATGTCTAAAGCCTCCAACTAAGTTTAAGTTTTGATGGCAAGGATAGAGTATTGCACAATTTCTGTTTGGATATCAAAACTCACCTAGTAGCATAATCCATGAAATACACTTTAAAAAATTTTAAGAAGTAGCTGACACACATTTATCTGAGTTCAAAAACTGTCTGCATTAACATACCTTTTAGTTTTCCCTGCTTTTGAATTACAGAGTGTCAAACACCATACCAAGCATATAGCGCATTCTCAGTCAGCATCTGGTGAGTGCAAATTTATTTACAAAGCACATATATAATGCAAGATACAGGAGTAAGCTGCCGCGAAGAAGACCACACCATTGTCTCTAATATTTTGGTCCCTAAGACATAGGGAGAAGGACCATAGTTATTCTTCTGAAAATATATGCTACTGAAAAATACTAGATAATTGTAACTCATAAGTTTTATTTTTATTTTCCTCTAAGTATATAAAGTTACAAGTTTATCACTAAAGTAAAGACATTTATGGGCACCATCTTGTGGAAGGCCCTGTCACTATCATGTCAGAACATATGTCATTCAACCTGCTTATCGTAACAATATAAATTGACAAAGCCCATCTTGATAAAAGATGGACAAATCCAATCACTTGTCACACTAATAAAATAAGTGTACTCTTTGAAAAGAGTTAGAGGAGCAAATAATTTACATCCATGCTGTTTTATGTTTTTCAATTTAATGTCTCTAAATAACTTAAAAATTCAAATGATTTTTATTGCATGAAAAAGCTTACCAGGCCTTGCCCTGTGTGGCTCAGTTGGTTGGCATGCTCTCCTATAAACCAAAAGGTCACGGGTTTGATTCTTAGTCACAGCATGTGCCTAGGTAGTGAGTTAAATCCCTGATCAGGGTGCATGCAAGAAGCAACTGATTGGTGATTGATTCTCTCTCACATCAATGTTTTCCTCCCTTTCTTTCCCTCCCTTCCTCCTCTCTAAAATTAATAAGAATGTCCTCAGGTGAGAATTTAAAAAAAAGAAAGTTAAATAGAAGTTTATCTTAGTTATATCTTAGTTACCAAAGAATTATAAGCTTGTTGTTTAAGTCACATTTTGAATCTAATTTTTAGAAATTAAAGCAAAATTAATATTTAATTTAGTGCTTATGGTAATGTCAGACACTGTGATACCACTTAATCTTAAGAAAACCTCTTATTTTCCCAATTTTACAGAGTACAGAGTTTAGTGATGTTTAATAAGTTGCCCAAACTAAAACACTTCATAGGGCAGAATTGTAACCATGGCCCTTTGACCTTAAAGCCTGTGTGTGTGATCTTGACCGCTAGCCTGATGCTTTTCTTTTCCCTTTTTTCCCTTCATTTTAATTTTATCTTATTGTTGTTCAATTACAGTTGTTCCAATTTTTCCCCCATTGCTCCCCCCTGTCCCCTCCCACAGTCAATCCCCACCCTGTTGTCCATGTCCATGGGTCCTTTATACTTGTTCCTTGACTAGATCCTTCCTCTTCTTTACCCCCTTAACCCTTCTAGTCTGGTGAGAATGCAGACTGGTGCAGCCACTGTAGAAAACAGTATGGAATTTCCTTTAAAAACTAAAAATGGAACTGCCTTTTGACCCTATGATTCCACTAACCCCAATTCAAAAGAACCGATGCACCCCTATGTTCATAGCAGCACTGTTTACAATAGCCAAGTGCTGGAAACAGCCTAAGTGCCCATCAGTGAATGAGTGGATCAAAAAACTGTGGTACATTTTCACAATGGAATACCAAACAGCAGAAAGAAAGGAGGGATTTCTACCCTTCTCCACAGCATGGATGGAAACGGAGAGTATTATGCTAAGTGAAATAAGCTAGAAAGTGAAAGACAAACACCATAAGATCTCACCTATAAGTTGAACCTAGTGAACAAAACAAACAAAAGAGCAAAACAGAACCAGAGGCATGGAAATAAGGAACAGACTGACAGTGATTTGGTCTGATGCTTTTTAACAGAAGATACATGGAGAATAAGAAAGATGAAATAATGCAATGCCTTTGAGCTTTCAGCTGCATATGTACAAACTAATTAAAAAGTAATTTACTAAGGGTAAATTGTGAAGAAATAAAAATTAATCTCACCAAAAACTAGGAGTAGAAAAACACTTAAAGATGCATACAAAGCTGGGCATACCCTATACCGCACCATAATTACCAGTGCAGTTGGGGAGAAGTGCAGATGTGGTTTGGCATATTTGTTTCTAACTAAATTACTGTTTTAATTTATCATCTCTACCATGTAATATTTATTAAATTGAAACTCATAGAGTCAGAGTTGTAGCTTCTACAGGACATTAATAATATGCTAGTAAAATCAATTGATATCTCTTAAAGTAATATATAAATTTATTATTTTCAATAAAATAACAACAATGTCTTAGTAATTAAATAAAAAAAATTAAATTTGTATAGAGAAATATGTCAAAATATAAGTTAGAGAACTATGAAGTTTTTTTTATTTTATGTTTTGCTATATCAAAACATAGTATAAATAGGTTGTATTCATAAATCATAATATTAATAAAGGAAAAACAAATAATAAAATATGGAAGTATTACCTTTTTTAGTATCTATAAAAAGTCAATATTTGACAAAGATACTAGGAGCTAAATTCAATGGGTAATTTCATTTGTTTATTTGGTTAAACATCTGAAAGACAATTAAAACGAAAGCCTTCTTATCGGCATATAAAATAAAATCACAAATAAACTGATGTCTTAAGTGTAAAAGAAAATATCTCCCAGGAAAATTTAAATGACTATTACCTATACACTCTGCAGTTTGGGAAACTGTCAAAATTGCAATGAGAATTTCAAGTTGTAAAATAAAATGTAGATATTATTTATCCATATAAACATTTTTGAACACTTGTGCATTAATTTTTTTAAAATAGAAAAAGAAGTCTTGAAAAAAATATTTGTAATCCAGTTGAAATACACAACTTTCTATTGTTAAAAAAAAGAGAGAAAGAAAAGACCAGCCTTGAAAATTCACTGAGCAGACAAAACCAGTTTAGTCATACAAACAAAGTTTGATTTAGCTTATTTTGCAAAACTAACTTGTCCTGGGTCATTTCTTGGTTATGCCTCTGGAAATCATAAGTAAAACTTGAACTGTTTCCCAAGGTTGATATAAGGTGACCACTGTAGGTTCTAATATTATAACCAATTGCTGTGAAGAAAAATGTTACTGCTTTCTCACTATATGAGGTGCTTTATAACAAGATACCCCTGAGCTTCATTCCATTTTTAGTTTGAGTGTTCCTGGTTTACAAACTGTTTTTTGGGGATGTGTACAATAATCTTTTACTAATTACTGCTTCAGTGACTTACTGGTTTTTCTTCTGTTCTTTCTTAACTTTTGACACTATACACAAAAAACTCTTACAATGGAAAGAAAAAGATAACTCAGTGGGAAAAGCATAATATCAGATAATTCACAAAGAATAAATGAACTAGTCAAGAAAGTTTGCTCCAGTTCAAGAGTAGAAAAAAACTAGAATAAAACTATATCTCTATATCCATTAGATAGGTACATTTACTAAGACCTATAATATTTTTCCTGAAAGAATAAAAGATACTATTAGACCTTTTTAGCAGAAATATAAAGTGTTATAGCCTTTTTTAGGCATGTATCTATCAACATCTACTAAATTAAAATTAAGCATTCCTCTGACTGAGCAATTCCATTTTAGGAAATTATTCCAATATTTAAGATAAATGATATTTATTGCAGTAAATTTTGAAATAAGCAAGAATTGTAAACAAAATCACTGGCAATCAATAGGGAAATCACTGAATGGATTGTGACAAATTCCTCCCATAATTGTATTATACAATCATTTCAAAAACTAAATTAGAGCAATGACTGATGATTTAGTCTTAAAGAGATTTCCATATGGTAATTCTGAGTGAGAAAAGCAAGCTATCAAAAAAAATGTTTATATTAAGATCTTGTATTTGGTAAAATAAAAAATGACCAAAATGTTGTATAAATATGTCTATATGTCTATATATATATATATATATATATATATATATAGTAAACATATATACATATGTTTACTATGAGTGTGTTTGCATATATATAAGAATATGTGTGTATATGTAGCATACATATATGATTACATAAATATAGAGAAAAATATGGAATTAGTAACACTAGGCTTTTAATATATTAAATGGAAAGGCAAGATTGAAAGGAAGGATGTTGATGGATGGGAGAAAAAAAGGACAAAAATCCATCCAGAATAAAAATAAGTATTATCTGATTTTATTTATGTCAGTTTGTATATTTGCATGTGTGAGAGGGAGGGAATAAAAAATATACAAATGCATGCATAGTTGACTGCTACGAAATTGTTAAAGGAATAAAAGAGTAAAGCCAGGTTAGTTATACAAACAAAATCATACAATACAAAAAAGAAAAATGAGAAATAAATCAGTTGATGTTTATACTGTACTTGTAAGTAAAGATTAAATAAAAATATACATGCAAGTGAAGACTAAAATTTTTCTTGTCCTCTACATGTCATAGTTACTGTTTTTCTCATTACAACATAGAAACCATTGCTACTGGATTTGTCATATCCTTTTGCCTTGAAGATCCCTCTCTCCATCCCACCTCTGCAGAGATAACACCTCTCCCTGACACCCCCCACACACACATACACACATACACTCACAAGTAGTCATGTGCTACAGATTTGTTCCTATGAAATCAAACTTTAGTATCAGTTCATAAGTAACAATGAAGAACTTTAACATGAAATTCATTGTTAACATACCACAACAATATTGCCATTTTTATGAAATATGTGGCAGTTTTGTCAGATTTTAAACTTTTAAGTGAGTCAATGCCTCACATAGTGTATTCTTTATGAAGACAAAAGGAAACCTATTTTTACCAGAGCCAAGGATAATTGTGTCCTTAAGTACTTTAAAATACACTGGGAACCACATAACTGATCTGGATTTGTTATCTTGGCTGCTAGAGGGAGTGGTGTCAAACATTACTCCCAGCTTCATATATTTTTATTACTTTATTGAATCTTTACTCCAAATATCTCACTTATCTTTAGCTGGTTTAACCTAGGACTATTTTAAGTCATTTAAAATATTCTAGGTCAATGTAGTTTATACATACATATGCACAAATAACAATAAGACTCCTGAAACAAGAAGCAAATAGCCCATCACTGACTTGTGGGCACTCCCCTCCAAAATAGATCTTAGCAACACAGACTAAGGGTGACTACTGTTCCTGAACAAGGAGGAATTAAAACTGATATCATAACTCATATATTAGTTTATATTTTTATTTAAAAGAAACTAAATATATGTGTATTCTTGTTATAGAAACAAATACAATTGCTGTGTTTTTATATTCTCAAAATAAAGAACCTCTACAATACCAATAGGTATTTATATCTGAACTTGAGGAAGGCAAAAAGGTAACAAGTATCCCTTAAAGAATTCTCTCCATGGAAACCTAACAACGTCAAATTTTACCCTAGGTTTCAATGCATTCTAAAGCATAAAATGGAGTGAGAAGAGCTTCTTTAACAAATGGTGCTGGGAGAACTGGACAGGGACGTGCAAAAAAAATGAAACTAGACCACCAACTTACATCACACACGAGAATAAACTCGAGATAAATCAAAGACTTAAATGTAAGCTGTGACACCATAAAAGTCCTAGAGGAAAACATAGGCAGAAAAATTTAAGATATCCCACTTAACAATATCTTCACGAATACATCTCCAAAGGCAAGAGAAATAAAGAAAAAAGTAAACAAATGGGACTACATCGAACTAAAGAGTTTCTGCTCAGCAAAAGAAAACATCAGCAAGATGAAAAGGAAACCAACCATATGGGAAAACATATTTGCCAACAATATGACAGACAGGGGACTGATCTCCAAAATATTTAAAGAGCTTATACGACTCAACATCAAGAAAACAGACAACCCAATTAAAAAATGGGCAAGGAACCTGAACAAACACTTCTCCGAAGAGGACATACAGAAGGTCCATAGACACATGAAAAAATGCTCAACATCATTGGTCATCAGAGAGATGCAAGTAAAAACCACAATGAGATACCACTTTACACCAGTCAGAATGGCCATCATCAACAAATCAACAAACAACAAATGCTGGCAAGGATGTGGAGAAACGGGAACCCTACTGCACTGTTGGTGGGAATGCAGACTAGTGTAGCCACTATGGAAAACAGTATGGAATTACCTCAAAAAACTAAAAATGGAACTGCCTTTGGAACCAGCGATTCCACTGCTAGGATTATACCTGAAAAAATCTAAAACCCTAATTCAAAAAAAGTTATGCACCCCTATGTTCATAGCAGCCCTGTTTACAATAGCTAAGTACTGGAAACAGCCTAGGTGCCCATCTGTAGATGAGTGGATCAAAAAACTGTGGTACATTTACACAATGGAATACTATGTAGCAGAGAGAAAGAAGGAACTCCTGCCATTTGCGACAACATGGATGGAACTAGAGAGAATTATGCTTAGTGAAATAAGCCAGGCAAAGAAAGAAAAATACCATATGATATCACCTAATACAGGAAACTAAAGAACAACACAAACAAATGAACTAAATAGGACAAAGAGTAGAATAGCAGTCAATAGGGGGGAGGGGGGAGGGAGAGAAGGGGGATAAGTAAGGGAAGGGTCTAGTCAAGGAACGTGTATAAATGACTCATGGACATGGACAACGGGGAGGGATATGATTGTGGGAGAAGGGGTTGGCTGGGTGGGGGGGAGCAATGGGGGAAAATGGGACAACTGTAATTGAAAAACCAAAAAATAAAAGGAAAAAAAATTAAAAAAATAAAACAAAATAAATAAATAAAAAGGTACATTTATAGGGCAACAGATGTAAGTAGCCAGCTTCTTTGAAATTGTATGGAATCCAGTCTCTTAAAAGAAGTAAAGTACAGGAAGAACAGCTAGCCCAATTTTCTTTGCTTCAACTAACATTTTCTTCCATAAGCTTATTTGTGTCAGCATGATAATCAAAGCCAAAAAGGTTCATAATGCTCTCATTCAAAGAAAATGACTAATAGTTAATTATCTAGCTTTGGAGCTTCTTTTCTTTGCAAAAAAAAATTATCGCAGTTTTATACAAAACACAGCAGGGAAATAAGTAAGCACTTACAACTGACACACACACACACACACACACAGTTAATTTTAAAAATAGATTTACTGAATTTCCTAAAATGTTTCTTGTTACAGCCTTTTCAGCAAAAGAATGTATGTTGTCTTACACTTAAAAAAATAAATACTATATTTGTCTCGAAATAAAATTATAGAAAAGCATTTAGATCACTGAGAGTCAAGAAATAATATACTGTATCTACTATATCAAAAGAGCAAAACCGCTTCTCATTTTAACAAACCTTTACTCAAACAACATAAGAAAAACATAAAAATTAAGCAGAAGAAACACAATTATTTGGGGAAATTCCAGAAAATAAGTAAATTTAAAACCTCATATGAGGAGCCATCTTCAAACCTACACAAAAATAAGGCAGAATTTTTTATTATAAACACAAATTGTTACTTTGCTACAAAATATCATTCTATGGTTAACAGTTCAATGCAAATAGAATATATTTAAAAAGCCTAATTTCTAATATGTATTTTTATATATAATAAAAAGGATGTAGGCAAGAAAGCGCAGATATTCTGCGTTAGCCAATTCCCTTCGGTCAGATGGAGCACCTGAGGCAGTTGGACTCCATTTCTCCAGCACGATGGCGGCCATCTAAGAGCAATGTAGGTGCTGCGCAAGGGGCGGGCTACCACCTGTTCGTCACCAATAGCATCAGGAATGTCCCACGCAGTACATGCATTTAGCATAAGTTCTGAATTCTTGAACCCTAAGCAGCAGACACCCAGGTGGCACTCGGAGTGAATAAAAGTACTCTATTTAGAGGTGGCTCAAGTACACAGCAGATCCCTCAGTCTAATAATAATTTGACTGCATTGTTATTATTTTAAAATGTTCTGATTATATCAATCCAATTGCTTCATCATTTCAGCAGGAAACAATGCTAAGATTAAACTATTGAATATATTCAGGATTCCTGTATCCCTGTCTCCAATGTGAGAGGTATTCAATGAAGAAAAGTCTAGCATCTTTCAAGGATACTGCCAATGAAACACGAGAGGAAAATGCTAGCACATCCGGTCTGACCAGTGTGGCTCAGTAGGTTGGGCATCTTTCCGCAAAGCAAAATGCCACAGGTTCAATTCTGGTCAGGGCACAGGCCTGGGTTGAGGATTTAGTCCTGGGTGGGGCACATGCAAGAGGCAACTGATGGGTATTTCTTTGTCGTATCAATGTTTCTCTCTCTCTCTTTCTCCCTTCCCCTTTCTCTAAAAATAACTAAATAAAATCTTTAGGGAGCAGCTTTGGCGCAGCAGCAGGAACCCCTGTCTGAAGATGAGACTCATTGGAGGGAGCGGCACAAGCACCCCCCCCACCGCCCCATGACGTGGTATAGCTGCTGGACACTTTCTTTCCTTCCTCCACCCCAAAAGGATGATATGAGACGTGAAAGAAGAGGATGCACACAGGATATAATCTATTAATTTGGGAGAAGGGGAAGACGCGTGGGTGCGAGAGAGAAGCGTGGCTAGGTGGCCTCCTGTAGGACCCCAGCTGGGGACTCAACCCACACCTAGAAGCCGTCTCAGGGCAGAGGAGGTCGTGGTGCGGCTGAGCCCCTCGGTTGGCAATGGGGAAAGCTCCCGCCAATAGGCTCTGCCTCGGGGAGAGGTGAAAACCGCCAGAGACAAACCCACCATCTTTGCTTGTGGTTGGTTGGTTGGTTGGTTGGTTTCTTCCTCCATTAAAGGAATAAAGCACATATTTTGTGTGTGCAGCTACACACCTTGAACCCTAGTGAAGGGAGGGAGGTTCAGTCTGGAGTTCTGCAGGGAGAGTCTGGAGGGGGAGGCCCTGGTGAGAGTCTCGGGGGAGTGGCTGTGGGATTTTTGGGGTCGATACCCCTGGGCTCCACAACAGCCATCTTCCTTGATAAGAGCTAGCCCCTCCCAGGGGAAAATCAATCACCTTACCCTGTGGGATACTGATCTCGCCACTTTCTAGAAATCCCCTCTGAACAACCTCTAAAATCCTGCTGACTTCTCCACTCAGGACTTTTGTTGTTCTTTTTTCAGTTTTGCTCTGTCTTGGTGTTCTTTTTTTTTTTTTTTCCCCTGCCTTCTCTGCCATACTGCATCTTAACACTTACTGAGGCAGCAGGAACATAAACAGACTCAGGGGTCGTCCAAGATTGGTAGTAGGAAACAGCCAATCCACACACTATCCTGAGAAGTAGACTGGTGCTCCCCCATCACAGGAGAGCCACAGAAACATCCTTCCAGCATCCAGTAGACCCAAAATCTGGCCCACGAACCCTAATAGGAGCTCTGCCCTGCTAAGACTTATGCAACCATTGTGGAAAACAGTATGGAATTTCCTCAAAAATTAAAAAATGGAACTGCCTTTTGACCCAGCAATTCCACTGCCGGGAATATACCCTAAGAATCCTGAAACACCAATTCAAAATAATCTATGCACCCCAATTTTCATTGCAGTGCCAACTATTGGAAACAGCCTAAGTGCCCACCTGTAGATGAGTGGAGCAAAAAACTGTGATACATCTACACAATGGTATACTAGGCAGTTGAAAGAAAGAAGAAGGAATTCCTACCCTTTGGGACACCATGGATGGAACTGGAGACTATTATGTTAAGTGAAATAAGCAAGTCAGTGAAAGACAAATACCATATGATCTCACTTATAAGAGGAACCTAATGTACAAAATAAACTAACGAGAAAAACTGAACCAGAGACATGGAAACAGGGGACAGACTGACAGCTGCCAGGTGAAAGGGGCGAGGGTGAAAATGTTGGAAAGAAGGGGATGGGAATAGTCACAGAACATGTATGAATGACCCATGGACATGGACAACAAGGTGGGGATGGAATGTAGGAGCAAGGGGTGGGGTATGAAGGAGGAGAACAAAGGGGAGAAATTGGGACAACGTAATAGGATAAAAAAGAATTAAAAAATGAAAAAAATAACAATGAATAAAATCTTTTTAAAAAGGAAAACGATGTCACA
This sequence comes from Furipterus horrens, assembly GCF_987537825.1. Classification (NCBI taxonomy): domain Eukaryota; kingdom Metazoa; phylum Chordata; class Mammalia; order Chiroptera; family Furipteridae; genus Furipterus; species Furipterus horrens. Next base: position 110,493,871 of record NW_028327172.1, on the reverse strand, counting down.
TCTATTTGAATAATATATTTTCAACAAAAAAATTCTTAAATATAAGTTTTGGAAAATTTTATTATGTGAAAACAGTTTTGGGGGGTTAGATAGCTTCAGTTATATCATTTAAGTTGGGCTAGGAAGGGATACTAGTGTCCACTAATTTATCCACTCATATTTCCAACCACTCATTCAAAACACATTATGAGCTTTTATGCCTATAATTCTGAAAGATTGCTATTGGTGAAACTTGTGTAATGGAGAACTATCAATGGGTTCCTGCTTTCAGAATTGGCAATATAATATCAGACCAATCATTAAGTGAGTACTATGGTCACTTCATAAGTGAGTTTTGCCTCTTTTAGTTCAACAGTATATTGGCATATCCACTTGGCTAACATGCTGATATCACATGTTTATACATTAATAAAATATTCAAACAAGTCATTTGAAGCAAAATAAAAGATGCAAAGGTCTCTGTGTTAAGTTAAACTCTTCTGATCTCTTAATTCAAAGAAGCTTTTCTGAATTCCTCCTTGTCATGAGGAACGCTCCTAAGGCATATTCTCTTCTCCCAGAGGCTATGACCTACTGGAGGTTACACAGTTGTGTTTGAAACTGGCTTTTGAAGTCCCACCTGCCTTGTCCTAGGACAGCAGTGTGGAGACTTCTTTGCAACTTCCCACCTGCTTGAAGTGAGGCACCCATGGTTTTCTATCAGTGTCACATCGCTTCCCTGCAGGTCATCTCTACAAAAACAGGTTTTCCAGGTAATTCCTTCTTCCTACTCTTCTGTTCTACTCTTTTCTCTCATAAACAGAACAGTAACAATGAAGAAAAAAATAACTTACCTATTTTCTAACATTCTTCATAAGCCTTATTCCACTCTATAGTATTACTGTACTTTGTTCCCAATAAGGGACTTAATTACTATGAGGATAAACTATAGTATCAGTTCACTTCATTTTTGTCTTCTTCTTTCTCTTAGGGCATAAAAAATATATAGAAAAAATAATAATCTTTAGCAAGTACCTAGTGCTGGGTATTTTTAATTTTTTCTCATTTTAGCTTCATAATAAACCTATCATTATTTTGATCACTGTAAGAATAAACAAACTTCTGTAGAGTGAAGTCTCAGGGAAACATGGATTTTCTAGTATATCAACTTCTACTATATGTAGAATTTAGTTCTGTAATTATTAATTTCAGAGGAATGATGAACTTTATACAACAGAATTATAACTTGGAAAATAATTTGTCTCAAAAGGAAAAGCATACTCTTATGGGAAAGGCTACTCTAAGGATGGCATAAAACAATAGTTGGATTAAGGTAAATGCCACAACCAATGTGCAAAGCCCTTCTCAAGTCAAAGAGCAAAATCAAAATAAAACACCGGGGAAATTTTCTTTGGTTGAAGGGGTCAGAATAGTTTCTAAGGAGGAGATAGTCTTTGGGCTCTGTCTTGAGTGAAAGAGACAATTATGTAAAATGAAATGTGTCTGTGCTGGAGGACCAGGCTTGGGGGAAGGGGTGCTGAACAAGCTCCCAGCTGATGTTAATGGCACATGGGCATGAAGGCGAGGAAGGGTGGCATGAGCTCAAGGAGAAACATGTAGTTCCCAAAACTAGAATGTGGATTTTGGCTATGAAATGGAGAAAGATGAATTTGTAAATAGCACTGTTAAAGTCTGGAAAAAAAAAATTAAGTTGCCTGGTAATCTTGGGAGCCAGTATTTAATTTCATTGGCATAATCTAAACTTTCTGGTTAATGCATTCTCCTAATAGGCTATACTTGGTGTTGCAACTCATTCATTATTGTTAAACCAGTATTCCAATAACCCTTACTTACAAGTAAGAGCTTCAGTATACAGCTTCTGTGGTGCTTAGAGTCTATTTTTATAGTATACTCAAGACTTCTGCTTATATAACAGTCCTGTTTTATTTGTTTTTCACATCAATCACAATTTATTGAAGTATTTTATGTAAATTCAAGGGCATATTCACAATATGCAGTGGAAAAAAGATTTTTATTCTGACATTTATTGCTATTTGAAATTTAGATAACATTTAGGCAGAAATTACAGTTTCACTCCAAAGAAACTACACAGTTTATTGATATCTAAGGACTATTAAAATCTTAACATAAAGTAATTTAGATGGACTAAAAATCGTTTTTTCTAGATTTAGAAAAATGTTTAGTCTTTGTAGTTCTTATTTTGTATGCAGGATTTTATTTCAGAAAAACATAAACTGCCTTGATTACCAATTATGCAATCTTATTCCTACAGCGGTAGGGAGAATTATACTGTCACTGTCAACTCTTGACTTTTATAGCACTCCAAATGCTTGTTTAGAAAGGCCAAATTATAATTCATATTTTAGTGTTTTCAGTATTATGACTTTGCTACATATAAACAGGTTTTTAAAACCTTCATTTTGCCATTAACTTACATATTTTATCTTAGGCATATTAAGAGCTTATACTGAATTTCCTTTCCTTAGACAAATTTTAAATAAAATTAGTAAATATAGAAATAACATATAATCATTTATGCTTTAAATGTCACTGGAGTTTCGCAATACCAATTATTTAATATTGTTTTTAATATGCCCAGTATATTTGTTTAAGACTTGAGACTTAAATATATAGTTCCTGATATTTCTTCTTTTATAATACACACTTTATTTTTCCTCTGTTCATGATAGATTTATATGTAGAAGATTCACCATATTTCTTATATAGGAATATAAAATAAAAAGAAGTATCTATACATGTTTAGCCAAAGGAGAAGTATCAGGACAGACAGAATTTCTCAGCCATGGAGAATTCTAATAGCTTGTAAGACAGCAGATTTTTAAAGGCTCTTGAAGTTCACAGACTATCCAGTGATATGAAAATACCATTCCAGTGGTTAAACCATATAAATTTACTTGGATAACATTTGTATTACAATTTTGCTTTCTAGCAGTGTAGGCTTATCTATTGAACACCCAATTTCATAGAGTGTTTTTAATTATACTACTTTGCCTGTGATTGCTGGTATATAAATCAGATGATATATTAAGAGATTAAAAAGATTCTTGTGATTTAAAAAAAGTCAAATATCACTGATTGATGCTTTTTCCTGTCTTTGCAGTTAGGTTAGAATAAATACTATGTTTACATCCATTCATTTAGGCACCCACCAACTCTTTCCTTCCTGATTCACCCAATATTTATTAAATATCTAGTATGTGGGCCAAGTGTTGTAAATATATTGACTGATTGGATTCATTTCCAATGAACAATTCTTTTAAAAATATATTATTACATTTCTTTCATATAATACATACAACTATGTAAATATGTATATACAATTTTTTAGAATTCTGAAAAAAAAAGTTAATATAGATGGACGGAACCTAAGATCTTGCCCCATCTGTAAAAAACAAAAAAATTGTAGTTGGGGGTGGCCTTGAAAATGTAGTCCTTCTATTGTGTTCACTTCTTTTAAACTGTAATTTAAAACAAACAAACAAACAAATAAAACCTCATTGCCTGAATCTGTCTCTTTTAATATTTTCAATCTTACATTTTTTAAAAATATGAAATAAAAATTAACAAAAATTATTTTTGCATTTTCATTTCTTCCTTCTGATCCAAGTGAATCAAGCGATTCTTATATGGATCCATTACACCAGAAAATTGAAGGTTTAAACATTAATAAAAGAGACAAGAAATTTCCAGTATGAAAGTATGAAAAAATAGAAAATTTGTCATCTTCAAAGGAAAGGAAAATAAAACTAGATATGAAAAAATTGACTGTTGGTACAAAAGAAATGAACAGTGAAACCTAACTATAAAATGTTTAATGCTTTGAACTACATAGTGCATCCATTAATATACTTCCATGACATGAAATATTAAAGAGATTGAGCTGGGTCCTTTCAGTGTATAATGCACTACCTGAGATAAAGTTTTGAAATGTTAATGAATTCTGTAAAGCCATTGGAGCTCATCTGTTGTCTGAAAGTGTATGAAAGTTTGTGGTAACTAACTCACAGTTCAATGTTTTCCAAATAATCTGAAGCTGCCTGTATACCTACCTATGGGGCTTTATTTTATTTTGAAAAAGTATGTAATACATCAGGAAAGTTGACTGTTGTATATAAATTCTTCCCATGGCACATATTAAACATCTTAGAGCATTAACTGAGCATGCAGGCTTTGCACATAAATCCCCAAGGGCAATGAGAATTAACTGCCCCTACCCAACTCCCAAGTTGATAGGTCTCAAAATTTAGAAAAAAAATGACATAATTACAACGTCTCTCTCTCTCTAAATTTCAGTTTCAGAGATTTTGATACCATTGTCTTGGCTGGGTGTTCATGGGTTTGTAATTGTCACATAATTGCCAGGGGATTATGATAAGTTAGGCACTGATAATTCATTCTGAGCAGAGACTTGGGGCAAGTTTTGGAAGCTGGAATTACATATAAATAGTGTCTGTCTCCAGAGAAAGAATATCATTTTGTATAAACAAACTACCATTGGTCAGAAAGGGGCTTTTGTCCACACATGACCTCAGTGGCCCCAATCATGAGGTATATATAGTTCTATTAATACAATTTTAAAGTACATAATAGTTAATATAGGATCCTTTTCTTTCCTGTGTATTGTGAGAACACATTTATAATGCTTTGTGAAATTAGTTAAGTCAAGGGACTATAGTCAAACCTAAGAGATTGCTCAGGACTGTTACTGTTCTGGGTCCCTGTAGTTGTCTTGTACTACCTGAAGGGAGATCTATGCAAAAGCTGGTATTCTGCTGCCAAATTTCTTTAAACCAAAGAGGTCCTTAGAGAAAAGAGCATTTTGTTTTCTCCTAGAGCAGTTAAAACCTTGCAGCCTAGTCTAAGTAGTAGAATCATCTCAAGATCTTATATTAAACAATGATGTGGCACTTAAAAAGACAACATGTAACTCATGTTCCTCTTTTTTCTCTCTACAATCACAATGGAATAAAGATGCAAGAATATATTTTGTTCCATTATTCCATTTTAATTGTATAGGAGTGGGCAACAGTAGGTTTACTGTGCCATTATGACATTATTTTGTGTTAATGAAGCTATTGTAGTAATCATAACCCACATGTCTTTTTCAATATGAACAACTGTAAACAGAACTTGGACCACCCCTGTTGAACTTTAAATCTATGGTAAAACTAGTGAATATAAGGTTAGGTTGTTTCTGTCATTGTTTCTTTGTTTGTTTATAGCACTTTTATCTCTGGTATGTGTCCCCACCATAGATGAACTGACAGCCTAGGCATGTGCTTCAACTGGAAATTGAACTTACGGCCTTTTGGTTTATGAGACAACACTCCAACCAACTGAGCCATACCAGCCAGGGCTGGTGAACAAATTTTTATTTATCATTATTTTATAATGCTATAAAATGAAGTGAATCATAACTTTTCCATACAGGAGAAAGGTTTATATGATTCCCAGATCTCTTTATACATGGTCCAACATTTTGAGAATGCAGAATGAGGAATTTAAAGCAAGAAGGACCTTTCAATATTACCTATTCATTTCACCCAGAACAATGAATATACTCAACCAAAACTATACAGCCCATTACCAACATGAGACAAGACTAGGAACCAGATTTCCCAGCCTTCCAATTCCATTCAATTGCTTCACTGAATTATGCTGCTTGCATTGACAAAGTGTGGCAACTGAGTGCCTGATTTCAAGTATCAGATTTCCCATTTACTTTATAGCCTTTATCCTATTAAAAATGTAAGTCAGATAATGACACTCCTTCTTTCAAACTCTCCAATTGCTTATCACCAGACTCAGAATAAAAGCCAAAACCCTTAAAATAGCCTATATTCTTTCGCTGTCTGTTCTCTCCTCCTTACTTGTCTTACTTTGCCTCTTGCAACAGTCTTTAGGTGCTGCCATATTATCTTTCTTGCTTTTGCTCTCAAGGACACTTGGTCCAGCTCACCTCTTAACTTGGCTTGTGCTGTTGCCCCTCCCTGTAGAGAATTTTCCTCTGATTATCTTCCTCACCAACTCTTGTTTCCCCAAATATCAAAATCTTCTCGCTGAGGTCTTCTCTAATATCCTATAGTGTGACCTTCCATTCTCAACACCCAACCCTCTTCATTCATTAACCTATTTCTTTCCCTGCTTTATTTATATATATCTTTCTGCTTTTACCAAAATGTAAACTCTACAAACTCCCAAAATATGAACTGTTGTTTATTTTTGTGCATTCTGTATACTGCTATTTTCTCTGTGCCTAGAAGAGTGTTTGGCACATAATAAGTAGTCAAGTATCTATTGACTGTTAAATTTCATACTTTATTTTTCTCATACGAGGGAACCACAAGAAGAAAGAGGTGAACTGATTTTTTCTGCTAATATCATAAAGGAATTCCACCTCACTCAAAGCAGTTTAAATTGTGCTACTCATATATGAATAACTATTTGTTTCTTTAAAAATAAAATCTTCTGCAAGATTCTTAAGAGATGACTAGGAATTCTTACTGTTGTATAATCTATGTTTCTCACAGTCAGGGTTAACCAGATAAAAAAATTCTGTTCCTCATTTAAAACATAAAATACAAAGCACCTATTCAAAAAAAAAAGGGGGGGGGGATGTAAATCAAAGAACCAAGAGAATATCAAATCATAGACCAAGATTTATTAAAATCAAGAAAATATAGAGAAAACAAGATGGCGGAGGAGTAAGTGGAAGCTACACTAACCTCCTCCCAGAACTAGTCTGGATTTACAACTTAATTTTGGAGAAATCATCTGGAATACCTAACGGAGCACTAGCTGGAGAGAAGCCTTATAACCACGGAGAGACAGAAAAGGCCGCTACATCACAACGTGACCAGTAGGGAGTGTGGAGATGCGGAAGGGCTGGATGGGCTCCCACGGGTGGCAGCTGAAGGGACTGAGAAACAGCTCAGCAGCCAGGGATTCCCCCTGAAAAGGGCAGGGTCTAAACCCCCAGCAGAGCTCCCCAGCCTACAGCAACAGAGTAGAAAGTAAAATAGTTTCCAGCTGTGAAAAGCAAAAAGCCACAGAGTTTCTTGCTAGGTGCAGAGAAACAGCAGGAGAAAAAGAGCTCTTGGGCGGATAACATACAAAAATGTTTTGCCCCCACTTACCCTGGGCTCAAGCAGAGGGAAGGCAGAGAGGACTAGGACTTACGGAGAGTTTGGTGTGGTGGCTTTGAGGGCAGAGCTGGGGAAGCGGCCGGCCGGGACCTAGTGCGGACTCATCCCCACACTGCAGGCAGACCATTCCCCCCCAAGTGGCATCAGCCTGAGGGGAAGCAAAAGCCCTGCCTACAGGAATTAAGCTGCCACACCCACAGTCCTTAAGCCTGATTGCTAATCACAGATTGAATAGATTAACAACTAAAGAAGACAGACAAAGGCAATAAATCCCTGGAAGTCTCCAACAGGCTGCCTAGGGCCAGACTGGTACAGGATCTGACACCACCAGGAGCAGATCCAGGAAGTGCAGATCACTCTAAGAAGCACCAACAAACAATAGGAGTCACAAAAATGGGGAGACAGAGAAACAACCCCCCATCAAAAGGAAAGGTAGAATCCCCAGAAAGAGTGCTAAATGAAATAGAGGGGAGCAAACTATCAGATATGCAATTCAAAACATGGATTATGGAGAAGCTCAATGAGCTCAGAGGAAACTACAAAGAACTCCAGAAAAACTACAGGGAACTTACTGAGAATTACACAAGCATAAAAAAGGACATGGAAACTATCAATAAGAGCCAGGAGGAAATGAAGAATACTATCTCTGAATTGAAGAACACAGCAGAAGGAATTAAAAGCAGGCTGGAGGAAGCAGAAGATCGGATCAGCGAGCTGGAGGACAACTTAGACAAAAACTCCCAGACAGTGCAACAAAATGAAAAAAGACTGAACAAGACTGAAGAGGCTCTAAGACAGCTGCAGGATAACATGAAACGTAATAATATTTGTATCATAGGAATTCCAGAAGGAGAAGAAGAAGAGCAAGGGATAGAAAACCTCTTTGAAAAACTAATGACAGAAAACTTCCCTAACATGAGGTGAGAAAGAATCATGCAAGTCCAGGAAGCACAGAGGGTCCCAATGAAGATGAACCCCAACAGGCCCACTTCAAGACACATCATAATTAAAATGCCAACATTCAAAGACAAGGAGAGAATCCTAAAAGCAGCAAGAGAGAAACAACTAATAACATACAAGGGAGCTCCAATAAGGCTATCATCAGATTTCTCAGCAGAAACACTACAAGCTAGAAGGGAATGGCAAAAAATATTCCAAGCAATGAAAAACAAAGGCCTACAACCAAGAATACTCTACCCAGCAAGGCTCTCATTCAAAATGGAAGGTGAAATAAGGAGTTTCCAAGATAAAAGGAGGCTAAAAGAATACATCTCCACCAAACCAGCATTGCAAGAGATGCTAAAGGGTCTGCTTTAAGAAGATGAAGAAACAGAGAGAGACAGAGAGGAACACGAGTACAAAGGGGGAAAATGACAATGAATAAGTACTGAAAGAAAGAAGGAACTTCTACCATTTGCAACAACATGGTTGGAACTAGAGAGAATTATGCTTAGCGACGTAAGCCAGCCAACAAAAGAAAAATACCTTATGCTATCACCTATTACAGGAAACTAATGAACAACACAAACAAATGAGCAAAATTGAACAAGAGGTATGTAAACAAGGAATAAACTAACAGTAACAAAGGGGGAGATGGGAGGGAGAGAAGGGGGTAAGAAGGGGAAGGGTTTAGTCAAAGAACATGTATAAATGACCCATGGACATGGACAACTGGGTGGAGACTGAATGTAGGAAAAGGGGGCAGGGTTCAGGGAAGCAAAAGGGGGGAAAAAAGTGGGACAACTGTAATGGAAAAACAAAAAAAATTTTAGTGGGGAAAAAATGAAAATATAAAGAATAGAAATGCAAGTTCAGTGAATATTAGAAGGACAAGGATTTTCCTTCACACTGTATATTTTTCTCCCTATCTGATCCCTCCAGAGTTTGGCATTCTAAAGAAATAAGTTAATGACATAAGTTTCTTTGCATAAAACTAATAAGACCAGTTGTTAATAGAGGTTTTTTTTTTTTTTTTTTTTTTTTAACTAAGACTTTGACTGGAATGTCATGCCTGAAGGAGACATGCTTGGGCTTTGGTTGTTACCAAAAAGCCCTGAGGAACTGGGACTGACTTTCAAAGGTAATAAAAGTCCACGAGATAAAAGGCCTGGTACCTTGAATGAATGCGTGGTCCATGGCAATCTTTCCAGGGAAGGAATGAAGGTTGTTTTCCTAAGACATGGCTAGATGGGACCTTAAGGCACAATGGAAAACCAGAATGACTTGGAAAAGGCAGGTGTTTACAGGCAAGGCTGAATGCCAGGTATGTGGTTCTGCTTCTGGGCCTTGAAGGGCAGACTGAAGGTCACCCTAAATATTCCTTGTGTAAGTTCCAGCAAAGCAGAACTAAAGATCATAAGTGATCATTTTATGCTCTTGTTGTGTTTATGCAAATGAACAGGATAAATTAAAACTGGACTTAATGTAGTCACTTTAATGACAAGGAGGGTAATCTTAGGGAGAAAAACCATGATTCAAGGAAAATCACAATGCTCAGTGTAGACTATAAAGTAGTGCAGCTAACCGTCTTTAAAGTTTCTTTTCATTTAAAGTTTCTTTTCATATGTAAGTTAAACTATGTCTGTGGCATTATCAAAGATGTTTAATTTACAGGCAAGAAGAATGTCAAATGCCTTGCAACTGGATGTCTTTCCGATAAGACACTCCTACAGATTTAAAGACTTGTATGTGGGTTATGTTACATAAATTAACATGTGTTTTCTGTTTTCAAAGGGCATAAGCCTACGATCTCATTACCTGACTGATTGTCTGTACATATAGGCCTCACTTAATCCTGTCTGCATCGCTGCCTCCTGAGACTCAATGGTTCGGCTGAACTAAGTGGCTGGGTTGGTGAAGAACGGGGTGGTCTGTGGGCTTCACTTTAAAACTGGTTTCTCTTTTCTGTCCTAAAGGCTTGGACGGAAAGAGCCCAGAGGCCTGAGAGGGGGGAAACCTGAAATATTTCCCTCAGCCCAAACTAAGTATAATGGGCAAAAGGGTTTTTGACAGGTGTGATGTACCTGGCACACCTTCCTCCAAAGAAGCCCTTCTTTTCCCTAATGTGGGACATTGAAAAACTAATACCTGTCTTTTATCATCTAGTGGTTATGGATTGAATGATATCCTTTAACCTTGTTGCCAAATCTATTGCCTCCAGAATACAACAAAGATGTCAGCCTGTTAAATCAATCATGCCGTTGTCCAGGGACAGCCAACCGACCTGGAGTCTGCATGATCCTTCCCCATGTGGGAAGGCCACCCTCCCCTCCACACCCCACTCTTATTAGGGATTTCTGGATCCAAGGGTAGGTAGGACGACGACCATGTCCAGCTTGAAGCAGCTAGAGGAGCTTGAGACCTTCACCCATTGTCCTTTGTAAGATTATAAAGGGTCTTAAGTCTGAGAGGGAGGGATTGTTATTTTTTATTGTTAAAATAATTAATTAATTAATTATTTAAAAAAGAAGAAGAATATATGAAAGGGTGAGGCAGGAGAGCTTGTATGTATGACCCATGGGCATGGACATGGGGCGGGGGGATTGTTGGGTGAGGGGTGGTGCTGGGCAAAGGGGAGCAAAGGGGAAAAAATTGGAACTATTGGAACAGTATAATCAATAAAGTATACTTAAAAAAAGAAAAGAGAGAATATAGAATCATAAAAAATAAAGACATTTTCTTAGATAAATTTATTCAATGTTAAATTTACTATTTTGCAGCTTATCAGTTTCATAATTCAACAAAAGCTCATTACAGAAAGTAACAGAGAAATTAGATTCACATGTGAGGAACTATCTTAGATGTGTATATCTGAAATACATATTTTAACAAGTATATAAGAAGCATTTATGTATCTTAGTAAAAAGAAAAGTCCTAAATGCAATCAAGGCCTGAGAAAGTGTGGGAGAGTTACAGACAACATATTTAGATTAGAGACCCATATCACAATCCTTCCAGTTTATCAAGTTATGTTAAAGATTATTTTTAGACCTCAGTATAGTTCAATGTAATCTTGAACAAAAACTTATCAATATTTTGGCTGAGTATCCCTTAAACTTTGCCCTGGCTGGTTTAGCTCAGTGGATTGAGCGTCGGCCTGCGAGCTAAGTGTCGCTGGTTCGATCTTCCAGTCAGGGTACATCAGAGAAGGAAAACTCTGACTCCAAAAAACCTCCACTGCCTTGCGGCATACCTCTTCAGGGGAAAGGCTAAGGGAGTAAACCCCGACAGAAAATCCGGAGCTGGAGTCCCTAAGGCGGTTCGACGTTGTAGTCAACACCGGCAACTCCTGCGGCGCACCTGAACCCAAGCTGTATTGACTCCGTCTTTCCCTTGGATCCTTCAGCTGCGAAGAGAGGGGGGGTCTGCTGCATGGGCAACAGCTGGCCCTCCATATCACCCTGCCCAGGCTCTGTAGCTTCAGCGTCATCGCAAGATGTCGATTCAACACGGGAGGAGACAGATACCATGTCACTCCCGAGTCGGACTGCACAGCCATTCTCGGCCGTGCAGATAGACTCTTAAGAAGCTACACCATCGTCTCTCAAGACGGACGGCTGCCGACGACGATCCCTTAAACTGCTTAAGATTAATTTATTATTATATTAATAAATGCAATTCTTTTAAATCTAGAGATATTTCAAGTTAATAACAGAAATGTTTAAGATAATGAAACCAAACATATTGATATCTTGATATTATATATATTGCTATTTTACATATTAGTAATTTAAAATTTCTATTTATTTATAGTGTGCCTAATTGGAGGAGTATATAATTGAATAACTAATTCTGATATTATTTTAAAGTAGAAATTTTCTTCAGCTTATATATTGTATTGGAACATATAAACACACTTAAGAAGCCATTTATTTATACATTTATTAGAATATTCAAATAGGGCATTTTGTTATACATATAACTGAAGTAGCATACTTATAAAGGCGATCAAATACATTTCTGTGTATAATATTTGAAGGAATTTAAGTTACTGTTTAAATGAGACCAAATACTTACTCCTCAAAATTTTAAAGTGCTTGTTGATGCAGAGGGAAGACAGGAAGAATAAAAGAGAGAAAGAGAGAGAAGAGAGAGGCTGACTAAAAGCATATAAGCTTAAAAGCTTAATAAGGGAATAACCTTTTTGTTCTGTAACTTTAATAAATTGTACATTAATTAAAAGGATAAAAGCACCCTTCAGTGGGTTGAGCACCAGCTTGTGAACAAAAGTATCACTGGTTCGATTCCCAGTCAGGGCACATGCCTGGGTTGCAGGCCAGGTCCCCAGTTGGGGGTGTGCGAGATGCAATCACACACTGGTATTTCTTTCCCTCTCTTTCTCCATCCCCTCCCCTCTGTATAAAAATAAATAAATAAAATCTTAAAAACAAAACAAAACACCCTTAAATATACCAAAGAGTCATTAGAAAACAATCTTTAGCTTCTTAATGAAATGTTATTTCCATTTTCCTATAATCCTGTAAGATTTTCCCTATATCTGTAAAAAAAAAATCTACTTTTGTTAAAATTTAAAATTCTGCTTTTTTCAGTGAACTAGGAGCTGCTAATAAGCCACTTTGCATATTCATTATATACTCAAAATAAAATTTAATTGAGTTAATTGTATTCTTCATTCTGAAATTATTTTCTGGATAAGGTGATGCAAATTTTCTGTCATAAAACTCTTGCTGCCTTTCCTGTCTCACCTTTTCTTCCACAGACCCTGTGTCTCTACCCTCCCTGTGTTGTATGATCCCACTTCTCCCTTAGAGATCTCCTCTACTCTTGGTTTTAACCACTACTTCTCAAATCAAAACCACTCCTTATTTTGGTCTTTGCCTTTGAGCTCCAGCCCCAAATTTCTGATGACCTGCCAGACATTTCTGTAGAGATTTCTTATCTCATCAAATAACTGGGCTTTTAAAAACTGTCAGAATCATTCCTTCAAACCCAAGGTACTCTGTAGTTTTCTCAATTTCCAGGAGGAGCAACATTATTCTTCGTACCTACCAGTAAAAATTTAACAATATTGGTGTTATTTTCTTTCCATCCATTTCCTCCATGCTAAGTGTGTCCCCTTGATAATGTATTCCTCTATGTATTTCTTCTTTTCTATATTCTCTCTACCACCATCACCGCCCCCCCCTCCTCCCTGGCTTCTGCCACCAGAGCTCAGGTTCTGGCCATTTCCTATATGTGTTTATCAGCTGGCTCCCTGTTCTCCTCTGTGCTGTAATTTACCTTACAGGTTGCTGCCAAGGTGATCTACCAACTTGATACACATTGCTCCACTGACCAACCTTAAATACAAATATGGTCCAAACTCATAGCCATAAAGTTAAATGGTCTGCATTCTAGCATCATGTATCTATCTTACTTCTCACTATTTCCTTTGATGGATACTCTAATCTAAGGGCTGGCAAGTGTTTCCTGTAAAGAGTCATTTAGTAAGTATTTTAGGCTTTGTGGGTCCTAGAATCTACAGTCTCAGTTCCAACCACTCAGTTCCACTGTCATAGCACAAGAGCAGCCATAGATACTCTATAAACAAATGGGTGAAACTATGTTCCAACAAAACTTCATTTAAAAGAGCAGTTTAGGGTCAGGGGAGGGGGGCACTGGTTTGGCAGGAGACCCATAAAGAGCTCACATTTGTGTTCACTCCAAGTTTATCTGCTCTTTTTCTCCAGATGCAATCAGCTTCTCACTTCCATAGCCATGTTCACAACTCAAATGTCCCCTCTTTTCCTTTCTGATTATGGAAGACTTGTATATCTCTTTATGCCTAATAGTCTCTTAAGAAACATTACTGAATGCTCAGTATCAGAGCAATCCATTTTCTCTCAAAACTTCAGTAGATGTCCCTTCTCTTTGTTCAGTCATTCACTTAAGAAGCACTTACAGAATGCTCACATGGCAGATGCTATTATAGCGACCAATGACACAAAGAGAAACAAATGCTCTAGGAATGACAAATCTGTGCTAATGGGGTGGAGGCGGGGATGGGAGCGGTAGTGGTAGTTACAGTGGCTTCACTTTAACACATTTAACAAAAATATGGGTATCACCTTTACACTTTGCTAGTATGTTCAACTTGCACCCAAATTTCCAGAACAATAATAAAGAATAACTACCTCATATGTATATTTTTAAGTTACCACTGTTTTAAAATTAACTATAGTTATTTTAAAGTTTTCATAACAAAGAGCTAATAAGCACTGAAATGTTAGCTATGTAATATTATTTTTAAAATTGCCAACTGAAAGATTAAAACCCAAGTACCTTGTGGTTTCTGTTATAACATTACATTGAATTATGGTTCATAAATTATAGTTGGGAGCCTATTTAAAAATATATATGTAATGAAAAAGAGAGATAAGATTAAGTAATTCGTTGCTATTCCTCTATTTACAAGTATGCTAACTTAGCCAGTGTCACGTATCTACTTATGTTTCAATGCAACAATAAATTACTATTTTTGCAAGTAAAGTTATTAGAAACATTAAGTAATTCCAAAGATTACTTAATAAAAATTTTAAGTTAAAGCTAAACAAACTAAAACATAATTTTTTTTCTAATCTTCTAAGGGCAAGTATATGTATCTTAAAAACAAAATAGATAATATTATTTTGTATACATTAAGTATGAGGCCTGTAACATTACATAAAACATTTATGTGTGTAGACTATATTTTCCAATAGATAATAGCTGAGAGAGGGCAAGAATCTTATATGTCTTTGTATCCATTTTACTTTTTATAGTATCTTGTTGAAAATATTTTCTGATGGTCAAGAAAGCAGAAGATATTAGATAAATGTAATCTCTACTTAAAGAAATTATCATAAGGTCTAAATTATTTTTTAAAGCATAGGAGTAAAAGTATTATTAACCATTCCATATTTGATTTAAAATGAGTAAGTACATACAGTACATATGAAAAACTGTATCTGCTTCATTAGCATGGTTGCAGGATACAAGATCAATATATAAAGTCAATCATGTTTCTATATATTACCAATGAACAATCCAATAAATTAATAAAATGATTCTATTTATAACAGCATTCAAAAATAAAATATTTATAAATAAATTTAACAAAAGATGAATAGGAGATGTTAGAAAGTACCTTGTTAGTAAAGAAATAGAAAAAGTAATATTTAACTATATCTGAAACATTTTTTAAATTTAAATTTTGATTTTGTTTTTCATTATCAATGTCACTCCAGGTTTTAAAAATATTAGTGTTATGATTAAAAAAATAGGAGGAGATCATAAATTTAGTTGCGTAGATAACAAATTTATTTTCGTGTTCTCTAGGTCAGAAGTCCAGTATGTGTCTCTCTGGGCTACATGAAGACACCAGCATTCCTGCTTTCCTTGAGAGTGCAGGAGAGAATTTATTTCCTGCTAATAGGTTGGTAGATTAAGGCCCTTGCAGTTGTAGGACTCGGGTCCCCATTTTTTTTTTTTTTTTGCAGTCTTTAAACTGAGACAGTTCTAGATCCTAAAGACATTCACGGGCCTTAGCTCATGTTTTTCTTTATCTTCAAAATCAGCAATGGCAGGTCCTATCCTCAGGTCACAGCTCTCTGACCTCTGCTGTTTATTTCTGCCTTACAGAGTTAATGTGATTCCACCGTGCACACAGGGATAATCCAGAATAATTTCTCACTGTAAGGCCAGTTGATTAGAAACCTTAATTCCACCTGAAAATTAATTTCTCTTTCTCATATAATTCTCCTTTCCCTATGACTTCCCTCATGTAAAGTAATATACTCACAGTTCGAGGAATAGGGTATGGACATATTTGAGGGGCTATGTAGTGTCAGGGTGACCATAGCCAGGATCCTTGCCTCCACATGCATGTATTTTCATTTGCCTAGGTCACCCTTATCTAAAGAGAATTTCTTAGCACTTAAGTGTTATGCTGTCACTCAGATCAGACTGGCAAGGTGCCACCTTTGTTCACTTCATGTATATATATGGGTCTCCACTGTTCAAGAGGCGTAGATCTTGGCTCCCCTGTTCTCTCGCCTCCATGAGAACTGAAAGGCAGATCCTGTTCTTCCTGTCCTCGCCCACAGGAGTGAGATTAAATTGGTATGAATTCACTCTCCAGAACTCCACTGTTGTTTTTCAGTCTCGCTGAATCCAAAGCAAACCTAGCTGGAGTTGAATTCCTGTGCTGCTATATGTTATTATTTCACCTATCACAAATATGTAATCAATGTATATGGAAATTAGGGAAAGCAGGATGCTCTCATTTTTTTCTTAAAGCAAAGGAAAAAATTAATTGAAATCACTCAGATATTTTCCTTAGCTTTTTGATATTGATATGAACAGAAAAAGATAACTGGAATAACTTTGAATTAAAAATATAAGGGGATGTTTTATTTCATCCACTCAAAATATATTTTCGAGTAACTGTTTTGTGCCAAATGTGGACTAGGCATTCAATATGCAGAAGTGAACAAAACTGAAGTAGATACTGCCTTCTGAAGGCTTACTATCTGGTGAAAGAAATGAACATGATCACCTAAACATAAATGTACAATCACAATTTATGATAAGTGATATAAAGAAAATAAGTAGCATTCAGTGAAATCTCCTGACAGGGTGAAGGTGAAAATTTAGGGTCATATTTTACAACACAGAAAGTAAAGAATAACCTTGGGCATAGAAAGAAAACATTTTTGTCATAGAAACATCTTTTGTTATAAATTTCACAAGCATGAGCTAAGGGAATGCAGCTTGAAGTTGGCTAAGGACTGCCTGCTAAATTAAAATTAAAGAGTCACCAACCTCTGCACCTGTACTACCTCACCAGCCCTTCCTGGACTACTGTAACAGCACCCATCCTTGTCTCCTCACGGCCACCATTGCCTGTTACAGTCTATACTTACATAACAGCCAGCATGTCTGTTTTAAAAAATATCACTCCTCTTCTGAAATTCTATGAATGGCTTCCCATTGCATTCATAGTGAAATCAAATTCCTTACCAGGTCTCAGAAGGCCCGGTATGACCTCCTCCTCGAAGTGCACACTCTCTTGCTCTGTTGGAGCATCACCTTTTTACCAATACCGTTTGCTCACTTGGCTCCAGCCACAGTGGCCTTTGACTGACCATAAACACATTCTCTCTCTGGCTCTATGGCCTACAAAACACTCAGCAGTTCTCACTCCCAAAACCTGCATCCTCCATACCCTGCTTCATTTACATGTTCACAAAATTTGTCACCTGACATATAATTTACTTTTTTGTTATATTTATTTATCATGTTCCTCTGTATTGGGATGTAAGTTGCATGAGAACAATGAAATTCTCTGATTTCTTTCATAATGAATCCTCAGCAAAGTTTGGTACATGGAGAAAAGCAATAATTTTACTGAATAAATTAATGAAAATAGCTCTTAGGGAAATTTCAAAGGCTATTTCTTACATAAAGAAAGGGCCCTAACTTCAAAACCTACTCTAATGTGTAATATCCTGTATATATCACTTATAAACCTGATTTTCAGGTTATTCTTTGTAAAATGCAGAAATTTATATCTGTCCCATCTTCAGGATATTTATAATCAAACAAGAAAATATATGTAAAATTATAAAAACAACAAGGGTATAAAATGTGATTATTATTCTATGTCTTTCTTGGTCATTTATAATTCTTGGTTTGAATTTTAGAAATGCTGGATCGCACAGGCAAAACCCTCAAAGTACAATAAAAAACAGGCTTATTTTTTTGTGTGTCTCACAATCCTTTAAAACTTATTCTGCAGGGTTATTTTTCCCTTACTCTTGGATAAAACTTCAGACAGCCCTTATGACTTTCCTGTTTATTCTTAAGCAATTAAAGTGACTTATAGTCACATTACTAATTCAATGATTTCAAAATATTTAGCCATAATAAAAATTTAAACTTTGACCCTGGTTAGATACTGAGACTTCTTCCTTCCCTCAACTTTCAGGTGGGGAGTCTGTAGCTGGAGAAATATAGTGACTTTTGTTTCAGTGCCAGAGAAGCTATTCTTTGATTTCTGCCCCTAAATTTTCTTGACTAGGGTATCTGGCTCTCTCAGAGTTGGCACAGGAAGATAAAATAGGTTTTAAAAAGGCAGGAAAGCTCCTACTTTATGTTCCTGTTCCTGCACTTACCACATTCATGGGTTCTTTGGAAACTAAGAGACTTTCTCTGTCCAACACACCCATTTTCATGGATGTTTTTGTCACAGAGAGTTCCTTTACTCTAGATGGTTGCTAGCTTCTTCCCCAGGCCCTGGGAATCTCGTGGTACCTTCAGATTATCCAGAGGATTCTCTCTAGTGAGATTAGTTTGTTACCATTCTTGGCCTTTAGAACAGGACCTAAAATGACCCAGATGAGAGACATTCTATCTTCTGCATGGCTTACATCTAGTCCACAGGACACAGGCATAATTTGTCCTATAAAGACAGAGAGTTCAAATTACACAAGGTAATATCAATCTCTCCTTCAATCAACTATCAAAGTAGTTTGTAAAACAATTATTTATAATTAAGTGGCATGAATCAGCCACTGGGCCTCTTGTGTTCTCCAACCTGCAAGAAATACATACATCTTAAATTTTCCATTTAGACTTCCTTACACTTGCTCGCTTGGCTGTGGTGAAGCCTGAGACCTTCTCTAATGCTCCTTGATGGGAATAGGCTAGTGGGGGTGCTTCAGTAGAAGGACTCATAATACACTAATGGCTCTCTTCAAAGCAATTTTCTCCAAAGCTTGTCTAAGTTCTAACATGCTTATTTCTTCTATTTGAGAAAGACATTTAAGAATAGTATAAGCAGTTATTGCACCGTCCTTTGACAATTTTTCATTTTGGGATTGTATCCATTTTGGAAGGTCATCTCTATAGTATCTTGATGCTGAAAACACTTTTAGATTTACCATCCTGTTACATTTTTACTTAAAACATCCTTCAGCCTCCAGTGTGTGCATGTGTGTGTGTGCTCACCTGTGTGCATGTACACATGTATAGAGAGTTTAAGTTCTCACTGCCTTGAAATAGTTATTATTATGGTATTCTAGAGGATCTTTTTGCCTATGTGCCTACTTCTTCAGCTCTATCTTGCTAAGGAGTCAAGTTCTCAAATCCTACTTGCATGTAACTTGCTTTCCCAGAGGGCTTTAATGGCTCCACCTGCTCACTGGGAAAAAGCAAGCAAACAAAACCGAACTCTTAAGCACCCTACTGTGGCTACCTCATTATGAGGGTTAAACAGATGTTGATTATGGAAAAAGCCACATTTAAAGGGTTACAGAAATTAGATGCAAACATTGGATTGCTAAGGAAACAGAAAAAGGAGTCATCCACTTTAAATGGCAACAGCACATTATCCTCTCTATTTGCCAGTGTGCTGAGAGGCAGCCGAGTGACCCTCTTCATTGACCATCTGCCCAAGACAGAACAGGACTTCTGTTTTGTTTTGTTTTTTACAGACTTGAGTCCAGAAGAGATATTTGGTTGAAGTTTAATTTCTCAGTTTCAATAAATTTCCTGCTTTAATGCTGCTTATGACTAAACTGCCCCACCCTAATTAGTTTTTCAAGGGAGACTATTTAGTTAGACTTATCCCCTCAGTAGAGCTTATGAACAAAGCCAGATTGAATACCCATAATTTCTATTTAGTGCCAGAAACATGACACTTCCTTACACCCCTTCCCAACTGTGGGCTTAGATCTTCAGTTGCCACTCAATAATGTTTGATTTCATTTGACTGTGATTTGTCTTAATGACTCCTTAGTGAGCTTTGCCATGTTTATGTGAAATTTCTAAACCCAAGTATTGGTCAATAAAAACAATTTTGTCCATACAGTCTTGGCCTTCTGATTTCAGATGAAAGAATTTAACTGGTTACTACATTAGCCTATGACTTCTCAATTTTAATCCAGGGGTTCTCTGCACAGTAGAATTATCTAGGGAGCATTTTTAAATGTCAGATCTCATCATCAGAGATTGATTTAATTGACTTAGGGTAGAACACTGGCATTGGGTATTTTAAAACAGCTCCTCAGGTGATTATAATGTACAACAAAGCTTAAGAACCACCGTATTAGGCTGGCCATAATTTTATTCTAGATATGGGTATTCTAGAGTCTTCCTAGAAAATTATCCTGGATTATGTCTAGATATAAACCTGAGTTAAAGATAATGACATTCTGTAATATTTTTTGGGAAACAAATTCATTTATGATCATAATTTTATGATGGTCAGTCATAAAACTTCTATGTATTTCTGCTCATCACTTGAAAGGAGGCTCAAGAAAGGGAGAACCATTCACTCAGTTCTCCATCAATCTAAAAAACATGGGCTCTCAGGATTGTGTGACAATCTTTCTTTCTGCTTATTCTAATTCAGTCATCTGAGAAGATGGATGTGCTTTGGCTCAGTGCTTTTTATATTTTTCCAGGCAAGGTACAAGCTTAGTTATCTGGCTATAATTTAATAAGTTGGTGACCCTTACTTATTGTATATATCCATTTGCATGATTATATCTTCTGTGATCCTCTGTCCTGAGTAGGTAAAATGTAACATGAAGGAGGTGGCAGAAATGCATTAAATCTATACTTTATTAATATCTATTTTAATTTCACAAAAATTACTGTGGGAGGCTTTATTTGACTAATAATGAAAGAAAACTTCCCTTATTTGATGAAGGAAATAGACAAACAAGTCCAGGAAGCACAGAGAGTCCCAAACAAATCGGACCCCAAGAGGACCACACCAAGACACATCATAATTAAAAGACCAAAGATTAAAGATAGAGACTCTTAAAAGTAGCAAGAGAGAAAAAGAGAGTTACCTACAAAGTAGTTCCCATAAGACTATCGACTGATTTCTCATTTTTCTTATTTTTTATTTATTAGGCATTGACAATTCTGACTTGTCATTTACTTGCTAACTCTTCATTATTCATTTTAATGTTTTAATATTTATTTTATTATTTCTAGTCTCATTGAACCCTTTGTGAAAGAAGTCAGAAGCTTTATATATAAGATCAGAGGTCAGCAAACTATAGATCAACCCTTGGCCTTATTTCTGTACAGTACTTGACCTAAGAATAGTTTTACATTTTTAAAGAATTGTAAATACACATATATTCAAGAAGAAGAATATTCCACAGTGGCTTACAAAGCCTAAAGTATTTTCAGAAAAAAGTTTGCTAACCTCTGAATTAGGCAGATTTCTACTCAGCTAGCTACATCTTTAGAGTCTCTCAAAATTCTCCACACTCCTGTTCAAGCTCTTCTCTTAATGTAAGCATTTGTTCAGTCTACCATACTATAATCTACTTGGCCTCTTGAACATGTCCACTCTTATTTTTTTACTCTGTGTAGATAGGTCATTCCATTTGAAATTTTTTCACCCTTTTATTATTTCATAATAGCCTTGGCAATCCCAGATTATGATTGCTAAATTATAGAATCTCATATAGAATGCACATCCTGTAATATGGTGTTTACAAGACCCTCACTAATAATGACGTGTGCACATGTCTCACAAAAAAAAAAAAAAAAAAAAAAAAAAAAAAAACTGAAAACACTGTATTTTTAGCAAGTTGGGTCTGTAGACACCAACTTGTTGAAAACACAAGTGTTTGAGTGTCTCCTGAAAGGTACTCAGTTATAATCTCTGGGGATGAGGCCTGAAAATAGATGCTTTTTAAAAGGCATCCCAGGTGATTTTCAGTTAAACTAAAGTTTGAGAAAAATGAATACACATATTTGTTGACTCATTATAAGTATACTTTGTCAATGCACAGCAGCTAATCACAGTCGCAGAGATCTGTGTCAGAGAGGATGTCCAACCTAGTATAATCACTTGTTACTCTTGACAGCAAGAACATTAACTTAGACCACAGAACTGTGTGCTGGTTAGGCCTTCTCAGTTTTCATTTGCTCCTACAGGTCAACATTTCAGTTAGGACAGTGTTGGATGTCAACCATTGTGTGTAGGTAGGATTTCTGCAGTGTGCTTCTTGTCTTTTGTATTTAAATATTTTCACAGAAAGGATTTCAATTCTAATTTCCTATTTCCATGACAAGTAAACCAAGAACCCCTTGATAGTTCCATAATCAGATTATTAAGGCAGCAGGACTTAAGAACCTCAGGTGCAAACCAGTATTTTTGACCACCATACTGTAAGGTTACAGCATTTATATTCTGAGGGTTTGCAAAGGTCAAATGCCACAAAACAAAGCAATCAGATTTTGAGTATAACACTTGATGCTTCAAGTCCACTTTCCTTTTGCTTTACCTAAATTACTTGAATTATTTTAATGAAATGGTATGCAAAGGCTGTCATACTTTTAAGTTGCACATTTCTAATAAAAAAAGAATATTTAGATAATTTTTCTTGTGTCATTTTAATATTCTATTAAATGCTTCTATCATTATAGGGTTTTCTTGTTTTGTTTTGTTTTGTTTTGGAAAAAATATTATAGCAATGTGCTCACAAATGCATCCTGATTATTAAAATTTGATATCATATGATAGATTTCATTAGTTCTTCTTACATAGATAATATTTAGGGAAAAAGCAATTTAAATTATAAATATTTTCAAAAATAAAGAAATGTAAATTTGATTTTTAAATAAATCCTATAGACTTATAGTTGACCATATATACTACTGTGAATCATTCTCTCAAGTCTGTGGTGAAGTGTCAATGTTTTATGAGACATAATTTTGAGGTAAGTAAATTTATATAAAAATTACCATTATAGCTAGAATAATTTAATAGATAATTTACAGGTTGTTCAAATGCATCTTACATAAAAATATAGCTCACCTAAATCTTCCCACATAAAAAATAAGAAAAACCACAAACAATATTTCATGAGCAATGTTGTTTGAAAAATTCTGTCACCATTATTATTCACTTAACTGTGCTTTACTAATGCAAATGGCAGCTGAAATGTACATATTTTAACACACAGTCCAAATTACTTAACAATATTAAATATAGCCATTTTCAGACAATTAAAAGAACAACTAAAATCCTGAGAGAATTATATGTATATTTAAAAGAGAAAATCTAATTTCTATTATAAAATTAATTGACAAAAAGTTTTTAAATATGACATTCACATTTTTTTTGTGAAATATGAGGTAAAACATATAACTGGTTGTCTTAGTTATTTCCTTCATATGTTCACCTGTATCTGGATAAATAAAAGCTATCTATAAAAACTTAAAACAAAAGTTTTGATGTTCAAAAATATTTTATGTACAGGGTGGAGAAGAAGCAGGTTTATATAGTTTTTCTTATGGAAAATAATACAATAATTAATAAATAAAAATAAGCTGTTTCACGTACTCATGACTGTAAACCTACTTTTACCTTATCCTGTATTTATTTAATTAGCTCTGCAATGGGCTTTTATAAACTTCTTCATTAAAGTGTACCCTTTGATAAATTATTCCACATGTATGCATCTGTGAAACTATTTCAGAAATTAAGGTAATGAGCATATTTAAGGATATTTTTAAAAGAAATGTTGTTTTCTTCTTTAGGGCACTGGAAAACTAGATTGTGAGAAATCAAATACTCTGGGAGTTTCAGTGACTAATTATGGGTAATAAAGAGCTGTCTATGTATTTGTAACAATACCGTTAATTGATAACATATTGATAAGGTACATCCATTCACAGTTTTGAAATTAATTCTGTCTGGGGCTATTCAGCACTACAAAGCAAACTAACTTGTATTAGGTATCTGTCCAGGTATCCGTCTTCATTATCATCCTTTTTTTTCTTTCTTTCATTTAGTCATACAGCATTACTTGAACAAATACAACCTGAGACTGTAACCAAACTGAACTTGAAA
This sequence comes from Furipterus horrens, assembly GCF_987537825.1. Lineage (NCBI taxonomy): Eukaryota > Metazoa > Chordata > Mammalia > Chiroptera > Furipteridae > Furipterus > Furipterus horrens. The sequence continues at coordinate 110,469,841 of NW_028327172.1, read as the reverse complement.
CACAAGGGTAAAATAGGCAAAGTTTATCTATCAAATGCATCTCCTTTTGATCTCCATTCCCTTTCTCTGAAAATGTCTCTTCCCTAGCTCCGTTGCCTTAATGTTACTCCAGGTAGTGTTTCAGTCCTTGCTAATATTCTTCGCCTGGGCCAACTTTTTCCAGTAGAGGCTATGATCTAATTCTTTCCTCCTACCCCATTTCCGCACACATTCTCTTTATTGAAAACAGAGAACAATAAATAAATTCATGTCTAGGTACAGGTTATTTAGAGTTTAGAGTGGTAATCTCTTCTGTTCAAATGGTTTTAAAATCTGGTGTCCTCAGTGGGGGCAACTGTAATAGTGTCAACAATAAAATTAAAGTTAAAAAAGAAGAACAATTTACTGAGTGTAGAAGGTGAAAGAAAAAGAGACAACAAACATGAGTCCTATATTTTAGGAACTGATTGTATAGCAAGACCATTTACAACTGAGTTGTTCGAGGCGAGGTTGGGAGGCAGGCTCTAGTAAAAGCTTTAATGAACTCCATATGAGAAGAAAAAGGGAAAAAAAGCTTGTGTCTATGACACTGCATAATTAATAGCAATGTATCAGTCACTTAATTGATAAGTAAGAATATTTTAGGTGAAGATGAGCATCGTCCCTCTGCTTTACAAATCTTACCATAAAGAATCCATGCATAAAGTCATATTTTTCTCCCTATAACTTTGAGTCTTTTATTCAAAACATGAAACCTAAAATATTATAAACCACAACGTTTATTTTTTTCTTTTGCACATGGCTACTATTGTTAGGTGACAGCTAGAAACAAACAGCCTGAGGGGAAATAAAGGCAGAGCCCTTGTCATTACAATCTCACAAAGAACTTAACACAGGAGGCCAGAAGCAAAAGGAAGACATGTCTCACCAATTAACTCAGCAGTCCTGAGCTTGGTTTGATAAGACTGCCAGGTGTCCCGAGCATTACAAGCAAAATAGCACAGGAGGAGGGGAGAGGCCTTAAGACTGTGCTGAGAAAAGGGGCTTCTGCAACAATCTGACTAACACTGCTGGGTGTGCTGAACATCACAGGTGGGGATTGCACAGGAGGAAGAGAGGAGGCTATGCTGGGGAAGGGGGCCTCTGTAACACTTTCACTAAGAAAAATAACTTTTACTAACTTAAAGAGAAAGCTTTTGTATCTGTACATTATTCCCCAAGGGGAGAAGGAGTACCTGGAAGCCAGGTAAGGTTTATATAACTCTTGAACCCCAATAGTTGATTAGCTAAGTACCCACTTGGAGCCTCAGCGCAAGTATATAGAATAAACTTACAAAATTACTAACAAATTCATTTCCTCTATACATGGGACATTTACACTAGCTTGGTGCCTACTTGCAGCTTTTTGCGTGTGTGTTTTCAAAAATAAACTCGCTCTCTCATGTCCACTGTACATGTTTATCTCTTGCTTGAATTCGTGTCTGGTGGACAAGAATTCAAGAACCGAAGTGGAGGAGGGAGCCTCTTGCCTCAGGTCTCTCTCTCTCCCCATCAATAACATTATTAAATACATGAAAATAGTATTGATGTGCCTTATGTTTTTATGTTAAAAAAAATATTTCATTCCTTCATGGGTTTCTCCTGCAACATAGTTTTCTTAATGACCTCAGTAAATTAAGTAATTACTAAAACTGTATACATGTATATAAAGTGAAAATATTTTTATGCTGTCAATCCTTTTCCCAGCAATAAGTAATAATTAAGATTCTATTTTGTTCCTTTGCCTTGTTAAAGTAAGACAAAAATTGGGAACTGGGAAAATAATGAGTAGACATTATCAAGCAGGGGTACTTATGTACCATATTATCATTCAAAAAGTATATTTTTATTGCATAAAGCAGGGAGGATTCCTAAAATGCTATCAAAATTAAAGGCAGCCTGTAACAGTAAAGCTACAACATTACTTAGAATATTTTATAACATTTCTTTTTTGTAACAGAATCCTTATCTAAAGAAAAAAAACCAAGAAATATATATTCTTAGTTTATTCCTTGTAGGTTAAAATCTTCTATTTATGGAAATAATTTTAATATTTTTAAAATTAGTATTCTATCAATAAAATTATTAAAATATTTCTTAAATGATAACAATTTAAAAATTACTATTGCTAGACTAATTGATAAGTTATTGGTTTTAATTTTCTACTGAATATTATCCTTAAACACAATGTGATTGCATTGTACTGACTTGCATCATTTATTAAAATGTAATGAGTTCTTATAATTTATTTTCTTCAGTGACCCCTAAATTATTGTAATAAATTTAGGGCATTAGACCATCAAAACTTTTGTCATTTTCTTGATATCTCTTATATTTGGAGGTAATTTCCATTGTTGATACTAAGTAAATCAGATTAGAATGCTAGGCAATATATATTAATGTCATTTTCCGTGTTTCAAATAATCCAGAATGAACTTAATTTTCTACTCATTATTGACTTTAATATTAATTTGTAAAATTATTTGCAGATATTCTACTTTTTTTTTTTTTTTTTTTTTTTTTGTCTCACATGCATTCCTCCCTCAAAATGAGCAAATTATTTTCCAGTTAGTTGCTTTGGTAAACTATATGGTCAAGATATAAATATGACACAATCTTCTAATGTTTAGAATGACTTTAAATTCCAAATGTTTAGAATGATTTTAGATTTAGGTATTGTATGTTATCATGTTACTTAAGCATAAGATCCAAAGCAGCAGCACCAGAATTATTTGTGTGTACATCTGTTGTGAAGCTATATAACACAACATAACTCACAAAATACCTGAGCTATATCTCTTATTTTATATACTATTAATACAATATATCTTAGAGATCCACGATGGCAGAGGAGTAAGTGGAAGCTACACTAACCTCCTCCCAGGACCAGTCTGGAATTACAACTTAACTGTGGAGTAATCACCTGGAATAACCAACCAACTGAACACTAGCTGGGGAAAAGCCTTATAACCACAGAGAGACAGAAAAGTCCGCTACATCACAACGTGACTGGTAGGAAGTGCAGAGTCACAAGAGCACTGACTGGGCTCCCATGGGCAGCAGCTGAAGGGACAGGAAACATCTTAGCAGCTCGGGATCCCCCTGAGAAGGGTGGGGTCTAAACCTCCAGCTGGGCTTCACAGCTGAGAGTGAAACAGCATCCAGCTCTGGAAAGCAAAAGCTGCAGGTTTTTTTTTCCAGCCTGAGAGAAACAAATGGAGACACAGAGAGATTCTTAAAGGGACCATGCACAAAAATACATTGGCATCCACTTACCCTGGGCTCCAGCAGAGGGAGGGCAGAGTGGACTAGAGATGTTTAAGGAGATTTTGGGGCAGTGACTCTAAGGAGAGAACTGAGGGAGCAGCCAACTAGGTCTCACTGCTGACTCATCCCCCGTACTTCAGGCAGACCACTCCCCTCAAAGTGACACCAACCTGAGGAGAAGCAATAGCTCTGTCCACAGGAATTAATATGCCTCACCCAGCAGTGCATAAGTCTGACCACTGATAACAGGTTGAATAGATTAACAACCAAAAGAAACAGACAAGAAAGTGGATCTCTAGTAATCTAGAATAGGGCTGCCTAGGCCCAGACTGGGACATGATCTGACACCACCAGGGATAGACTGAAGAAGTAAAGAAAGTGCACCTCTAAAACAGTATACAAGACATGGTGGGCACAGGGACTCTCAGTCAGCAAGCCAGAGGGAAGGACCCACCAAAGAGCAATACTACAATAAACAAAACCCAAGTATAACCTGACAGTCAAATAAATGGCATAAAGGGCATCCCAAGAGCATAATGTTTGAGATCAGGGAGATTGCACCACTGAATCCCACAGGTCTCCTACCGCACGAGGTCACAGCAGAAGACCAGAAGTCAAAGCAGATCAATCTAAGAAGGAGAAACAAACAAGAAGAGCCACAAAAATGGGGAGATAAATAAATAACCCCTTATTGAAAGGAAAGGAGGAATCCCCAGAAAGAGTGATAAATGAAACAGAGGTAATCAATATATCAGACATAGAATTCAAAACAATAATTGTAAGGGAGCTCAATGAGCTCAGCGAACTCAAAGAAAACTACAAAGAACTCCTGGGAAGCTACAAGGAATGTACTGATAATTACACCAGCATGAAAAAGGACATAGAAGCTATCAATAAGAGCCAGCATGAAATAAAAAATACAATTTCTGAATTGAAGAACACAGTAGAAGGAATCAAAAGCAGGCCAGAGGAAGGAGAAGATCAGATCAGTGAGCTAGAGGAAAATGTAGAAAAAAAATTCTGAGACAGTGCAACAAAACAAAAGAAGACTGAAAAAGAATAAAGAAGTTTTAAGAGAGCTATAGGGCAACATAAAATATAATAATATTCATATCATAGGGATAACAAAAGGAAAAGAAGAGGAGCACGGGATAGAAAATCTTTTAGAAAAAGTAATGAGAGAAAACTTTCCTAACTTGATGAGAGAAAAAGTCACAGAATTCCGGGAAGCACAGAGGGTCCCAATGAAGATGAACCCAAAGAGGCCTACTCAAAGACACATCATAATTAAAATGACACAGGAAGGTGGCGGAAGAGTGAGGGGAGGCTGCGCTTTCAGGCTCCCGAGACCTGTCTGTAGTTTGGACTAATTGCAGACAGAACATCTCAGTGAGCAGCTGGACACTGGCAGGAGTCGAGCCTTGGCACTGCTGGATTAGAAAAAAAACATTTGAGAGTGACCTGTTTGTGAGGATAGCAGAGAAAAAAGGGATGAAACGGGATTCCTGACTGGGGTGGCTGCCCGAGCTGCGGCTGTAAGGACACAAAGGTTTTTTGGCAACCAGAGGGGAGTCAGGAGGAGAGCAGATCTCTGCCCGCTGGCAGAGACAGGACTGACCAGGTGGCATTGGCGCTGGAAGACAGGAGACAGCGTGCTGCTGTGCAAGTGAGAAGGTAATTTTTCCTTTGTATTTTTCTCTTGTGAACTGCAGAAAGAGGGGGAAAGTCTTGGGGTGATAGGAAATTCTTGAGGAGCGCAGGTGCCGAAGTGTGCTTGCCCACTCCCCAACCCTCCCCTTGGGTTGTGCGGGCGTGCATAGGAAAGTGCCCTCATTCATTGGCCCAGGTGCGTGGGGCACATGTCCAGGTGCCCCTTGGACACACCCCAACAGACATAAGATCAGTGCCCCAATGGGCACAGGGAGGGCCCACTGGACACACGGAAGACCATGTGCAGAGACCCCGACCAGCTCCAGTGGGTGCCAGGCCAGAGCGCAGACCACTTGCTCAGGCTCTGCTTGTGCCTCCACAGGTAGGTGTAGGAATGACTGGCAGCTGTGGCGCAGGAACAGCCGGTGGCAGCGACTCACAGACACTCACTTCCACTGTGCACAAGTGTCCAGGGCCCCACTCTCAGAGGTGAGAAACCAACTTCCAGAGTGCGGCTTGGCAGGCCTGAGGCGGGCTCTGGGGCCACTAGCACACACAGGGGCGCGCGCTCAAGGGCATCTCAGCTAGCTCCAACGGGCGCCAAAGGAACAGCTCCGTGCTGGCCACCACGGGCACACATCACTGCTGCAAGGAATAGGAACCTCTGACCCACCTCATTAGACCAGCTGTGGACGCAGAAAAAGAAGATGACACACAAAGACTGAACTGAGTAAAAACATTGCTTTTTCTTCTTTTTTTTTTTTCCTTTTTCTTTTTCTTCCTTAAAGGGGAAGGGAAGGAAGGAAAAGGGGAAAATAAAACTATATCTCTAATTTTTTTCATACAATCTCTCCTTCTCATCCTTCCTCTTTGTTGTTTATTTGTTTGTGGGTCTAGTTTAGCCTCCCTTTCACTCTAAATAAATAGAAATAACTACTATATAAATCCAATACTATACAATCCCACTTTCCTACTATATTCTGCATTCTTCCCTCCTTTTCTTCTATAGTTATTAACATACAATGTAAATATTACCTACTGTTGCACAGTTTCAACTATTATTAATCTATCAACCCCTTTCTCAAAAATCGTATTTTTCCTCCCAAAAAACAACTCTTATCTATTTTCCCTATAGTATAAAAGCTCTAATCTGTCTACATTTATATTAATACTGTCTCGTTGGCTGACGATAGCAGGATAGAGGGTGGGGGATATTTTTGAGGGTGCGGGTCTCCTGCCTGGGCTGTGTGTTTATGTTTTTTAACAGCATCTCCACAAAATAACTCAAGACAAAGTGGATAGAGTGACTCTCAGTCAACTAGCCAGAAGGAAGATCCTACCAAGGAGCATCTGAAATATAACCAGAAAGTATAAACAAATGACATAAATGGTACCCCAAGAACATCAGGGTCAGAAGATCAAAGAGACTGCACCACTGAAACCCCCAGATCTACCATAAAGAATCTCATACCACAAAGGTGGGAAGTCAAAGCAGACAAACCCAAAAAACAAACATAAACAAGAAGAATTCAACATGGTAAGATGCAGAAACAACCTCTCAATGAAAAGAAAAGAGGAATCCCCAGAAAGAGAGGTAGATGGAATAGACATAGCCCAAATGTCAGACACGGAATTCAAAACAAGGGTGGTGAACAAGCTCAATATACTCGACAACCTTAAAAACAACTGGCAACCTCCAGGAAGTTGGAAGTTACCAGCAGCTCCAAGAAAATTACAGGGAACTTGCAGAGAACTACACCAGCATTAAAAAAGACATAGAAACTATTAACAAGAAACAAGAAGAAATGAAGAATTCAATCTCTGAACTAAAAAACACAGTAGAATCAGTCAAAAGCAGACTAAACGAAGCAGAGAATCGGATTAGTGAGTTAGAAGATAATGTAGAAAAAAATTCCCAGACGATATAGCAAAATGAAAAAAGATTGAAAAAGTATGAAGAAGAGGTAAGGGAATTACAGGACAGCATAAGAAAAAACAATATTAGAGTCATTGGAACCAAAGAGGGTTCAGAAGAACAAGGAATAGATAAACTTATAGGAGAAATAGTGACAGAAAATTTTACCAACCTGATGAGAGAAAATGTTATGCAAGTCCAGGAAGCACAGAGAGTTCCAATGAAGAGGAACCCCAAAAAACCCACTCCAAGGCACATCATAATTAAAATGGCAACATTCAAAGACAAAGAGACAATCCTAAAAGCAGCAAGAGAAAAACAACAAATAACATACAGGGGAGCTCCGATAAGGCTATCGACCGATTTCTCAACAGAAACACTACAAGCCAGAAGGGAATGGTCAAAAATATTTCAAGCAATGAAAAACAAAGGCCTACAACCAAGAATATTCTACCCAGCAAGGCTCTCATTCAAAATAGAAGGTGAAATAAGGAGTTTATTAGACAAAGGAAGACTAAAAGAATACATCTCCACCAAACCAGCATTGCAAGAGATGCTAAAGAGAATGTTCTAGGAAAAAAGAAGAGGAAAAAAAAAAAAAAAAGAGAGGAGTGGAACAGAGGTAAAAAAGGAAATGAATAAATACATGTCAATAATAACCTTAAATATAAGTGGATTAAATGCTCCAATTAAAAGACATAGGGTAACAAAATTGATAAGAAAACAGGACCTACATATTTGCTGTCTACAAGAAACACACCTCAAAACAAAAGATTTACGTAGACTGAAAGTAAAGGGATATAAAAAAATATTCCAAGCAAATGGACCTGAAAAAAAAGCCGGGGTAGCAGTCCTCATATTAGACAAAACGGATTTCAAAGCAAGGGCAATAAAAAGAGACAAAGAAGGACATTTCATAATACTTAAAGGAACGATCCATCGAGAAGATATAACACTGATAAACATATATACACCCAATATAGGAGCACCGAAATACATAAAGCAAATACTAGAAGGCTTTAATTTTGGATAAATATATTTAACCATCAATAGAATAGAATAGAATAGAATAGTAGAATAGTATAATTGTTTTAAAAACCTACTTGTGTTGGTGGTTTACTTAGTGAAACTGATCCAAATGTTTGGCTGCCATTGCACTGCCATTTAATAATTCGAGGCATGGCACTTGGAGGACATTTAAGAGATGTTTATTGTTGGGTGAGTATACACAAGCAGGGTATTGGTAGTATCTGCTTAGAAGGTTACACTGCCAGTTTTCTATTTTAGCCTGTAAATGCTGCCCTCAAGACTGTAAAGGAGGAAAGAGGAAGGACATCTCTAAAATCAGAGAAGGAAAACTCTGACTCCAAAAAACCTCCGCTGCCTTGCGGCATACCTCTTCAGGGGAAAGGCTAAGGGAGTAAACCCCGACAGAAAATCCGGAGCCAGAGTCCCTAAGGCGGTTTGACATTGTAGTCAACACCGGCAACTCCTGCGGCGCACCTGAAGCCAAGCTGTATTGACTTTGTCTTTCCCTTGGACCCTTCAGCTGCGAAGAGAGGGGGGGTCTGCTGCATGGGCAACAGCAGACCCTCCATATCACCCTGCCCAGGCTCTGTAGCTTCAGTTTCACTGGAGAGGACACTCCAGCGTCATCGCAAGATGTCGACTCAACACGGGAGGAGACAGATACCGGTTATAAGCTCATCCGATTGGCGAAGGAAACGAGCGCCAGGGGTCTCCTCTGACGGTGGGAGAGGTCATTGCACCTCACTGGACAGCTACCGTCTCGTCATGGCTCGCCTGCCCCACTGGGTGCGTGGGGATCAGAGAGGCGCCTCTCGAAAAGTGGGCCACAAAACACCCGCACCAGTTAATTCCAAGCAAACAACAAGAAGGAAGCCTCCGGCTCTTCGCCTCGCTAGCTGGAACATCAGGACCATGTGTCCCGGACTTACTGCAGACCTTCCGTGGATCAAGGGTGCCAGGAAAACCGCTGTCATCGATAGGGAACTGGCACGACTAAACATCGACATTGCGGCTCTACAGGAGACCCGGTCGGCCAACAATGGAACTATCAGAGAAACCAACTACACCTTCTACTGGCAAGGGAAGTCTCCGGACCAACCAAGACAGCACGGTGTTGGGTTCGCTGTGAAGAACACACTTGTTAACTCCATAGAGCCACCCACAGGAGGCACAGAGAGATTACTTACCCTCCGATTGTCAACAACTTTCGGCCCAGTCAGCATTCTTAGCGCGTATGCCCCAATCCTCTGCGCCACCACCGAAGAGAAAGAACAGTTCTACCATGCACTGGACGAAGCGTTATCCAAGATTCCCAGAAGTAACGCTCTCTATCTCCTTGGAGACTTCAACGCAAGAGTAGGAGCCGACCACATGGCCTGGCCCACCTGCCTTGGAAACTTTGGGAGAGGAAAGATCAATGAGAATGGTCAGCGACTGCTTGAGCTTTTGTGTCACCACGGCCTGTGCATGACAAACACATTCTTCAAGTGCAAAGAGATCCACCAGGTGTCATGGAGGCACCCCCGCTCCCGTCACTGGCACCAGCTTGACCTCGTCATCACCAGAAGAACGGATATTGGCAGCACCCTCCTCACCCGCAGCTACCACAGTGCAGACTGCGACACGGACCATGCCCTCGTGGTAAGCAAGGTGCGCATAATGCCGAAGAGGTTGCACCACTCCAAGATGAAGGGTCGCCCACGCATCAACACCAGTTGTGCCAGCAACCCAGTTAAGACCCAGCAATTCATCAACAAGGTGGAAGATGCACTCGGCGAGGGAGTGGCGGCAGATGACATTATCGAATCCAATTGGCCACGTCTCCGCGACGCCATATACAACTCTGCCATTATTGCTTACGGGAAGAAAGAGCGGAAGAACGCTGACTGGTACGAGGCTCACTGTGCAGAAGCATTCAGGAAGCCGCCGATATAGGCAACGCACGAGGAATGTATGAGGGTATCAAGAAGGCAACAGGCCCAATCCCCTCCAAGATCGCCCCCCTTAAGTCCAAGACAGGTGAGGTCATCACTGACCAGGAACAGCAAATGCGGCGGTGGACCGAGCACTACCTCGAGCTGTACGCAACGAAGAACACCGTAACAGACACTGCTCTTAACGCCATCCCAGACCTACCAGTCACGGAGGAGCTAGACACCCCACCTACTGCGGCAGAGCTCGGCAAAGCCATCGACCGCCTCGCTTGCGGGAAAGCACCAGGAAGCGACGGAATCCCTCCAGAAATCCTAAAGAGCGGGAAACCAGTCCTGCTACAGCCGCTCCACCATCTACTCTGTCTCTGCTGGAAGGAGGGTTACATCCCCCAGGATATGAGAGACGCCAACATTATCACCATGTACAAGAACAAAGGAGACCGCAGCGACTGCAACAACTACCGGGGCATCTCTCTCCTCAGCGTCGTCGGCAAAGTATTCGCCCGGGTCGCTCTTGCCCGCCTGCAGACCCTTGCTTCCCGCGTCTACCCAGAGTCCCAGTGTGGCTTCAGAGCTGGCCGATCAACAGTGGACATGATCTTCTCCCTACGCCAGCTGCAGGAGAAGTGTCACGAGCAGCATAAACCACTCTACCTCGCCTTTATCGACCTCACGAAGGCGTTTGATCTGGTCAGTCGAAGCGGACTCTTCAGCTTGCTACGGAAGATTGGCTGTCCACCACATCTGCTTGCTGTGGTCATGTCCTTTCACGACAACATGCACAGCACGGTGTCCTACAACGGCGCAACCTCTGAGGCCTTCCCAGTCAGCAGCGGAGTAAAGCAGGGCTGCGTCCTCGCGCCTACGCTGTTCGGAATCTTCTTCTCCATGCTCCTCCAATACGCCTTTAAGGACTGCAGCGAGGGTGTCTTCATTCACACCAGATCCGATGGCAAGCTCTACAACCTGGCCCGTCTACGAGCCAAGACCAAAGTCAAAGAGGTGCTCATCCGTGAGATGCTCTTCGCCGACGACGCAGCTTTGACATCACACTCCGAAGAGGGACTCCAGCAGCTAGTCACTTGCCTTTCCCACGCATGCAAGGAGTTCGGACTAGCCATCAGCCTGACGAAGACGAATGTTATGGCTCAAGGCACGGGGACTCCCCCATGCATCACCATCGACGGATACACCCTGAAGGTTGTCAACGACTTCACTTACCTCGGGTCCACCATCTCGAGCTCTCTGTCAGTCGACTTGGAGGTCAACCGGAGAATCGCCAGGGCAGCCACAGTTATGGCCAGACTGAACTGGCGAGCGTGGAACAATTCCAGCCTCACTGAGAAAACCAGACTGCGCATCTACCAAGCCTGCGTACTCAGCACTCTCCTCTATGGCAGAGAGACGTGGACCACCTACGCAAGGCACGAAAGGAAACTCAACAGCTTCCACATGAGGTGCCTGCGACGCGTCCTGCATGTCGCCTGGCAGGATAAGGTCCCCAACACCGAGGTGCTGAAGCGAGCCAATATGAGCAGTTTGCATGCAGTTCTTAGCGAGAGACGCCTCAGGTGGCTCGGCCATGTCAAAAGAATGGATGCAGGCCGTATCCCCAAAGACCTCCTCTACGGCGGGCTAGCAGAAGGCAAGAGGATGACAGGGCGCCCAAAACTGCGGTTCAAAGACATCTGCAAAAAGGACATGACACAATGCTCCATCAATCTCAACACATGGGAAGTTCAAGCAGACGACCGCCTAGCCTGGAGGCTCGCGGTCAGGCAAGGTACGTCACGCGCGGAGGCTGCGCGCAACGAGGAGGCGGTCCAGAAAAGATCGAGGCGGAAGCAGCGTCAGCAGCAGCAACAACGGCCATCTGCCTTCACCTGTAACAAGTGCGGCAGGGATTGTCACTCCCGAGTCGGACTGCACAGCCATTCTCGGCGGTGCTGATAGACTCTCAGGAAGCTACGCCATCGTCTCTCGAGATGGACGGCTGCCCACGACGACGACGACGACGATATTTAACCATCACATTGAAGAATTGTCCATCAGAATTCTTACAAAAAAAGAGAGAGGACCCAAATTTAAAAAAATAAAAATAAAAAATGAAAGAGGAGAAATCAAAACAAATACCACAGAAATACAAAGGACTGTCAGAAATCACAATGAATAACTATAAGACAAGAAATTAACAACATGGGTGAAGTGGACAAATTTATGGAAACATATGATCTTCCAAAATTGTATCAAGAAGAAGCAGAAAACCTGAATAAACCAATAACAACTAGTGAAATTGAAGCAGTAATCAAAAATCTCCCAGTACATAAATGTCCCGGACATGATGGCTTCACAGGCCAATTTTACCAAACATTTAGGGAAGAACTACCTTCTATCCTTTTTAAACATATTCCAAAAATCCAAGAAGAGGGAAGACTTCTAAACTCTTTCTATGAAGCCAGTATTATTCTAATTCCAAAACAGGTCAAGACATAACAAAGAAAGAAAACTGCAGTCCAATATTGCTGATGAACATAGATTCTAAAGTCCTCAACAAAATTTTGGCAAATGGATTCAGTAATACATTCAAAAGATCATACACCATGAACAAGTGGGATTCATCCCAGGGATGCAAGGATGGCATAATATTCACAAACCAGTAAATATAATACATCACATAAACAAAATGAAAGACAAAATCCACATGATCATATCAATAAATGCTGGAAAAGCATTTGATAAAGTACAGCATCCATTTATGATAAAAACGCTCAGCAAAGTGGAAAT